>NW_020884910.1:6105055-6583337 GCF_003945725.1 Corapipo altera
TGGAGGAACAACACTCTCTGGTTCTGACTGAAGATTTGGAGGAACAATACTCTCTGGTTCTTTCTTCATTACCCAGGGGTAGGCGTCAGTCATAGGGTGGAGGATAGTAATACTTAAAATACCTGGTTCAAAGACACATTTTACTAAGAATCAGTTCAAATTAAAAAATTATGGACAAGTGTCTCTGACCTACAGAAAGAAACACTTACCTAAGTTTAAAAAAATCTTATTATCAATTGATAAAACTCCATGTATCCATGGCAACAGATAATATCAGATCACTGAGTTGATTATAGAATAGTTGGACAAGTTCAGATTACTCAGACCATGCTTAACAATAAACTGTCTATGCTACTTGCTTTGATTCTTGGGTAACAGCTCAGTTGTATACTGTGTGGTGTATCCCAAACAAGGAAGAGCAGACCACTGACCCGTGTTTACTGAATATTAATCTCAGAAGCCGTACAACATATTTAGAACATGAAAAATTCTTCACTGTATTTTATACTTCACAATCTGATCACTGGAAGCATTCCATTAGAGATGATCTATTCCTACTGTTTGGATAAATTTTAATGTTTGTCAAAATATTTTTTCCAGCCCAACTGAAAAACTAATCAACTTACTATTATCTACCCCATAGACAGTCATCAAAATAGATATCACCACTGAAGTACTTTGTCACAGTGACAGAAAATTCTGAAGCCTTGCTGTCAAGGCAAATAGAGCCAGCATTGTGAAAAGTGAAGTATGAAGTCTGGAAAATCAGATGTGCTATTATTACAAACGACTGCTGGTGGTAAGCAAGTTTTCTTGATTGGGATTTTCACTGGGTATGTATGTTCTCCATCTTTCTGATCTTTTTACCTGCTTTGTCTTCCTGGCTCCCTCAGTGCCCCTTCTTTTTCCCTTTTCCCACAGCAAAATTATTTCATTCAGTTTCTACAGTGGGGAACTGGTCATTATTGTGAATACAAGTAGATTTAAAAATGTGCAACACCTGATAAGAGTAGTAAGTGGGAAAACTGTTTCCTACGCTTATAACATAAATCTTTGTCAAAATGTCTTCGTATTTTACAGCTTGAGGCAAACTACCCTTATCATCCCCTCCATATCCAGGGCAACCATACATGCCTGTCTTTTAAAGATACATTTTTTTGTTAGCATCTACCTGTTCTGCCACAGTGTATTTTACAGAAACACAGTATCTCCAACTAACTTTACAATGATAACCAATCATTGCAGGATGTAACTTCTTTCACTGCTACTACAAGGTGGTTGGAACCACATACTACTGGTATCCTCTACTTCAGTCATGTTTTTTCAGCTTCTTAACATGTATCCTTTTCAACAGACAGGCTAAGGGTCAACATCAGGGTATCATTGTCTTCACTGCAATATCATTAATGAAGACTGTGATACATTCAATTTTTTTTTATGGTAAGTATAGGAAATATTCATTTTGATAATTTTGTTTGTGTTACTGAGAGTGGATAGAGATATGCCATTTGTTTTTTCACTTTTCTCTTAACAGTGTCCTTCAGTTAATTCTCTGCTTCCCAGAGTTCTCCCACAAACTCCTCCTTTCCCATACTTTGCTGCCAGACACTTGTCTGCATGGGTAAAAATACTGCCTGTCCAAATAAGTGTTTTGAAACTTTGGACTCCACCTTTGTAATTCTTTCTATTAGTAGTCTGTCAGAAATGAAAAGTTTTCTACCTGGATGTTCTTGTACAGGATCCTGCAAGATTGCAGTGGCAGGATCACTACAGGCCTCAACCAGATATGTGTGTACATCCCGGCTCCGCAGGAGCTCAGTTCCAGAACCATCCTCATAGACGATGAAAAACCTGTACAGCCAGACACATACATGGAACTGTATCAAGAAAATGGAGCGCCAACATGATGACATCAAATGTGCAAGAACAGAGCACTGAACAAAGGAACAAATCTATAAACGCTGCACCAATACTGCGTAGTAAAGAAAAAAGGTGATGAGCGTACCTGGGGGCATGCTCATCATAAGTGATGGGTTTGTCAACTTCTTGGAATACTGCTGCTGAACTTCTGTCCTCCTTGTCATCAGAGCCAGTGCTGGGAACACACACATTTGCGCTGCCATCAGCCATGACCTGTAGTAGGAATGATATAAAATTACTTGAGTTACAAGATACTTTTAAAACAGCAACCGGTTGCTGAACTTTAATATGATCTAGCCAGTGAAAGGGACGGAAAAAACTTATTTCATGTTGAGCAACCTGAAACACATAGGAAGAAGAAATGAAGAGGAAAACTGAACAGACAGTGAAAAAAGCAAAACATTTCTAGAAAGACATGCTGTGTCATAATTACTAATACCACATGCTGATAATTAATAAATGCCCAAGGACTGTTACACAAAAATAGTCACTCAAGATACTGGTCAAGCCAAGTAACTGTATAGTCAAGACAGCCACTGATGTACCCCTCCCTGTGAGGTATACATGTATCTATGTATATGCACCAACACACACACAGAGATGCAGATACATAAAAGCAGGCAGGACGTCCTATTATATATGTACACAATGAGAATCTTAGATTTGTGGGTTGTTACAACATCACATAAACACTTATCCAATGAAAATGAGGTCTTGAAATTAAAACAGTGGGATGAAGTAAATAAGACACTATTAATGGAAAACCAATGCAAACTCTTTTTGCTGCAGTTGTTCTTCATGTATGCATCTTCTCATATTGAATTAATCTCATCTTTCTTACTAGAACCCATATCCTCTGAGATCACTGCTCCTAAAATACCTTCAGCTGTCCCACAGCCTCCTCAGCCTCCCTCTTTTGTTCCCTAAGTATCAGTTGAGAAAAAGCAGGATGTGCTGATGCCAATGCCAAGCAATTTCTTTGAACTGTAATGATTTTCTAGGAATTGGTATCTTTGAAATTTCTATCCCTCTAGTTTATTAGTTAAAAATTTGTAAGGGAGAGATTGACACATGACATAGATTTCTATAAGCAGTGTTTCTTCAGCCAAGTTAAAAACTATTCTAATGCACATGTCCAGAGGAACCTTAGTGTTGTTTCGCAGGAATCTGGGAAAATGGTAATGATTACAGTTATAACATAGAAAAGATACTATAAGGATGTCACATTTAGAATATTTCATTAGAACCTTAATTAGAAAACAGTATGCAGCTCACAGACACTTACATGATGTTTCTAGAACTCACAACTAAGTACTAACGTAGTGCAAAAGTATGCCTTTAGTGTGAAAGGATCACAGCACAGGTAGCACGACTTTAAAGACTGGATCATTCCTGTTAACTACAGTTGCCTTACCAGCCTGGTTAGAGTATTTCTATAGACCTTCTGAAGAGCAAATATCCTCTCTCATTTTTAATCCTCACTTGCAGAGCTGATTTTTTGATATAATACAAGTCACGCTAATTAAGGTAACTACAAGTGAGGTAAACTGTAGACCACGTGTTTTATTTCAGTCTCTCCAAAAAGGGGGAAATATCAAATAAAACAAATCCATCACTTAGTCAAGAACATATCAGAGACCTGATTCAAGAGGTTTTCCCTTCTGGCTAGCTAGGCTACTTTAAATATTACAAAGATACAATCTGATTTTTAGAGAAGTTTATAAGATAAAATTAGTTAAAATGCAGAAATTTGTTTTCTTCCATGTATTTTACCTTGAAAGTATTTCCTTCAGGATCCACCATCTCACAAATAGTGCTGGAAGTGTGTTTCATAATGTACCTCCCTGCTTGTTTCTCCTCATTCTTGCTGACGAAATCATAAACTTCATGGGTATAAATTGCTGAGCAATCTTCATCAATGAAAAGAGAGCCTGTCTTGATGGGTAAAACCTATGACAGCAAAAAGGAAGAGGTTCAGCTGAAAGATGAAAACTTTAGTTTAGAGGTACAATGAAAATGAATAATAGACACAAATCAAGAGGAGAGCTTTCAGACCTTTAATACTGAATCATCCAATTTAGAGGAACTAAAGGGACGGAAAGAAAGAAGATGAGGTCTGGGAGGTAGACTGACCTTAATCTCTGTAATATTTAACTTCAGGAAATTTAAGACTGATTTAAATATACTACACAGTTGTGAGTAAATATTTAAATATTGGCAGAGGATGAAAGGGATAGAGTCATAGGATTTGTGAAGTCTATAAAGAAGGGAGTTAAAATAGTCAAGGTGAGAGCTGCTAATGGCAGAGAACTTGGAACACAAAACTAAAATTTCACTGTCACAAACTAAAAATAATTCCCACCTGATACGTTCCCTGTGGCTTTGCTACAACAGATGTCCCATCTCCAAAGATGGTACAACAGGTGCCATCCTCACAATTTGTTATAACAGTAGCAAACTCAGGATTCTCTACTCGCACACACTTCACCTTCTTTGGGGTGGTTTTTGAGGGTTCATCTAAGAATTAATACAGAACAATGATACAGGAGCACATGAATCATGGAAATGTTTTAAGATTCAATTTGCTTTTTCTTTTATAGTGCTGGGTCCTTATCTCCTCAGTACAAGACTCTCATAAACTTCATGGCATCCTTTATCACATAATTTTATGTTATGTAAACAACACACAACGCAATTCTGGACAGTGCACTCAATACAGGAAAATTCAACAGCAAAAAATTTTTGTAGCCATCTGTGACTGGCCAGAAAAGTACACTCTAAAGTATCAAGTATGCTACTAATCATAATGATCTGGACATTTGTAACATACAAGTTGGATCACTGAAATTCTTTGTGCCTGTAATACAAGCTCAAAGATGTGAAGAAATTCCTATTAAATCTTGGAAAACAAATCAAACAGGTATGTTAATCTGGTCATTGCCTTCCCGTTAAAGAGACAGATCAGTTCAAAGTTGTTTTGATTTTTAAAATCCCACAGGGAGATGATGTTCCTGAACATTACCTGTTAACTCAATAACGCTCTTTTCCCACAGAACCAGAACTTCCCACTGTGTTTGAACAGTACAGACACCCACACAGTAAAAGTACACTTCATGTTAATTAAGGAGGACAGGACTCGTCTAGCAAGTGAACGAAGCATACAGAATACAACACCAGCCAGAATAAACACAGATGACCATTAGCCCCACTTATTTCAGGGAAATATAAGTTTTACTTTTCTAGGCATGGCATTTTCCACAGCCATATTCAGATATTCAGTATCTCCAAGGCTGGCGAGTCCATGGCTTCCATGGAAAATATAAGGATGACCAGATCCTTATATACACCTCTTCAGTTAAGACTCAAATCATCTTGCTTGCTAATATTAGAGCAGATGGAGAGAGGGCAATGGACAACTAGAACTGTAGTCTCATGGTAAAAGAGGACCATGTAATTATATATATGAAAAGAAGGAAATTTGCTTGCTTGCAACAGTACAATTTTTGCACTGAATAGGAGACAAACTAAGCCTGGACTGTACTAGTGGCTGTGTTATCTAGGCTACAGGTATAAGGTATAAGCCACCTTTAGTATGTATTTTGACAATTTTCTGCTTCACAAAATATAGCAGAGGTAAGTGCTCCCCATTTGATTTTACCTGTTTCCTCACCACCATCTGGTACACATTTTTTATAAAAAGTTGTGATTCTGGTACCATCAGCATGATCTACTACTCTGCTACCATCCAGCTTCTCAACAATTATCACTCCATCATCTCGTACAGTCATAACCTGAAAGAATGAAGGAACACTCATTTATGTTAGCACTGTGATACTTGTAACAGCAACAACAATAAAAGGCATCAGGCACTGAAACTCTGAAAAAGCTAGACTACTGCAACTTCATTTGTTTCAGAGACTGAGGAATCACATTTTCTTCAAAATCTATAACTTTGCGTTTGTAATAGAGTAATAAATATAACAAATAATAATTTGTTTTCAAATCGTACAACTTATATGATGGCAGCCCTGTGTCTTGGCTTAGTAGACAGTGCTATAATAACACAAAAGCAGTTATACCGTCTCATCAGCTGGGTCTGTTGCCTGATACATGAAGAGCGGCTTCAGATCCATTCTCTTTGCACCCTCAGTGCCCACTTGAATGCCTAATGGAGTTGTTGTTATCCAGGTTCCTGCCTTAGGTTCCTCAGAATTAACCAGATCCTGAACAGTATTTTCAAACAACTCATCCTTGGTTGGGTCTGATATAATGTTTTTGCCACTGTGTTTTCCTGCAGAAATAAAAAATTTTTGTATCAGATTTGGTATTCTCTAAGGCAAAAGATAAAATCATTGTAAGGATTGGTTTTGACAGAATTGAAAGAAGAACTATTTAACAGGCTAGAAAAAAATTACAACTCCTGTTACCTGAGGCACGCTCCTGAACTAACCTTATTTAATGTTTCCTTAAGAACACAGAAAAAGTAAAAAGCATGCCAATGACATCTGATTATGACGAGACTTTGGAAGGTATTATCAATGCAAAAGAAAATCTGAATGAATTACAGAAAAAAAAAAGGAGCCAAAATTGTCCCATGAGCTTGAAGATCAAAGTGATAGGAATTTGATATAGCTTATTAGAATGAAATCTAATGTGAAGAAGAATAAAAATTATTTCTATTTCAGCTAAGCTTGTAACAGTAGAAGAAAAGAAAGATCTGGAGGCATCATCCATGCAGAATGATTACAAGTTATCAGCATGAAAATATAGTGACCAAAAAGGCCAACACAATTCTATGGTGCATCAGAAGAAAAGGGATGGAAATTCCATTATGAAAGGGAATTGGAGAGATCTTATTAAGAATGTTATAGAGAAGTCAGGTCTCTCATATGCAGGAAAAGAAGTTTAAACTAAGTGTAGGTAAAAGACAACAGCATAGTTCAGAGAGCAGTCTAGAAGACTTACAGTATATATCCAGCAAAAAACCCACCCAAAATACAAAAAGAGATGAAACTATTCACTACAAATTTGTCATGAATAAGAAGTGGAGAGGAAAGGTGGGGAAGGTGGAAAAGTGATAAATAAAGGATAAGGAAGAAAGGATACACACTCATTCCACATACCGAGAATGCATATTAGAAGATGGTTTGTCGGAGTTGTTCTCAAACATCTTTGCAGTTACCCTAAGGAATATCCTAAGAACAAGGACTGGACTTGACTCAAAAAGTCTCTTTTTGAGACCCTTTTCTTTTTGGTAGCAATTTTTATTCAGATACTTTCAATAAATTACAAGTTAATATGACAGGTCATAATTGTTCTGTGTACTAAGTAGCACTGACGGTTATCTCAAACTACACTCTGATGTATGAAGTAAACATTTATTTGGCTCTTTCTCAGTCAAAGAAAATAAGGTAAGAGTGGCTATATTGCCACCAACCACAAGTCCATACAACCAGTTGATAATGACCAATTGTAGGTGCCTTGGAATACACAGAATCACAGAATATGCCGAGTTGAAAGGGACCCACAAGGATCATTGAGTCCAACTCAGGAAAAACACAGTATCCTCTGTGAGTGAAGCATTACTTAATATGAAGACTAAAAATTGTGTAACACAAAAGTAAGGTTTTAACACTATTGTAGTTACAAGGATTTCTCTTAAAAGATTTTGTGTTCAATCACTGATACCAATGTATCAGAGTGTATTTACTTACTAGAGTCCTAGTACAATGGAAGAAAAAGAAATCTGGAGTTAGAAATGATTTGCTATGAAGGTAACATAACAGTGTGCAGAAGCTGAGTACAGATAAAATTGCATTTTCATACTGGCAGAATTTTCAGACTAAAGAAATATGCCCTTTAACTATCATCAGCCCTGCTAACTTACATCTATCCAAAAACCAAAAAATATTACCTTTCTTAATCCTGGTCTCATGTAAAAGCTCTGATTCTGGTAATGGTTGTATGTTATCTGGAATTGTAGATGGGGGTAGGACAGGACCAGAGTCGGGACTCCTACTCACTGTGCCATCAGCAAACAGAATCTACAGAAATCAAGAACACACTAAAGGTTAAAATCAATTCAAACATCAGTAGAAAATCTCAAAAGAATGTGTTACAAATGCAACAGTCACTAGAATGCTGTGGGTGATGGAGGGGAAAAAAATGAAAGCTCTCAGAATGAATACAAGAAATAAAGCAGCTATCTTAAAAAGCATGAATAGAATAGACTTTTTCAGTTGGAACGGACCTTAAATGATCATCCAGTCCAGCTGCCTAACCCCTTCAGGTCTGACCAAGTTAAAGCATGTTGTTAAGGGCACTGACCAAATGCCTCTTAAACACTGACAGGCTTGTGACATTCACCTCCCCTCTAGGAAGCCTGTTCCACTGTCTGATCACCCTCTCGGGTAAAGAAATACTTCCTAATGCCCAGTTCAAACCTTCCCTGGAGCAGCTTTGAGCCATTGCCATATGTCCTATCAACAGATCCTAGGGAGAAAGGATCATCACCTTCCTCTCCACTTACCCTGTCAGGGAGCTGCAGAGAGCGACAAGGTTGATCCTCAGCCTCGGTCTCTCCAAAGCAGACAAGCCCAGAGCCATCAGCTGCTCCTCACAACACACACCCGCCAGCCCTTCCACTAGCTTTGCTGCGCTCCTCTGGGAGCATTCAAGGACCTTCACACCCCTCTGGGGCTCAGAACTGCACCCAGCTGTCCGTGTGAGCACCAATGCTGAGCACAATGGGATGTTCCCTTCCCTCTCACTGGTTCATGATGCTCCCCAGGACGTGGTTTGCCCTCTGGGCTGCCCGGGCACACACTGCTGACTCACACTGAGCTGCTGCCCACCAGCACCCCCAGTGCCTGCTCTGCAGGGTGCTCTCCAGCCACTCCTCTCCTCACTTATACCTGTGCCTGGTGTTACTTGTCCCACTTGTAGGATCCAAAATTTGGACTTGTTAAATTTCATCACATTAGTCATTGCCCAAAGTAGTGCTAATTGCTGCAGTTCACATATGCAATTAATGTGGATTCTATTTAGCAACAAACAGGTGTAAAAATAAACAGTAAAGATTATTCTTTGACTAAATAGTCAAAGGTTAATGACTTTTTTTTTGGTAGCAGTGATAATGCATCTGTATTGACATATTGATCTGCACTAAGGTATTCCACATGCCTAGGATTAATGTTAATTTTTTAGCCATCAAGATAGCTAACAAAAGGAAGTTTTGGTTATCTACTTATAGCTGTTTTCTGAGACATATTGTCCGTTACAGTCAACCCTTGACATGCATGTTCTCTGTGTATCAGATAAAGCCACCCTAACCATCCCTGAATTAATTTATAAATACAGTACAATGTAGAAAATAAATGGACAACATATAGAAACAACTCTTGGGATTATTACTGGAAGGAATTAACCACTCCTTCTTTTTTCAATGCTTATCATACATAATATATTCTTGATGACTCACAGACATTAAGTTAATATTAAGAAGGAAGTACTCATAATCTGTTTATACAGAGATTACTCTAAAATCATGCTAGGCACATAAGATCTACATTTTTCTATCAGGAGACAGTACGTTGAGAATATATAGACATACAGGAGCTAGCTTCTTTGCATACTTCTGAAATGGTTATGTTTCTCAGAAATCCTGGCTAAATGATTTAGCATATAATGTAATGGTAACAAATGGAACAAATGGTAAATAACTTATACTTGGAGTTGTGGTCTTGTGGTGGGGAGAAAAAAAAGCGTTTTTTCCCCCGGAGTTAAAAAAAAATGGTAACCCCTGAGGGAGTGGTGTCTCTCTTGGTGTTGACCCAATCAGCACTCCTGCAAAATTAGAACATATCACACCGAACCAGAAAAGAAGGATGATGAGGTAGTTGAAGAAGAGAGTGGCCATGTTCTGAAGCCATGAGGAGAAGGGGTAGGAGCCTCGCTGGGGGGCCATGGTCCCCCAGCCCCCGGCTGGGGTCACAGAAACTCAGAAACAGTGTTAAACTGGACCGAGGTCTGTAACTGAGAAGCTGGGAGTCTTTCTCCACTGTGAGTGGGCAGCAGGAATGGCGGCAGAGACAGCAGTGAACGGAGGCCATGGCAGAAAGCCAAGAGATAAGAAGTAGCAAAGCCGGCATGCAGCCAAGCAAGAAGACACAGAGATGTCTAATGGAGAGAACTAAGCTCTACAGACAGAGTTTTGGGAGTTTTGGGGTAAGAACTGAACCAAAAACCCCCAAAACCCCTTTTGAGACACCTCTTAGAGAGGAGGGGTGGTGGACTCCCACTTGACGGGAGTCTTGGAATGCAGCAGTACCAGAGAGAGGAGCTGAGAAGCTCAAGACATCCTGGAAGCTGGACCGGGATGGCCAGACGGAATTCGGGGGAAGTGGCCTGCTCCCCCCCGCTGCTGCTGCCAAGCTGGAAGCCTGAGACAGAGTACAGGAGCTCTGGTAGAACTCTTGAGGCAAAGGCTTTCAACCGAAATCTGCCCAAGATGTTCTGACTCAGAGGTAAACCCCCTGAGGAAAGGGACCATCATGAAGACCCCTGTACTTCGTGATATGACGTGGTGAAGCGAGCCTGTCCCTGCAACCGCAGTCCATGGAAGAGAAACCTTCGCTTGGAGTCGAAGAGCTGAGAGGGGCGAGAGGAGACCCCCTTGTGTGTATTGGAAAGAGATCCAACTACAACTGCTGCATTGAGGAGAAGAGACTGCTGACCTGAAGGTGGAAAGGATCTTTCTTTCTTCGCTCCTGGACTTTTATTGAAGGGAGAAGAGATTTGATCCAATGTAAATACTGATTTATCATAAGAGAGATAGTTAAAATTATGTATATGATGTATTATAATATTTATTTGTGTAGTGACTGTAATATAATTCCCTTCCCCCCATATTGAGTCTTGTGTTGTGTCTGGAAAACCCATCTCACACTGGGGTGAGATGTGGGAGGGGGGCTTGGACTCGGGAATTGGATTTTGAAGGTCTCAAACCATCACAGGTCTACTTAGACAGAAAAAAATATCCAAGAAATAAGGAATTATTTTGATACTTTCTGAATCAAAATAGATGACTCTTCTTTTCATCTGTCTGCTAACTACGTGCAGTGTCTCAGACTTTGGAAAAAAAGTGGCTTGTAGATTAATTACAGTATTTGCAAAGATGGTACCTAGCCTATAGCACCTAAAACGTACCAGAATTCTAGGCAACCTAAATATATGTAAACAAAGCAGGTACTTCAATATATAGGAACATAAAGTCTTTTTTTCCTGAAAATTTAGGATACCTAAAGGTGTCTGCAGGACTGAAGAATAGTTCAGGTCTTTTCTGGATCCCACATGACGGTTTAGACTGAAAAAATACATGGATATTTTCATATTGCCAAAACCCCCAAACTAATCCACACTTTGGATGCTTAAGTCCAGGAATATAGTTCTCAAAACCCTATTCAGCAATTTCCTAATTCCAAAGTTACCTAAAATCTTCATATGCCTAAAATTTTCATATTTAAATCTCCCTATGTGCCTTAAGTTCTGACACTGAACAAAGCAAAGAGCATTTTAGTCTTGTCGTGGTTGCATCACTCAGTAGTTACTTCATTCCTTCATCTAAAAACTGGACACTTCTCTATTTCAGTAGACGAGCACACATTTAAGGGTAATCACACACACAAGCTGCTTACAATGAATTCTACTAAATATACCTGGGTAGATCCATCCATCAGGTACTTCACGACAGTTCCTTGACTAGTGATGACTCTTGACACCTCTTGTTCTGTTTGCCTTGCCACAGGTGTATAAAGCTGAGAGTTCTTTACCTTTTGCGGATAACTCTGTCTAACCAGAATTTCCAGAGTAGGCTGCTTGGCCTTTTTTCTTTCAGTGTCTTTGTGCTCTATTTCACCTTCTGAAACCTCATGCTCCTTCTCTCCGCTTTCCATAACCTCTTCCTCCTTTGCTTCATCTGCTTTGGCCTCACTTTCCTTAACCTCTTCCTCCTTTGCTTCATCTGCTTTGGCCTCACTTTCCTTAACCTCTTCCTCCTTTGCTTCATCTGCGTTGGCCTCACTTTCCTTTACCACCTCGTTCTCTGCTTCAGCAGTAGTGGCTTCATCTTTCAAATCTGAAAACAAACTTTGCATTACTTAATACTGCATAGCACACATTCAAACAGGGCTAAACAGCCAGCATCATGGTGTCTACAGAAGGTATGCAATTCCAGGTGAGTAAGACTAACCCTCCTTGGCTTACTTGGTCATCCACAGAGTAAGAGACAGACCCCAAATTCAGAGAAAAATTCAAAACAGTCACCTACTCAGAAATTCTACATCCTCCTGTGAAGGTGGTTGTCTTTCCAAATGAAAACAAGGGAAATATGAAGATGGACTTATTATGGATGCTGAACTTTTGGAAGACTCACATTAGGTGAGAGGAATTTCCTAACTGCCATAAAGGTCAAAAAAAGTTACTGAGTTTCACCAAGCTTGAATTTGTATAGAAACCTAAGTTATATATTTTGTCTACTTGAACAAGTTAGTTTTTTAGCTTAAATTGTGGCAGTGTGTTGAATATACCAATAGGTATAATTATGGTAATTGTGTCAAGAGAGTACATGTATGTGTTTGTAATTCCTCTGTTCACCTCAATTATTCAGCATTTCATCTTATGCTCCTTGCCAAACTATGTATATTTGAAAACCCTCTGTACGTTCTTTACTTCATACCAGAGTCAGAGCACATTTTCTGGGTCGTACAAATTTTTTGTACAGAGGTATTAAATGACATCTGTATGTGGCTGTATTTAAAACTGACTAGATGACAAAAAAAATCACATTTGTCTGCTTCAAAACCTAATGGCATAACTGGAAACCCCCAAGATTTACTAGAGTTTACAGCATGCAAAAATTAACCTCATGCTGATTTTCAAAAACGGTAGAAAACAGAATTATTGCAGAAGGACATGTTAGGCACAGAAACCTCTAAGTATTTATATACCCCATCAGTCTGCTAAAGGAAATTCAGTAAGGGCAGAAAGGCTTATTATGAGTGCCTCCTGTCTATGTACTGGATGGCCTAAATCAGAGGACTTCTGTGAAATAATTCCTGTTTGAAACTGATTGTATCTTTTAGAAAGGTAACAAAAAACCTGATTGTAAAATATCCAGTAGCAGAGAGTCAGTCATAGCCTGGGTTAGTTTTGTTAATCATTCTTATCATTAATAAATTAGTATATCTTAAATCTAGTATAAAGTACTACTTTTCAGTTTCAAGCCCCTGAAAACTGTAATACTTTTATATGCCGTGTTTACAAGCTATCACCAAAATTCTCTTTCCTTGTACTTCCAGGCTGGTACCAGTTACCCCTTTGACCTTTTCTTTGGTCACTAAATTGAGTTCTCTGGTGAAATGAGCTCACATCTTCTGATGCTTTAATCATTCTTGTCACTCTTCCCCAAAATATTAAAATTTTGTCTTGTGGACTTAAGTACATGCACTTCCAAAGGAGGTGCAGATACAGATAACGTAACTATCTTCCTGTTATTACTCAAGATTCCTCAATATATATGCATTTATTAACTGCATTAGATAATTTTTCTTTAGTATTCTAATCTACATGCATATTCAACTGATTATCCAACATGACTCGCAAGGGCATTTTAGGGTTACTGCTTCCCTGCCCTTCCCTGTTATGTCCAACAACTTGTGATGCTAGATTTTATATTTGTTTGAAAAACCCCCACACTATATTGCAAATACTATTAAAACAGACATTATGACAGACTTAGCATGTTAAAAAAATCACGGTTACATCTAAATCCACTAATGAAGAAATAAATAGTTTTAACTTCTTTTAAATTCCTTACTTTGCAGTGGCTCAGAAAACTAACCTTCAAAGCTTTCACCAAGGAAACTTAATACAAGTCCATTGGGACAGGAGACATTCAAACTCGGAAAAGCAAGAACATCTGATATCTCTTGTATTTGGGGAGCTGGTTCTTCCATTTCTATCTACAGAATAAAGTATGAATTAGTTTTATTCCACATTTTAAAAGAGTAAAGAAAAAAATTAGACCACAGATTTCAGTTGTAACAATATATTGTTTAAAAAATGTGCTGTCTACCACTTATTTAACATTTTGAGTGTTTTTGGACTCTGAAGTGGAAACATTAGTTATTTTATTTGATTATGCTATCTTCTTTCATTCACCTTGAAGAACAACTCTTCCTAAGTTTATTCATTTTACTGAGTCATTTTGCTATCTTATGCATAGCATCAAGATGGGATGACAAAAAACGGGTAATGTGAAGCAGAAGAGTGTGAAATAATTACTGAAGTTGCATATCACCTATTTTACCCATAATCATTAAAAGGGCACAAAAGGTTAGCAGAGCTGTATTTCCAATCTGCTGCAAATACAGCACTGACTCAAGAAGGGGACAGGAAGGAAGGTTTGACAGTCAAAATGTGTAATTCTCTTTGCACTGCTCTGCAGTGGAAACTCTTCTGATGACTAGAAAAGATGAGGTTGACCTAAGGAATGTCTGAAGGCCCTGGAACATTTGTGAAAAAATACAACAACAGATTTTTAAATGTCATCCCCTCAAAAACCTATGTGACAATGGACTACACTATGCCAGCAGTCATAAGATGAAAACAGTTTTGGATTGCAGACAGAGGTAACAGAGAGAATTTGTCCTGGTATTACCCCATATACTTGCTTTTTAGGAATATAACTATAGGGGGGGAAAGGCAGATATTTTTCCATGTGTTTTTCAGCATAAAGAATGCCATACATTTGTGATTACTTTACATAATATTACCGGGTAATAAAGACTACTCTTGATACCCTAAGATTGTAGTCACAGGATCATGAGGTAGAAGTCACAGAACAGGACACAAGTAACCCTCAGTTGTCATCTACTTCTCCTTGTTTTAATGGTAAAAAAACCAGAGAACTTCTAATGTAACCTATTTAAAAAATTTCCAAGGTTGGAGGTTTCCTGGTAAACTGTTCCAGTGCTTTACCTTGATTAACCTTACTGACATTTTTGTCCTGGTTAACCTGAATAAATATTAGAGATAACTAGTTTACTTCTGATTATTTCTGCTGATTATATGGGCTAGCATAAGAGGTGATGGTGTCCTTTTAGCTGTTTACAGAAGAAGGTTATTCTGTCTCTCAACTCTAGATCAAACAAACCCAAACCAAGTCTTTTAAACTTTTCCCACCAATCAAGTTTTCTAGACCTCCAACCCTCATGCTTTCCTTAAAACTTTCAGAGTGGCCCGTGTTTTTCTTGCAGTGTAGTATCCATAACTGGACACAATACTTCAACTGAGACCCTACCGCACCTGAGTGGAAAATAACTTCACATATTTAGCAGGCTATACTCCCTTTATTCACCTCAGTGTGGTCTTTGCCTTCCTCACAGGAAGATGGCATTGTTGATTTATGCATAGCCTGTGATCCACGGCAACTCTCAGATCTTTCTCTATAGAACTGTGCAGTGGGTTTCTGTGACTGGGTTTTAGTAGCGGGGGTGGTGGTGGGGCGGCTACAGGGGAGGCTTCTGTCAGAAGCTGCTAGAAGCTTCCCTGTCCAGTGGAGCCAATGCCAGCTAGCTCTAGGATGGAATTCCTGCTGCTGGCCAAGGCCAAGCCAATCAGGAGTAACAGTAATGCCTCTGTGATAACATATTTAAGAACAGAAGGTTGTGGCAGAGAAAGAATTCCAGTCAGAGAAGAGCGGAGTGAGAACATGGGAACAACAATGTAGACACCGAAGTCAGTGCAGAAGGAGGGGCAGGAAGTGTTCCAGGCACGGGAGCTGAGGCCCCTGCAGCCCGTGGTGCAGACCATGGTAGAGCAGCTGTGCCCCTGCAGCCCATGGAGGACCATCGGGGTGCAGAGACCCACCTGCAGCCCCTGGAGGAGCCCATGCTGGAGCAGGTGGATGCATGAAGGATGCTGTGACCCCGTGGGAGGCCCAAGATGGAGCAGGGTCCTGCTGGAGATCTGCAGCCCGTGGAGAGGGAAGCCCACAGTGGAGCAGGTTTTTCCCGGGTAGGACTTGTAGCCCCTGTGGGGGACCCACGCCAGTACAGCTCATCAGTGAAGGACTGCACCCCATAGAGGAGTGACCTATGGGACAGCCGTTTGGGAAGAACTGCTGCCTGAGGGATGGACTCACACCAGAGAGGTGCATCAAAGACTGTCTCCCGTGTAAGGGACCCCACAGGAGCAGGGGAAGGACTCCTCTCTTCGAGCAGTGGCAGAAACAACAGCTGACTGTAACCCCCATTTCCCGTCCACCTGCACTGCTGGGGGGGAGAAGGGAGAACATGGAAGGAAGGAGGGGTGGGAGGAGGGTGTTTTTAAGATTGTTTTATTTCTCACTGTTTGGCTCTTATCTTGTTAGTAACAAATTTAAATAATATCCCCACTTTGAGTCTGTTTTGCCCACAAAGGTAACCAGTAACTGACCTCTCCCAGCTGTAATCTCAACTCATGAATCCTTAGCTGGTTTTTCTTTTTTTTCTGTCCTCTGTTCAGTTGCAGAGGGAGAGTGAGAGAGTGGCTTTAGTGGGTACCTGGTATTTGGCCAGGGTTAACCCACTACAAACTGATAGAACTGTTATCCATTCTGTAGATACATGTTCATTATTTATATGTAATTGTAGAACCTACCACTTTGATTCTTATTGAATTGCATTATATTTTACAGACTGTGTCCATGTGAATTTATCAAGTCCATTTTGGATTCTAATCCTGTTCTCCAAAATCCTTGCAGACTCACAGACAGATGCTGTACGCACTAATATGGACACTCTTTATCCGAAGTAATTCTAAACCAAATAGTTAGAAGCCTTTTGGCTTAGAAGTCCTCCTGACCGATTTTTAATGATAGGACTATTTGTTTCTACAGGTTTCATTTCTGCCACACAATTACTGTATGTTATACTGAGTGCTGGCAACTCCTTATATCACTTCCCATGCTCATGCTCTTTAAATAATTAGCTAGACTTTTGAAATTAGGTAAGAAGCACTTTTTGTGGATATGCACAGAATCCATGTTGAAACAAGAGGCACACCATTACTTCGTCCACTAGATATTAGATAATATTGCACAACAGAAATTCAGAATCTGCGTTTAAAATGTCATTCATCCTTTCCAAAACCTGCACTGTGAAGAAGTACTTCAGTTACAGGCAAAAGTAACTTCCTCAAATTGCTGGTCCCTGGCTTGTTATTGTCTGCCAAGACCAAATTACAGAGCAAGGTTTTGAAAAACTGTCTCCACTAATTTACTGTTTGGTTAGACTTTCCAACACAGGTTTTGGAAAGCACAGAAAAATTCTGCTTGTTTAAACTAAAAATACAGCAGTTCTTGTGACTGAGATATTAATAACCATTGAATGGTTTGGGGTGGAAGGGACCTTAAAGATCATTACATTCCAACCTCCCTGCCATGGGCAGGGACACCTTTCACTAGACCAGGTTGCTCAAAGCCCCATCCAGCCTCGCCTTGAACACTTCCAGGGATGGGGCATCAACAACTTCTCTGGGCAACCTGTTCCAGTGCCTCACCAGCTCTCTCAGTCTGTTTTTGCAAGAGAGGTGCTCCAGCCTTCTGATCATCTGCAGTGTAAGAGCTGTAACTGTAAAGCCAAAATTGACAAAAGTACGTGGACCATGGAAGTCAAACTGCTTCACACCATGCAGTCATTAACAGCTGCCAATATGTACCATCTGAGAACAACTGAAAGAGTAAAAGATATCCTTAGAAGCACCACAAACTGTTTGGAATTTGTAATGGCACAGCTCAAAGCCCTCTGAGAAGAATATATGCTCCTTTTACATAAGGTCATGTATTTGAATTTTTGTTTTGTTTCTTTTCATTGGATAATTCTCTCACCTTTACTTCTTCTTGCTGTACCAGGTCATCAGGTGATGAAGGGTCTATTTTGCTACGGTTTGCTTTCGTAGAAGGCTGAGATTTTCCTGACTTTTGTTTGTCGGACTTATCTTTTTTTCCCACAGCTGGTGTAACGGGAGCCACTTCTGCCGGAATTATGGTCGGAATATGAACAGAAGGGATGTCCAGAATTCTTGCTAAGACATCACCGGTTTCATCATCTAAGGAAGGGAAAAGCAATTTTTTTAATGCAATTAAGTTTCATAAATGTAGATGGTCACATTTTATTTTTTAAATTTTACCTTAGAAATAATAACCTCAGTGGAGGAGTTTATTATTTCAGATAGAGCGACTGAATATATAAAACTGTTTAGAAAATCTTTCCATTGACTGACAATTTATTAGCCTAAAAGACATCTTGAAACTATTGTTTCCCACAAGTTGTCACTTGGTCATCACCTCAAAAATAAAAAAATACAAGTTTAAAATTACAAGTTTAAAAATACCCTTTTACATCCAGAATACTTAGATGGAAACATTCTGAGTCTAGTATCTAATAACTGATGGCTGTTGTTATGCTTTATCATGGGCTGATCCAGCACTGACTGACTCCAGCAACCTTGCACTACATACATCTATTTTGCTATAATTATTCAGAAAGATTCTGATGATCTAGACTTAGTAAGACTCTTGCAATTCTTAAAGGCCAAGCATTAGAACAGCCTGCTAACCACATTAATGGGAACTAATCATGTAGCCTTTCAAAACAGTTTCTTGAAAATAAAATTAATACAAAGATAGATTTTCAGTAAAACATTTTTGTTTGAACTGACACTTTTCTTTAACCAGCCTTCATGTTCACTTTCAGATAACACTGCTTCCCAGAGTGTTAAATTTAGGAACAGAGTCTGTTACAGGCTCTTGATCTCTTAAGAAATTTCACCTACTTCTTTACTCTGGTTGCCCTGAAAAATGAGAACATTGTATCTGAGGGTAACAGTGAAAAAAAGTGGATCATCAAGACTGAAAGTGTCTTTAGAAAACTTGAGAGAGATGGTAAATTCCAGAGGCCTGTCTGACTAAGGAAGCTTTCCTTCCTTTTGCATGCACATTCAGATTTCTAGCACTTGGAATTGTGCTCTTTTAATTTTGTCGAGGCACAAAGAACAAGTGCAGAGGTTCTACAGTACCCAGAATTGAAAGCCCTGCAAGTACTCAAGTGGCACCAGATTGACAAAGAGATGAGGGGTTTATTTCTAACTGGAATGTAAGGTGGTCTGAAGCTAAATTTTTGTAATGCTGGAGAAAACAAAGAATAATTCAGAACTTAAAGAAATTCATTTAACTGAGAAATAAAAAACATGCAAAAAGTTGGCAAAACAGCTTGAGGCCTTTTGTTACCTTAGCTTCCCTAAGAGGAAGACGAAACACATAAAAAGTAAAAAAAAGTAAGAAAAGTGAGAGTTAAAGAGGTTCCAGAAAACTATTTCAGTACTGCAGGGAAAAAAAGTAGGTTCCACCCAATTCAACCAACCAGTGGAGAGAAACTACAGAATTCATGGTATACCATTCAGCATTAGTGATGGATGGCATATGAGAATTATCTAAGACAGAACATTACTGGACAGAATTATTCTCAGCACTTATGATACAAAGATCCAGGGGAATTTGGCATAAGCAAGTGATCATAGAAAAACTCCAATCAAAGAATGTCAGTTAGCAGTGCTCTAAAGCTCAACATGGCAAGGATTATTCTAATGTAGAATAGGATGACTATAGCAGATATGAAAAAGCCTAAACATCACACCTGACATGTAGGTGTTTAATTAGACATGTCTCTCTTTTATGTCAAAATCCAAGTTTTGCAGTCCACTACATTGTGAATGTTCTCTGGGCCCAGGTTTAAAATGTCTTTTTTTAGTAATTAATTTGTAAAATATATTTAAATAATTAAAACTGAGTGTACAGTTGAATGGTTTGCCACAGTCCACACAAAGATGCATTCAATTAAATGTTTTCATATTTTAAGAGCTGAAAAATTCTGGGATTCTTTTCTGATCAGAGAAGGGTTTCACTTTTACCCATATAATGGTTTCAGTGGCCTTTCAAATGTAATGGAAACAAAAAGCTCTTGGTAAAAGCAGACGCTATTTTCACTGCGGTTTTCTGAAGCAATTGCTTCCAGTTGCTGAATGTGTTTATTGAAAGGCTGAGAGAAATCCCTCATTATGTCTGCACAACTGTAACTTAAAGTCCAACTCCTAAAGTAAAATGAAAGTTCCATAATCACCTATATAAGTTTACAAAAATATTATTTCTTGGAAAACCAAGAAGACTCCTCAGCAAATCACATTTTCTTTGGCTCAAATTAATTGGCTGATTTTGCTGGGCTACTTAATAACAATACTTGCAAGTTCCTCCCTGCACTGCTCTGTTTTCACAGCAAGCAAAAAAGCATGGAAAACTCCTTCCATTTTGAAAATTGAATCACAGAATATTCTTGACAATGTAATCTCGAGCCTTGCTGAAAATTCCCTACCACGTAGTAGCAGCCGCTCAGAAAGGCAGAATTGCATAAAACAAATTATTTCGTTAAGGAGTGCATGAGGAAAAAAAAAGAAAAAAAATCCCGCTATGGTTCTCAAATATCGTCTTCTATTTGCTTACTTTACCTGCTGTCTTCCCTGTAGGTCCATAATAGCTTAGGGACAGCTGGATTCCATTTTCCAAGGTGGCTGAAAAAGATCCAAACTTGCTCACAGCTTTCTTTTGATTTTTCATTTTTCCTTTAATAAAAAAAATTAATATTAAAGATAGAAACGCACACCAGAACCACCTGACCTGCAAAGCAATGGCTGATGTGAACAGTGGAACCTCAATGTGGATGACTAATCTGTAAAACAGACTAATTAGGACAGGGAAAACTATCATTCCATTCATAGGGTAGTATATAATAGTAATTTTTGTACAACACATCTGTGGGTTTTTTAATCTAGGAATAGCATTCTAATTAGCTAGGTGCATGAAAACAGTTTAAAAGCAACAACTAGTGAAAAGTCATACTGAACTTAAGCAGTGAAAGAACTTAAAGTTATGGATCCTTGTTTCTTGGCTGACAAGAATGCTAAACTGTTCATTTCTATCACATGTGTCCTATGAACTAATAAAAGTGACTGTCTCTCACATATTGTCACAAGAACAGGACCTGGACTTCAATGATCCACGTGGATCCCTTCAAATGCAGGATATTCTGGTTCTATGACTATACTTTGAGGAGAAAGTAAAAGAAAGGACAAGAGTTGAGAAATTAGATACAAAGACGTATCTGGTATTTGTAAAAGTGGATCAGGAGACAAGCTCACTTAGAGGTGCAGACCACGATGTCATGTGATGAGTATGTTATTCATGAAAACCACATAAACCATGCAAGAACACCTCCCAGACACTGGATCCTACCTTGCCTCTAGTTCAACTCCTACGGCCTTAAAGAAACGTTCTGTTTGTAAGAAGAAAACCTTGGGATTTCCCATATGGGGAACAGCTTCTTAAAACTGTGAGGAGTAGCAGAGAATACTACAAAAGAAGGTTAGGGTAGGCACCTAACAAGTAGACATCTCCCAATCCCATCAACATGGCAAACATCCTGAGACCTTGTCTGCTCCTACTTGTTGTCTGTCATTGCAATGCTCATTGGTGAACATCACCTGCAGATGCAGTTTTGGCATTTTGACTGCTTTGAAAGCTTCCATTGTACTATCCAGACACTGCCAAGTATCAGACTGCACTGATTCTTCTCTTCCTCACTGCCTTCCTATAAGGTGCTCCTTTTTACACATGAGGAAAGCCTCTCACTCATGACAAGTGAATACAACTTGCCTCAGTTACTTGCAGAGTGGTGATCACCGATACTCTTTGTCAGACCCCAGAATGATATAGGTCAGCTTTCAGAAGGGCAGACAAAAAGCACCTCATCTGTGGAAGGGATGCAAATTTTCCTTTCAGACAACCTAAGTTACATTGCTGGTGGCAGCTGAAGCAAGAGTAGGATCCTTTCTGACACTGATGAAGATTAAAAGAGGTAATATGCCTACCAAAAGTTATACTTTTCTAATACTCTTCAGTTGGGTGACAGCAATTCCATAATGCTTTTGGCAAACATATACATGAACTGTTACAGACTGGTTTCCTTCTTGGAAATGCTCTCACCTGGGTTCAGAAAGTATTTGGATTCAATGCTTTCTGAGTGTTAGCAATATGTCAACCAACAGCAGAAGTTACTGGACTGCAGAAAGATCTGCTTTCATAGCAAGGTCTTGAGGAGGCCCTAATGTCATGGTCATCTGACCCACAAAAGGAAGTCCTGTTCAAAAGGGGACCTTTTTAGGGCAGACATTTACTTTGGTCACAATGAACAGGATTCAGTTTGCCTTCCCAGGCCTAAGATCTGAATGAGTCCTCCACTAAAGAAGAAAATTATTTTCTTAAAGAATGGTGACTCTTCATTAATTTCCTTGCTTTGGAAAAGAAACTGGTTTGCACAGTTACTTGACCTTCACTGTGCTTCTACATCTTGCTAAAATCTCTCTATACAGTACCTAAGTCAGTCAACTGGATTTTTACGGAACGTTGATTTTTCTTACTTTCTGCCATTTTCTGTTAGTTGACAATTTTTGCATCAAATTACTAAATATGTCAAACTAGCAATTTTTTATATCAGTGATGTCAATTCACTGACCTGATCTTATTTTCTCTTCTTCATTAATTTCTTGCACTTCAGCTTCTTCCAAGTTTTTCTTGGGATCTGTGATATGAATGAAGAAATTGTGGTTGTCTTTTATCACTTTCACCTTTACCAAAGATAGACCTGTAAAGCAATGGAATACTATTATTGGTCCCATCAGGCTTCAGAACTTACCTGCACCCAAATAAACCCTGCACCTGCAACTTTAAAGAACACCAAAAAAGAAAATTGCTCAGAACTGGATCGATCACTTAGTAGAAGACCAAGATGACAAAAATTAAGGTTTTCTGAGTTTAGACTAAATATTACAAAAATCCTGACAATTAGATCTTAGAGGTTTCAGAAGAATCTGTTTTTTAGATTTATTGCATTTGACTAGAAAAATAATTGGAACATTCTTGAATTATCATGCCTTGGTTACCATTGAACAGATAATATGAACTGATTTTTCTCCATTTCTAGTTTTCTGGAATTTTATCTATCAACTGCTAACCTACTACAGGAAAATATAAAGATTAATAGTGATAGACGTTAATATGGAATTTCTTTAACTGAATTTCTTCTACTGACACATGAAAAAGCATTTATGGATTAAGAAACTATGCCATCAGTTAGCACTGAGTCAAAGCAAAGCATGAAGAATTAAAGAATCACCTTTTACAAACTCTATCTTCTCTACCTGAATCTGTCCTCCATCGGATGGGAAGAGATATTGATTGGTTCCTGATATTTGAATTACATCCTCCCCTGTATTGTAGCCATGAAACTGGAAAAACAAGTTTTAGATTATCTATAAATGAGAAAAGAAAGGCAGAACCCATGAAAGAGGTAAATGCAGTACAGATCATCAGAATCACACTTTTCTGCTCAACATTTTTTGCTTAGATGTTTAACAAATGTAATAACAACTTTAGCAAATACCTAGCATGCTATTCTCATATCCAAAAAATTTCTCTGTTATTAATGGAAGTAACTTGTTACACATGAGAGCAGAATCTGATCCTTCAGTATCATGGAGCCACCACGAAAACTGAAGAGTAGTAAGTAGACTGGTGGATTAACATAGCATTAGAGAAAGAATAATTCCAGTCAAGCACAAAGAGACAAAGTACAACGGCATGGGATCACATGAAGGGCAGGTAATGATTCAGCTTTCCACCCTCTAGATTTTGAAATTCAGACACTGTAAATCTAATTAGATTGCTATGCCTTCCAAAGTGCCACAAGTCAGCAAAAATTATGTGAGTGTACTCAAATAAGTTCAGATGGCAATGTCATCTGAGTTCAAAGTCTGTGCTTAAGCAAATTTAAGACTAAAATATATCAATCTATGCAAGTTTTGGACGCAAGACTTAGACCATGCAAATATGAGGTGGTGCAAACTGCCTTAAAACTGTTTGGACAAAACTACTCATGAGTTCCCTGTGTTAGTGTAACAGACAGATTAGCTTGTATTATGGCACTTTAAGAATATGAATTTTGAAAGATGAAATAGAAGAAACAGTGAACTCCTTTTACTTAATCTCCAATGTGGACAGTCAAAATTTCAAGTAGGTCTAGCAGTCCCCTAATATAGGAGACAGGACAAGTCCTTATGCTCCCCTTTTCTATTCCCACAAACCCCACATTTGTAGGCAAGACTGATCCTATAAACATATTTTCCATGGGCACAAAAACACAATCAACTTATGTTTGTATTCATGTCATATACATAAAAAAAAGTAAATAATCTTAAATATCAAAAACAATGAAGTGAAACAAAGTACAGATAGGTTTAATTTGCCCTGAACTTGAATTTCACAATAGATAATAGCTTTGCTGTAATAATGACTGTCTATATAAATATTTAGCACTTTTCTAATGTGGTGCAATAATACAAGTCCTTACCTTATAAACTTTCTCAGAACATGGTTCTGGAATGCTGTGATCCTCCTGAAGTTCAGAGGCTTTTGTTGGCTCATTTTTAGACTTCTCTTCGGAATCTTTACACTCTCCATCTATTATCTCCTGTCCTTTCTTTTTACTTCCCAAATCTTCCGTCTTTCCTTTTGTTTCTTCCTCTCGTAATCGGTCCTGCTCCTTCTTCCAAGCCTACATTCAATGTTAGCAATTAAGAAGAACTGTGGTTCTCTCTGATATGTGCATGCTGGAAAGAGTACAGGCAAACAACCTCAAAGGAAACAATGTTCTAAGTCACTCTAAGACATGTTTTCCAAATGTGTCTAAAGTTTTACAATATTATGCACTATATTTTGCATAAAATCACTGACTCATTCAACCTACAAGAGCAGTCACTGTTGACTACAGGAGATGAATCACATGATTATTTGTATCTTACACAATTAGTCATAAAAGGATGACTTTGTTGTACACTTGTCCACAATGTTTATCACCAAATCACAATGCATCACTGGTACTAGTTTATTCCCAAAATGCAACTGTGGGATAAAATGATTTTATTCTTTTACAGAAAGAAGAATGAAGTATGCATGCCAAAATTATCAACTTGTATTAGGAAGACATCTGAGATTTTCTGGACTATTTTGGGCTTTGTAGTACTTTATAGCCTAAGCATACCAAAGCACAAGCATTTCTGTGGAAGAAATGGCAAGCATTCAGAGTTACAAATTAGGGATTAGCCTAATTTGAGCGATGCCAGTTCAAGTTGAGTAGCCAGGAATTGGTTAATGCCATTTCATATCTACATTCCAGTACTTTAAGTGGACAACACTATACACTGTAAAAAAGATGAGACATGCTATATCTATGAGGAGTCAAAAAAAAGAGGGACTACAACATCAATAAATCTAGATTTGTGCAGATTAATGGATAATGCCAGTGCTAAGCCTTAAAAAAAATGTGTGCTTAACTCCTACATCAACCAGAAACTTACTGTGTAAACTTGGGCAAGTCAATTAATCTGTAGTGCATGGTCATGAACTACATCTATAACATGGGATTCTCTGTCATAAGGGAATTCTGAGGTACCATACTTACATTCCCTAATTTCAAAGAGCTGTAGACAGTGAAAGTGGGAGTGGGGTACATACATACTTTCATGAATCTGGATTTATCTTTTCATATCTTTCCAATCTGAAAACTTAAAGAATAGTAGGATATTATTCATAACTCTTATTTCCAGTATGGTAATTATGAATTGCTTTTGGAATGTCTAGTCTAACTCCAAGCAGTCTTCCCTTAAGAAAATAACATAACTCACAATGAATAAGGAATAAATTAAAGAAAATAACATACACAAAAAATAGCCAAGAGCAGAAAAACTAAGAGAACTCAGTCAACCCTATGTAAGAACAAAGGCTTACCTTCAAAAGAAAGCAGTGCTTTCTAGTCCATTTCAGAAACATATATATTTTTGCCTCACCTTTAAAGAATCTTCCCTGATAATGGGACTTTCTCCATTGTTGGATTGAGACTCTCTCACACTCTCAGGTCCTGATGTTTTGCCTTTGAGAAATGAAAGGGAAAATAAGTGAGATTATAAATATATGAAAATGCAATAATTTTTAAAAATGGGAAAGTGCAAGTAAATAAAAAATGTAGATTTCAAAATAATAAAAGTATACAAGTTAAATAGAGAAAATGTTAAATATTTTAGAAGTAAAACAGAAAGTCTGTTTAGGTAAGAAGAAACTTACCTGACAACTAATATTACTTGATTGTCATAACTGAGGACCAAATATGCTAAACAGTATAGTAACATATTTAAAGCACTCTCTGCTTCTTGCTGTTGAAGGTTTTGCTCTTGCAACAAGTTTGCATGTTTATTTTTTAACTGAGCCAGAACAAGATCAATATGAGAGTCATAGATACTATGACCTTTTAAGACAAAAAAGTGAATAAATGTTGTCTGAACCTTCAAACTTTCACTAAAGAAAAAACATATCCCTTGTTTACTATTATGGCTTTATAGCATCTATTACTTATGAAAAGGGTATCTTCTACGAGTGTAGTTTTATAGTATGCTTGGATACCCAATATTTACCTTCTAGAAAAGTAAAGTCCCCTATCAGAAACTTACTTTGTATTATAAAGTAGAAATTGCAGTGTGGGTTACAGCAGTGTCAGTGAAACTGAAAACACCCAAAGACACTGTTGCCCATCGCATGTCCCAGCTAGAGGTGATTATTTTCTTTCAGCAAGTGAGCTACCCTATGAATTAGATCTGTCATGAGGCACCATATGGGCAAGATTCAATCTAGCTCCTGTGACAGCTAGATACCTACAAATTATGATATAGAAGTCATAACTGTCCTTTTAGTTTCCAAACTATAATCAGAGGTGTTAATTGGGTTGAGGAGTAACGTTTCTATTTTTGTAAATGCTAACTGCTAGTACTGGAAGGTTTCAAAGTGCATTCTCAAAAAAGGTAAACCAAGCAAAGGTAAAACATCAATAAATAATTGTTAATATAATTTAGATACACAAATGAACAAATTTGACAAAAGTTCTTTTTCCTAATACGGGTTTTCAGATTTTGCTGTCTACTGAACAGTTACTGTATGAACTGCTTACAATTCTCACTACCCAAAATGTTGCCTGTAATTCAAGTTTGCTCTGCAGTCTAGTCAATTCCAGTTTTAGCTCTTAGCCCACAGCTTCTGACTTCCAGCTTTTATCCTGCCCTTTAAAAAAGAATTTTCCTGAACCACGTTGCCAGCTTTAACTACTGCTCATCTCTTCATATGTTCAGTGATCTCAACAAAGATTCATATTTGTATGTAATCCTTAAAGTAATTTCATTAGATAAGCACAGCTATTGTAAATGTAAATTGATACTAGAGGTGTCAGTTTTCAGAACAGAGAATGATGCAGAACATACAAATACACGCATTTAATTAATTCCAAAACATATTTATGCCTTTATAGATGTCAAAACAAGGTCATCGTATGAAAAAATATACGCAGTTCTGCTCTGAATAGATCTGGGCCTCAGCACTTAAAGCAAAAAATTAATTTTCTAGAATAAATACCCACTTTCGGCTTTCTTCGTAAAGCCAGGTTTTTTGACAGCACATGCAGACAGTTCAAAAGGGTCTTCTACCATGGCTTTTTCCAAATTAAAAGACTCTGTTTCCTTACCCATCTTCTTTTCTTGGTATTTAGCTTCTTCCTCTCTCACCCAGTCCTCAATTGAGTTAGCCACAAGCTCAAGATAGTTCCTGAAAAGCAGAATATTCCTCTATTTAACATAATACAGTTTTCGCTAATATGATTTCAGGTCAAACAAGACCACTTGGCTTCTCAGTTTCTTACATAAGTAAGAGAGTAGGTTCTCTCTCTTTGAGAGAAGGTTGGTGTTTGACAGGGTTTCTCTCTGTTTTTACAGGAACTGGTACTTTTGCCTGGCTGGTATTTGCTTAATATCTGTTATATTTGGAATTTTGGTTATCCTTTCTGCAAAGAGATACTAGAAACTTGTCTTCCAAAGAATACCTGCTCCTAAAGAAAAATCCAGGAAATCACAAAACATAAAGACAGTCAGTTTCAGAAAGGTTCAGACTCATTCTCCTCATTGTTTTGCCACCAGAATAATTTATTTTCTTAGTTGCTCTTGATTAATATTATCTTTTAGAATACACTTCATTTGTATGTTCAGAAATTGAGGTGTTATTGTACTTAATTCCTAGCTCTTCTTTATGGTGTGACAAGACAGGTGTTTGGAAATTGTCATCCAAATCCAAATTAGAGAATCGGTGCACCATAACCTGGTATAAATTAAGAATATTCACAATTAACAATTAAGTTGAAGTGAGAACTGAATGATCCAGACTTTGCAGTTGGTATCTGCGGTTACATTGTCTCATTTTCCAAAGGTGTCTGAAATGACTGCTAACTCAGTTCATTGTGAAAAATTGCTTTCAAGGTAGGAGGAAGCCTGGAAGTCTTATATGCAGTTGCCACTCAACCCCTCATCTGGAGGGTTATCACAATTCTTTAAAGTAAAATTCTTCAAATGTGCAAAATTAAAATGGGGATTTTGAAGAATGTATCACATTCAGTTGTTGTGTCTTCGTGATACTTTGCATTTATAAGTCTGAGATTATTCAATTGTATTCAAAAGCTCTATATGGAGTACAGGTTTTGGTTATGAACATGCAGACAACACAACCAATTTGTGACCTCATGACCATTTCAAAGTTCTTGTTACATCATCACATTGTATGTAAAGAGAATTAATACGTAGGTCATGTACACAGACTGGAGATGTATACAGTTCATGTACAGCTTCAAGATACAGAAGTCTCTCCCAGCTTCTACAGTGTAGGTAGAGCCTGCTTTGGGGAACTTGCATGGAGAAACTGTTGATCATATACATCATACTCAGTAGGGACAAGGTTACTCTGCTTGTATCTGAAGAAAAATGTACAAGCCATAAAAACTCATGGTGTTGAAAACAAAAGGCAAAACTAGTCTGGAACATAGAGTTGCCAGTACTGGAATAACTGGAAGATGAATATATGTTATAAATAAAAAGAGATTATTCGCTTGGAAAATATTTTAGGGCAATGAAACAGTCATTCAAAGTCTAAAATACACATTCTATTAATACGTATTCTGATGCCCCTACTGCCAATGTCTGACTCAGAACCATTTCTCAGAAAAGATTATTCTTTTCCAGTAACTTGCATAACGTGTTTACTATGAAGGAGTAAATAAATGCCATTAATTCTGCGCAAAAATTAGTTTTGATAATGCCTGAATTCACTTGGCTTCCTGACAGAGTGGCCACTTATCCTAACCAGAGTTAAAATGTTTTATATACACATATCACTGCAGGTGCACGTGTCCACGCCTTTGGATTCCCTTAGTCAGTAGCATCCATTGAATTTCATATGCAGCCTCCTGCTGCCTACCCTTTAAAAGGTATAATTTCTGAATTTTTGGATGTTCTACATGAACCGCAGGACCTGATATCCATAAAGAAGGAAGGTAACTGGGGTCTCCAGGAGCAAAAGCTGCTGCAACGTGAGAAATTTAACTTCCCCCTTGTATGAGAATTTCCTGTAACAGAACTCACTGTAATGAAAATGAAATTATTCTGTGATTCTGTAACCAATTGATTAGCAGGTAACAGAAGTATATTCCAGACAGCAACTATGAAACGACCCTACAAAGTTGGTCTGTGGTCTATAAGATGTCACAGTAAAGAAGCAACAAGTAAACACAGATAGAGAACTCCTATCAGAGAGATTGTCAAGCACAGCATCTGTTATGCGTTTGTAACTCTCCTGTGGTAACATTGTGACTCTTAAATAAATTAGAATGATAGTAATTTTAATAAATTAAAAACCAATAAATTGATAGTAAACTCACCAGGAGCCAGTTATTCCATACAAAGGTAAAAGCCAGTAACCACTTAATTAATGAGTGGGATTTGTGCCAGTTTCTGGCAACTCAGCAGGATCTGGAAGCTAATTGCAGGCAACAGCTTGAAGCACTCCAGGTATTTAAAGACTGTCTTCCACAGAAGTGTTATGTTGCTTGGAAACATACACTAGTAATTATTTATGATACTTTGTCTGGAAATCTAAAATTACCTTTAGCAAAAAGGCTGAATAAGTCCTGAAAACGTGCTGGTTATTTTGCAGAGAATTGGCAGGTATTGATGCCACGTAACAGAACTGAAAGAGGGCCTACAGCTCCTCAAAGATTCTAAGTAGCTTACACAGCAGTGATGTTGAATACTTCTATGAAACAAGAGCAAAGCCAAACCTTCTTGCAGCTTTCATGTCAGTTTCTTTAGGAACTCCTTGCTGCTTTGAAACAGAACCTGATGAATTGCCACTGGACAAAGATGTTTCTGCACCAAGCTGAAACAAACTTTAATGTCTAAGCCTTGTTTCCAGTGGATGTGGAAGAGTAAGAAGAAGGAAATATACAGCTACTGTATTATAATGCATCTACCACAGAACATGCTTAATTCCTTTGGATGCAAAATTAGCAACTTTTTTTTGCATGTATCAAGAGCTCCTTGCATTTCTTAGTTGGCCTTGAACTATTTCAATGTCCTGTCAAAGGGGACAAGCCAATCTGCTCTACAACCCTGCAAATGAACAGTTTTTGTTTCAGGGAGAAATGCTTCCAGAGGAGGTCTGGTACATCCCTACCTGCTTCTACAGACAACACAACAACAATATGCTGTTGGGATGAAGAATTATTCAGTGTATGCAAACACCAAGTGACATGTTAGATGTACTAGGGTATGTGACCTGGTCTCTGGTGTTTGTTCCAAAAGTCTATGGGTCTCCTATGGGTCTCGTGTCATATGTGTCAGCCCCGTCCAGACAACTCAAATATACCAGGCAGCTAAACTGGCACCAGCTGTTTATATTTAAGAAACCTGAATTAGGCATTTTAAAGTCCAGTGCCACACAAATAAGAGTAAGAATAGCTGCCAGAATAAAAAGCTCTGGGCTTCAACAGACTTCTGTGAAACAGACTTTAAGACCACTTGACTCTCTGCTTGGGTCTATCTGAATGCAATACCCAGCTTCACTTGAACACACCATCTTTCACTTATCTGACAAGGAATTAAGAAGAATGTGGTATTCTGTGAAAAAAAAAAGTTCTTATATCAATAAAGGACTTCTAGCTTTTCCCCAAAAATTTTTCCACTTACAATCACTGAGTTTATGTATACATAGTTGAAAAACCTAGTAAGTGTATACTTAGAATTTTCTTTTTAACATCCCTTACCTGAAGTACAGTTTTCTTAATGTGGTATCCCTAACATGACTTTGTGTGTATGTGTGCATTATTTATATTTTTGTAGTATGTGATAAGGAGCAACCTACTGCATTGTTCTTACTCAGAAAAGCTCAAGAGAATTCTTTTAACACAGTACTGTTTTCAAGCTGCATGACTTGCTTTCTCATAAATGTGTTACATAGCAATGTCTTTTAATTTCAAAGCTTTGCCCCAAGCATACCCATGGAGGCTTTTATTGAAAACGACTGTGAACAAGACATGAAATATAAAATCAATTACCTGAATCCAACATTAGAGTGCAATGCAATATCCCAAGTCTCTTGGCACAGACGATATTGATTCATAGGATTGTGAAAAACCATTAACAAAGAGTTATCTTGGTTATGATAAAAGGTATCAATACATCTATATTCTTGGGATGCTGTATGAAGAACCTGAAAAGGAAAGAAATAAAGGCATACCCTCCCTGCAGACAGTAGTATATGTACAAAGGCTACACAACAGAGCTTTTAGCAAAAGGTGCTACAGAACTTCACTCTCCTACAAGGTGTACTCAAAGTATTTGGATTCCAGCAACCTGAATTGTTCAGGCAGGTGGAAATCGAAACTCCATTCCTATTTATGTTGAGATGAGACAGTCTCTATGCTCCACCTTCTGAGACTGACCATGAATAAAAAAGTTCAGCTACATAAAAAACAAATAAATTAAAATATTGAATAAATACTTAAGCAAGTTTAAATAATAAAATATTTAAATAAATAGTAAATAAAAGCAGAACTATCATATACCAGGTAAAAAGAAAACAAGTTTGCTTTTTTTGTTATCTCAGTTGAGTCTACTTGGTATTCAATTTGCTATAACTATAACCTACACATCTCCAAGATTTACTGTCTTCTACATTATTCCACTCTGTTCTGTAGTGGGCCCATCATTTTCAATATTTACATTATCTGCAGGCTGAAACTGTGACTTAATAGTCATAGCTAGAAGAAAGCCTTCTTTTAAGTAAACTATTATTTTTCAGAACTATGCAGCTGAAGATTCTAAAAGAACCTGTTCCATGATCTTTCCAGGCACAGAAGGGAGGCTGACAAGTCAGTAGTTCCCAGGGTGCTCCTTTCTACCCTTTTTAAAGATGGGTACAATGTTAAACCTTTTTCCAGTCACCTGGGACTTTCTGACAGTTCAGGTAGCATTAGCTATTTATGTTGCATGATTTCCTAGGTACTTAAATGTATGACCAGTGTTTGCAATAGTGACACTAAAGTGGTGCTCAAAAGTCCAAGCAGAATTTCCTTCACCCATGTACAGCATGTGTCAGGGTCAAACAAGAATTACAGTATAGGAAGCTCAAGGCAACACAAGGAACTAATAATCCACTCCTCCTGAGAAGATGCCTACCAACTTAAGCCAACTACACTTGAACTCATCTTTCACATTTGTCATTCTGCATTTCTGCAAGGTAAGCTTTAGTTTTTAGCCAGCAGGACTTCTATAAATGACGCTTTTAGCCCTGATAGGGTGAAGTAACGTAACAACAAAATTTTCTATTTGCCCATAAAGCATATACTGCAGAGGTATTTGCACAGTATGTTTTCACATACACTAATGAGCCTCACAACTGCCAGAGAGGATCACCCCTAAGGGCAAGGTCATTTTATCTCCATCACATTTAGCTAAGAAACTTGCAATGAAATAGGACAGCTCCAGTTTGATCAAACCAGGAAATAAAAACCCATTACAGACTAAATTTCACATAAAGAACTAAAAAGCAGCTAAAGAACAATGGGTTTTGGTAAAAATGAAAAAGAGATAAAACTAAATCAATTATCAAGCAAGAAAATACCCTGAACTCTGCCACTACTTCTTTGTATAGGTGACTCTATGTATGAGATTGTCAGTTCACAGATACCTGAAGAAGAACATGTGGTTGAAAATGCTCCTCAAAATTCCAGTCTGTCAAGCAACGCTGCTGTATCTTTTTTATTTCTTCTAAGTAATTTTCCAGACTCACCTCAAAATACACCAAACCAAATTAATGTATATCAACATTTCAGTGTCAGTTGTATTAAATTAACTGTAATCTTGTTGGCTTAATAGACAGTATCACATGTTGCATCACAGTTAACTGCATAATGCTGCATATACGCAGACCCATATGGCACTATTTAATAAAAAATACAATTACTCCCAAGGGTTTTTAGTCTTGGATTTTTTAATGGCAAACATAATCTAAATACTTTTATTATTAGCTTATATGTTTCTGAGTTCTGTAAGCAATTATATAAGTATTTAAACATGTCCTGTGATGTCATTTTAAAATTGCTATGTTTATGCAGGGATATATGGCAGACAGGTGATTCTGAAGACGCCAAACTACACAGTTTACTAGTCTGACACAGTTTGACATTTTCTTTTAAATTTTCTTGTTTGTATTTGACCCCTGGTATTCAGTGAGACTAGCACAGAATTATTATTAGCAGCTTCACTGATACCCATCACCTTGGAATTCAAAGAAAGTGCTTTCACAGTGCTTAAAAGTTACGGCACTATTTCCCAGACGTCAGAACATTAACATTTGCATTCAGCATTGCAAAGAAATCCCCAGTAACATGTCCTGGCATTGAACAGTATGTTCTGTTGCCTCATGTAAAGCCTAGTTGACTCTATTCCTCACACTTGCCATATCAGAAACAGGAAGATCTAATTCTTTGTTCAAAAGAGGATCAGCCAGACCATCTCTTCCATCTTTGCCATTTATTTCTGTATGCCCTGGAAATTGAAAGCAGAATTTTAAGAATTGTTCCAGAAGTTTCAGCCCTAAACACTAAGGTCAGAGTAATGCAATTCCTTTAGCCTTCCTGACGAAACTGACATAAAGTTGAAACTTCCTTTTATGACACTAGTCCTATAAATGCATGATCAGCTCTGCTACCCTTCTTTCCTAAAAGAGCATGTTAAAATCCAGGGACAAGGAGTGCCAGATAGCTAAATAAAATTTAAAAAAAGGACAAAAAAGAAAAAGAACACTTTATAAAACCCACTCAAATAATCCTCTTTATCTAACCTATGCTGGCCTTGCATAGTCAAAACCATTAAAAACATTCTCAGAAGTATCCTCCTGATTCATACATAAAGAACCATTTTTCTGAGTACTTTAAGAAGCAGTCGTTTGCACAGATGACATTAAAATAGAAGGTAAAATCAATTGTTTTGATATGTTCACACATTTTTGAAAAATATAAATTTTAAATTTTAAATTAATTTGGTGTGTATAGTTTCATAAGCTACTGACTGAATATTAGTTCTCCTGATGATCAGACCAGTAATTCCATTGTTACAATGAGCATCTGATATGAACAGGATCACACGGGGACTTTAACTTCTATATTCTCTTAATTTTTTAAAAATAATTTCCTTTTAACAGAATTCTTTATGTCCTGAGTTAGAGAAGAGAAAATTCACATGCACAAGAAAATTACTCTTTCTGGGAGAAAATACACCATGAAGCACTTGTTCGTAAGTGCCTTATAACCAGCTCAGCTTCCAGATGTATTTCTTTAGGCTCTGCTTCTCTTGGAAATTACATCTCTTTACTGACTGCCTTTAGAAGATGGAAGAGACCTGAAAGCAAATGTTTTATCTTCCTGGTATTTGTTTTTGTGCTGCAAAAGTGCTGAAATGTTGTTATGCTTATATCTGCTATATTTACTATTGTGACTACTATAAAAGTAAAATAAACCAACACCCCATAATGTTCCCAAAATTTAAAAGAGAGGCAGATATGCAGGATTCATTTTTGTCTGCTCCAGCCTTCTAGGGAAAAGATCCCATCTAAGCTGGTTGCTTAGACATCTCTATCAGGAAAGGATGGACAACATCACAAAGTACTGCATTCGGCTCTAGGGTCTTGAGCACAGGGAAGACATGGGTCTGTTGAAATTGGTCCAGAGGCGGGCCAATGAAGGTGATTAGAGGGATGGAGAACCTCTCCTGTGAAGGCAGGCTTAGAAAGTTCAGCCTGGAGAAGAGAAGGCTCCAGGGAGACCTTATCGTGGCCTTGGGAGAGACTTTTCGGTAGGGCCTGTAGTAATAGGATAAGGAATAATGGTTTTAAAGAAAGATAGATCCATAAGGAAGAATTTTTTTACAATAAGGATGGTGAAACACTGGGAAAGGTTACCCAGAAAGGTGGTAGATACTCCATCCCTGGAAACACTGAAGGTCAGATTGGACTCTGAGCAACCTGATCTAGTAGAAAATATCCCTGTTCATTGCCCAGGGGTTGGAATAGATAACCTTTAGAGGTCCCTTCCAACCTAAATGATTATTCTACAATCTATGATTCTATAATCATGTACCTAAAGGTATAGTTGCTTAAATTTCTACTTTTCTTGCATCACGCCAAAAATAATCACTTGTTTTTAATGTTGCTTCTTGGTCAACACTTCTCCTTTAACCAGGCCAACAACTTTTCATTATGTTAGAAACTGCAGGAGAAAATGCAGAACTTCAGAAAATTCACTCTGTATTGTCTACAATTGTTAATGTTGTAGTACAAAATAGCTTTTGTCCTTATTCTAGTATTTCTACATAGTTACTCAATGTACAGACCATACAATACTTGAAAATTTTGTGATTTGTACAAGGAAGAAAAATCACATCCCTACAATAGCAAATGATATGGTAAAACAAATAGTGGATTCAAATCCTTCAGAAGTAATGTAAACAGAGAGCTTTTTACCGGAGCCTCTTGGAGATTTTCCATTAAGCTTCTTTTCCATAAGGAAGAGTTGCCTCAGTTGTCTTGCAAACATGTCTGGATTATCCCAAGGGATACAAGACACTTCAGAATTCCCTCCAACCATAGATCCAGAGCTCTCCAGGAAACCAGAGTCACTCAGCCAGGTCAGCTTCAGGCTTTCAAAAGTAAATACTCTAAAGGCTCTTTCTACTTCAGCCCAACTCAGAAGTTCTGAAAAAGAATTACAATCATTAACTGAAAACGTCCTTACAGCTCAGCAGAAGATAAATAGAAGACTATTTAAGTGTATTGTTCTTGGCAACTTTGCAAAAGACAACACCAATTTCCTTAATGGTATTGGATCAACTTATGTGGGCTACATTTTACACTGCATTCAAAGTTGAATGCTTCCAAATTGCAAAATGATATGCCTAAATATTAATCCATCTTAAATGAAGTGGTTCCTACATTTGAATACCTTCTGGTTCATTAACTTTATATAAATGATGTTGATTTTAAAATACTGAGTAGACATTATCAAACCAGTTAACAGCTAGTTATTTTCAGTTCATGAAACTTTTTTATTCTCTGTAGCTTCTCAAAAAAGTATCAAACATTTTTTTCTCTTCTGAAAAAATTTTACACATAATTTACACAGAAGTATGCCAGGTGCAAAGGCAATAAGAAATCCTATGTATGATTGTATGCATCAGTGTCTATATAACAGTGATAATCAAGCAAAGGACTAATTTTTAAGACAGGTAGTACAGTACCCAAATCAAATATAGAGTGTCTTCAGTTTGAAATGTTTTCACTTCAGGGTAGTTAAGCACCCAAGCATGTCATACATCTCAAAAATGTTGGGTATCGCATTGTTCGTTCAAATCAATCACCTTCTTGACACAAGTGAAGGTATTGCTAGCTAAGTTACCAGTTGGGAGAGTCTGGCACCACAGTATAGTCCAGTAAAGACCATCAAATTTAAAACTCAGCTGGAATGCTACAGCAATACTGAATACCTTATATACCTTACTGTCCAAAATGAACATACCAACAACTAGAAACAACATAGCAAGTGTAAATTAATCCAACACACGGGACTTCAGGATGAAATAGCTGGGAAAGTACCTTCAAATCCTGTGCCTTACCTAATGATATAAATATAACCATGGGGATTTGAATGTTTATACTCCTTAGTAGCCTAGAGAGGACTTTTGATACTACCTAAGGGTATTTATGTAGGCTTTGGGATTGTTTCCCAGTGTACTTTATAGCAGAAAGCACTCCAAGAAAAGGTAACTGCAGAAGTGATTATGGTTGAAGAAGTGAATGTATTCTTGGTTTGATAAAGGTATTGTTATAAAGTAGTTTTATTATTAATACCAATACTTACACAGAATACATTCTGAAAGCCATTTATTGTTTAGTAAAAATTGCCTCCCTAAGATATATGTGCTCCTCCTCCAAAAGGGTGTGGGTAAATAAATATACAATTTACATCAGCATCTCTCAAAATGCATTACATATTCCAGGATCAAATTTGCGATTTTTGCAGTTTTTTCTTCCTTAGAATTAGTAATTGTTTGTATGTTTGTGAATACAAATAAATAAAGGAGTTCTAACATACTTCCAGCTCTTACTCGTGCAGTATTTAATACTCATATAGTCTTTCCCATTAACCATGAAATTGAGGTCTGAAATGAGTGTTTACTTGTGTACAGTAGGCTATAAGTATTTATAAGCAAGAATGTGAAAATAGGAAATTCTGCAAAGGCCTTTTGGCAGCTGAAAAAACTTGTCCCAAAATTCTTGCTATTTAATAGGATCATCAACCAGAAGAAAAAAAAATGGCAGTTATATCAATGAAAATAATTTTACCACTGGTACAATAATGCATGAGCTCATGAACTCTGGCCAAGTGTTTAGTGTTATTTTTAGTTGAAGGAACAGCGAAATGGGTAAGTTCTGTAAGAGGCAGTTTATTCATCATTTCACGCTCAATATTTTCCGGATTTAAGTTCTCCTGGGCCTGGAACAAAAATGAAAGTACCAGAGTTAAAGTAAACATTCTCACTAGTGGATTTCTAAAAATTACGTTTGAATAAAGAAGTCTTCTTGTAGCAGAAGCTACTAGCATGGGCTTAACTCAGTTGGACATAAAATTTAATTTGAGCATGTGCTCATAGTGTGGTTTTGAATCATGGTGTCAGACATTTAGGCAGAAAAAAAAAATTAACAGATAAGAGAATGACTGACGGGATAATAACAGACATTTGTTAGAAGTTATTTGCCTGTGCTAGCTAGACTCAAAAATACAGAAGTATGTACTGGTCTATTCAGAATGGTAGCAAGTTCCTTCCATGTACCTTTCAGCTGGTCTGTGCTACTTTTCATAGTAAAGAAATCTGTAAACTCATTGATCAGTCTGTGATAGGGGGCATTTATCTTTTCAGTCTTTCTGGTATCTTTCAGTTTCACCATTTTTAGTATTACACACTTACAGTACTTTTTCTTGGACTGCATATTCCAAATCCTTTTCCTCTATCCATTCCTCAAACAATGTGCTATATCCTGAATTTATTCTTCAGCAAGTACATGAAATGCATCAAGCATATGCTTGCTAAGAGCATCTCTCTCAGAGATTACTCAGTCCTCCCTTCTGCTTGAATACATCCACTGTGTCAAACTTGACTTGTTTCTGAATATTGTCTAATCAATTGTTGTTAAACTTTCCGCAGACAATTTGTAGTTCATGAAGCCAGGCAGACACATCTTAGCTGTGAAATCTAGAACTGTACTATCACTTGTATTACTTTCAGAGAATTTTCAAAGTTTAATGGTACAACTACACCTTGGCTTTGGAAAAAATTGATAAATTCACTGTTTTTTTGGTTCAGAAAGTCTGGGAACTGTTACTTTGCAATAATCCCAAACCTTGCAGTCTCTGAACCTTTCTGCCTTTGTTAAAATTTGGCAATATCTTGGTTATACACTATGCTCCAACTATTCAGCCACCCTGAATATACTTCTTGTGTTCATTAACTCCATATATTTTCTTATGCTTCTCTACATTTTATTATTCAATCTAGTCTAACTGCTAAATCACCATGATCAAGTTAGAAACTAATTTTCCATAGTTTCATCACTATTTGACTACAGTAAATCAACGGAGTTCTATAATATCTATGATCTTTGCCAAAGGCTAAACATTCTTATTAATAATGCAAATAGATCACTGAAATCAATATGTTTGTTCTCTACATTTGTAAGGTGTCCTCTGTCATTAACTCATTGCTTCTTAAGTAAACTAAACACGTTGGTGTGTCCATCTCAGTAGGAAAAAAATCTAGGCTATGCTGTTCTGTTTTGTAAAATGTTCCATCCCTTCTAGTGCATTGAGCATTCATTGCCTGTGGACCTGGGAAATGTTTCTATATGATAGGTAGAACGATACCTTCAGCAGGTGCAAACGTTGAGCCAGGGTATCATGGTAGTTAAATAAGAGAGGATATTGGGGGGTGACAGTCTTTTCTTCACTGCACTTAGAAGAAAAGTAGTCATATAGATTCTGTTAGAAAAAAGAAAGAGTTATTACATCCCAATAATGAGATTATTTGTCATTTTAGGAGATAAACAAAAGACAACACAAACCTTTTTTTCACTCAAAGAAAGTGAAAGAGAAGGAAGAACAGAGACTATATGATCTGCAATGGCACGACGAAACCCATCTGCCTGAGGCTCTTGTACCACCAGACTAGGTGGTGTAAGGTCTTCTTCACTTGCAATAACCTGGCAAACATAATATATGTTAACTTTCATTACAGTATTGACTGCTGTTTACCCTTATTAGAACTACCAAGCAGATCCTGCTATCAGCTAAGCACAGGTCCATAAATTTTGTCAAGAAAGAAAACCAAAATTTTTTTCTACAAGTAGCAAAAATACAATTTCCCAAGTTAGTTCTTGCCCAAAACAAAGATTATGGAAAACAGAATTAAGTGTTTTCTCATTATAAATTTTTGGAAGGATGAGAAGAAAAATATTCCAACTTGAAATGTTAAGAATTCTGAATTAATACAGGCAATTAAAAATTGATTGTCTAATAGGTGTTGGACTTGACTTAGAGTATTCTTGCCTGAGTCTATTTACAGACTAAGTTACAAATAGTAAAAAACTCCAAAATTGTTCAGAAATTTTACTCCTAAAAGAAGGAGAATTTCCAAATCATATTGTGGGTCTCTTCTAAATTATAGACTGTGCTTGAACTTAACAGAAGTCAGATCTGCCTAGTACTAAAATTGACATATGTCACTTCTATGTTAGGCTTCCCCTAAGACATTTGAATCAAGTAAAACAGCAGAAGTTCAATATTGACAACATTGTTGCAGGACATGAAAACTTGTTATTGATCTAGATAAGAAATTACACCTTTTACCTTATTTAATTGTATTTGTAGTCTTCAAAAATTAATTATGGACTAACACTGTATATGCAGGGTAAGTGCACAATATGAAAGAAAATCAGACAGCACTTTGGAGTTTTGATTCCTTCATATTGAACCTCCTTGCTCAGTGCTTCCACGCACAGTCTCATATTTCAGGTTGAAACAGAGAGATTTATTGATCTTTGACCAATTCATTAGATGAGGTCTAGGCCACAGAAATTAAACAGAGAACATTCCCACCTGTTCCAACATGCAGCTCAGCATCAAGGGTACAGAAAAGTATTCCTCGGGAATCTGACTCAGCAAGTCATTGTAAAATCTCATGTCCACGGAAGGAGACAAAAAAGAAGTTTCTTCAGCTGCTGTAATAGGAGATAAAACATTAAGATCTATTTATTCAGAAATGTCAACTTATATTCCAAGTTAGTTCTGCAAGTTTGCAGATGACACAAAATTGGGAGGAGCTGTTAACTCTCTCAAAGGCAGAGAGGCCCTGCAGAGAGATGTTGATAAACTACAGGGCTGTGCAATCACGAACAATATTTAACAAGTTTAAAACGTTTAACAAGGGAAAGTGCCAGATTCTGCACCTGGGATGGGGTAACCCTGCACGTACATCCAAACTGGGGAACAAGATGCTGAAAAAGCAGCATTGCAGAAAGGGACTTGGGGGTCCTGGTTGACAGTAAGTTGAAGATGAGTCAGCAGTGCCCTGGCAGCCAGGAGGGCCAACTGTGTCCTGGGGGGGCATGAAGCAAAGCAACAGCTTGTCAAGGGAGGAGATTGTCCCACTCTCCTCTGCACTGGTGTGGCCTTACCTCGAGTCCTGTGTGCAGTTTTGGGCACCGTAATATAAAAAAGACATTAAGCCTTTAGAGAGCATCCAAAGGAGGGCAATGAAGGTGATGAAGGGCCTTGAGGGGAAGCCATATGAGGAACGGCTGAGGACACTTGGTCTGTTCAGCCTGGAGAAGAGGCGACTGAGGGGAGACCTCATTGCAGTTACAACTTTCTTGTGAGAGGAAGAGAAGGAGCAGGCACTGATCTCTGCTCTGTGGTGACCAGTGACAGGACCTGAGTGAATGCCCTGAAGTTGCGTCAGGGGAGGTTTAGGTTGGATATTAGGAAAAGGTTCTTCACCCAGAGGGTGGTTGGGCACAGGAACAGGCTCCCAAGGGAAGTGGTCACAGCACCAAGCCTGACAAGAGTTCAAGAAGTGTTTTGACAATGCTTTCAGGCACATGGTGTGACTCTTGGGGTTGTCCTGTGCAGGGCCAGAGGTTTGACTCAAAGATCCTTTTGGGTCCCTTCCAACTCAGAATATTCCGTGATTCTATGAAACTTCAGACAATTTTTATTAAAAGGAGACTAACAATGTTCATTAATGTAGATCGTTTAAATTTGACTGTGATCAGAAACATAGAAAATGTGATTTTCTAAAAAACTTGGTTACCATCACTGCAGTTTTCAGAGACTTACACAATGTATTCACTAACAACCAATTCTCACCACATCTTCAGCTTACTGTACAAATAATTTCAAGGATTTGTGTTGTCAGCTGAATGAATGGTTCAACAAAGTGAACAACTACACGAGTGCTTTAATCCTTTAAACATACCCTGTGACAAAATTTCTGTTGGCAGAACTTCTTCTCCTTTCCCTTTTTTCTTTGGAGGTGTCATGTGTGATGCTGGTTCAACCTAAATGAACAAAAATATAGACACAAAAAAAAAAATCAGAAACAATAAACAAGTAAGGATTGCACAAATAGGTGGGAAAATTAATTTCATTCATATTTGGTTACTCATGCTCAACTAGATGCTAAACTTTTAAATGGAACAAGATAGTAAGAATGTAGTTTTATGAATGTTTTAAATCAGTAGTACTGCTACAGATGGAGTAAGTCCATTTTGTCTCTGTTACTAGTACATGTCCTATATAAGCCACTTCTGCCCACTTAAGTTTTTCCTACCATGAACAAAATAAGAAAACTGATCTTGCATAGAACTAATAATCTGGGTTTTTTTGGTGGTTCACAGATGTGCAACAAGACATAGTAGCTCTGTGCAGGCATATCAGTCAGAGCTATTTGAGGAATTTTTACACCTATTTTACATTATACTGGTACGATCCTTTTAATTTTCCTTTTTCTATTTCCCCAATGCTCAACTATTTTTTTCTCCTTTTTTTTAGGTTTTAAATGCTGAAGACAAAAATCGAAATTTTATTCACAGAAAATTACTCAGAGCGATGGTCCAAGGTGAATTTTTGATTTAAAATTAAAGATTCTTGCCTATAAGCAGTTATTCTTTACAAGAAGAGAAGGATCCTTGCCTCAGTTACAGACTGTTGTGGTGATTTGCTCTCTGATAATGTAGGCACATTAATAAAGTTGGTGTTTTCCAAGTAGTTGCGATGCTGCCTTTTCCAGTCCAGGCAATCATACATCAAACGAGCAATGTGTTCAAACAGCACAGTACCAAATGCAAGCTACGAGAGAAAATACAACGGATGAAGTTTGCATATAAAAGTGTCATGTAATTTATTGACATGAGTCATTAGCTCTTTAACCAGCAGCTCTACATCTGTTTATAAATTTTTCAAGGATTTTTTTCTTCCACTAACTCAGAATGCTTTGTAAAGTTATTCTAAAGCCTCCCCATTTTTATTTGCCTTAACACTGCCAAACCACAGTATGGACTGTATATTGCCTAACTGTTTTAGTTTTTATAAAGTCTAACTTCTCTTAACAGTAACTGTTGATGGTCTGCTATCTTGCATCTGCCATCTTTTTCAGATGGGAAGGCACACGAGAGGAAAATTAAAGTATTTGGTTTACAAAATATGTGTCTGTTTTTACTAGTGATCAAGCTGCAGCATATTTGCAAGGCAACCCTGCCCTAGAAGGACAAAAAATAAAACCCCAACCAGGTAATCAATGTCATTTCATAATATTTTTTATCTTTCTGTTGTTCTTTGAAAACAAAGAAAGCCTCAAGAACTGCACTGTGGAATCCATACTTGTGAGTGAAGCAATGTCAGCATACTGCCCAAATGTCCAAAGGGAGAGCACTGTATCTGCAAAAGTCTGACAAGGAAAGAATCATGGTTCTTGAGGTCATGTACTGTGGTTTTCACCAAAGCTTGAAAGGAATAAAAAGAATAATAGCAACTGCTATTTTAAATGTGAAATGTTTTTGTACAAATACCAAAACCTTATTGGAGACCGCACGAAACACTCAAGTTTCAGCAGCTTTAATGGATGTATTCTTCCCCTGTACATCCTAGACATTATGGAAAGGATAAAATTATTACAATTTTTAGACAATTTCTGTCAACAGTCCTTTTCTGTTTCTAAGAGGTGGTCAACAACATTGGATCTCTCAATTTTAGTTTCCTAAAATAAAACACAGTAAAGAAGCACAGCTTACATAAGGCACTAAGTACAATAATGGATCTTTAAGAAGTACTAAGCATCTGCTTTCTTCAACTCCGTGCCTCTTTATGGCACTTGAAAACAAGCAGCTCAAATCACTGATCAGTTATCGAATACTTGTCTCAGTATAACACTGAAAGACCAGAAAGAAATTGGGAAAGAAATTCTATTTGTGAAAGTAGAATTTTCATTATTTTTCTTGAACCTTTGTTTTCCCAATTAAACACTCTTCTGAAGAAGGGGTTAGTATAAAACCTTTCCAGTCATATATTACTTAAAAGATATCACTAGAGCACATAAAAAAATTCATTAAAATATTGGAGTGTTTTGAATCCGCAATCTTTTAAACAAAACAAGATTTTTTTCAAAGTCACAAGTAACAAAAGCTGATGCTACTCAATGGGAGACAAGCAAGGTTTAGTGTAATTTCAATCCTGTGATTCAATTTGCTTGGTCCCTCCTCTTCTCAGGACAGACTTAGACTCCTGTCGAAAGTTTTCCAGGTCTAACCATTAGTGGCTCTTGAACAAAGAAAATATTTTTGAAAGTATTTTCCTTTCTAAAGATCTCAAATCTGAGAGTAGACCACTTGCTGTATGCAATACTCTATCATTTTTATATTAATGTCTAACAACTTCAGTTTGCCTTCTGTAGATCTTGGATTTCAGAGAGACAGCAAGCTTGGACTCGGAGACTCTCCAGCAAGTCCACCAGAACAGACTTATTCCATTCACCTATGATTTCAGAACTTATATACTCCCTACCCATTTTTTTTAAAGTTACACATTTTTCTACTTCTTTAGAGCTCATGAAATTATAACTACAATCTGTTGAAACACTTTGAGTGACAGATCATTTTTCCTTTAATTCAGCTATAATATAGGTGCTTCCAGGATATTCATGAGTAGACTGTAACATGTGATTATGGGGAAGATAAAAAACTTCTTTCCCAAAGCAGCCTTTGCACTTTTAAAATGATACAAAGAGTATAATGATAAGCAATATTATAAGTAGCAAGCCTATATGTTTCCACAATTAAGGCATGTTTAGTGAATGCCTTGGAAATTGTTTTAAAACTGCTCTGCTGTGGCCTACAATATTAAGAAACTCCAAATCAGGTACTTTTATTCAAAGGACTACTTGTGAATAAATGCTGAATAATTTTGTTGGATATATAGGAAATAATTTTTGTTCAAGATTACAAATATACTAACTACGGTGGTTATGTTTCAAAGAACACTGAGATAAAACTCCTGGCATTTCCAAATTGTTCTTAAATGTTACAAAACCCAAAGCATGCCATGCATTGTGAAAAGAGAATGTACTGACCAGCATTTCGCTGTCAGACCAATCAGTGGAAAAGTCACTTTCCTTAACTAGGTGATGGAGCCTGGCAACATCGTAGAGACTTGATCCATGCTTTCCACTCTTCAGAACTGGCTCCAGGTATTTCCAAAATGTTTCCAGGTCTTTGTTAGCTTCATCTTCCTTTATTTTCTCTGTTTCTACAACTAAAATTTATAAGTATTAGACAAATCACGGTACATCTCCCTTTTACATAAAGCACAAATCACATATTAGTCTTCTGTAAGTACTGCTGAAATAGTCCCATCCTCAGAGTCTCAGCAAAACTCTGACACACAACTATGGGATTAAAAAATTCCAGGACAATAAAATCTCAGTAAAATATGGTAGTTCTTTCAGAAAAAAGAAGAAAGGAAAAAAAAAAAAAGGAACTCCACCCCCCCAATTACACCCCTACATCTCTTCCCCCCCAAAGTAAACAACAGCAGTGAATGTTTGAAACCTAGGAACTGTAAAACTCCCAGGTTGCACTTTTACAGAGCTGCCAGTACATATCTTGGTGAACCTGCTCTTAAGTACAGGGTAAGCAAGCCTTATAATCACAGTTTTATTGGTTTGGAAATTGGGGCAAAAGAAGATTAGTTACAGTATAACTATGAAGCAAGCCTAGAAGGTGTATGGTTTCCATTTTTGCTCCATGGTAATGATCAATTTTTGAAGATGCACTATCTACAGTGAAAAAAAAAGTTCTCTGTTAATGCCAACCTTACAATCACATTCTGGAATCTAAGATCAACCATACTTTGATAGTGTAATTTAATAAGGACAATAAACCTGCAATGACTTGCTTTCATTTGGACTTTAGCCCTTCTAAAGCCTAAGTATGAAGGCCAAATACTTCACTTGTATAATTCCAGTGGCCCTGTGGGTTTAAAATAAAGCAACTCAGTGAGGCTGTGGACTCTTCAAAAAATGTTGGTGTCCTCAAGATTTTCAAAGGAATATATGCCTCCTGTAACAGCCACTGGAAATGTTTGCCATATAGCTTATAAAATGGTTTTATCGTGATTTGGAGGACATGTCCCATTAGAAACCGGGCAGAAGACTGGGGAACTCTCCGGCAAAAGATTCTGTAGGTATAAGACATTCTCATGAGTTCAAGAAGAGACTGAACAAGTACTTAGGAAACAAGCAAACTATGTCCATTGTTTACTAAAGAGACAAAACACACCAGGATCGGGAAGATTCACTGACTTGAAAATAACTAGAAGCTTGGTGATATATGTCTTGAGAAGTTTCATATGTGCTTTACTTGTCACTCTTTCTTGTCCTTCCATATCTTTCATTTGTTCTTCTTTGGGCATTACCTAATGAGCACTTCTGAAGACAGATCACTGGCTTAGATGGTACTTTGATCTTAAACTGTTCTATGTTCCTAACAGTTCATCTCAGTTAGAGGTTCATCCTTTTTTTTTTTTTGTTTTTCACCTGCTCATGAAAGATACTCTCTAATTCAGGACAATACCTCACCTGTGGCCATATTTCTCTAACAAACTCAGCTTTGAAAGCCCACGTAACACTATAACAGCATTTAGGGCTGCTCAGTCAATGGATTCAGCTCTTAGCATTTTTGAACGAAAGGTGAACAGCACTATGCTAATAACACTACAGCTATACATTCCTTTTTTACACTAGAAGAATAACATTTTACTAATTGTGCTCCATAGTTTAATAATAAAGACACATAAAAGTGTGTATAACACTTAGGTTTCCCCTTTCACAGAAACATCACAGCTTGCCAGTAACAATCATTAGATGCTCTGCCCTTAAGCCCTCTTCATTCTTTTGCCTGCAATCCTAAGGCTTTTCTTTCCTAGAGTATATTTTCACCATGTAAACTCTCTCAGAATAAATTAAAGTTTTCATGAGTAAGTCCAAAACAAGGTGTAAGAGCTGGGAGAAACTACCAATACAGAAGAGATCTGGCACAACCCCAAAGAAGAACTGAATTACCTCGTAGTCTTCAGTAATAGAAATGAAACTATACCCAGTAATGCACTACATGATTTTGGAAAAATGCTACTCTCCCACTACCCCCCCAAAAAAAAAATCTGTTATATAACAGTGGAAAAAGAGCAGCTACTATAATTGAATACATCGCATAGCAATTTTGAACTATCACTATGAAAACTAAAATCCTAGAATCACTAGGACGTGTCAGTTCACAAGTTTCCATCAGAAATGGAGAAAAACAAATTCCATTTTGTCAGACTGAGATATTGGTCTGAGTTCTTTGATTAGCTCTCAGAAATCAGTTAAAGCATGGTGGTAAAAAAAGCTGAATCGGTAATATCACAGCTAACAGAGCGATAGGAGGAACAGTAAACTATGCATATGAAAGGGTACTAACAGTACTTGCCTTGGTAACTTCACAAAATGAAAGCCATTAGGGGGTGAAAATACCTGGGAAGGAAATGAATATGAAAGCTGTGGTCCCTAATCCATGATTCTCATGTATTCATGCTAAGAATAATAGAAACTGTGTAACATAATTGCATTTACAGATCAATGGCTTTCCTTCTAAAAGTTTCTTCATATATTATTGAAATGACGAACCACTATCTGTTTTGTAAACCACTGAACTATGAAATACTTGAATTAATGTCTTCTCCAAGGCACAATTAACTATACCTGTATCACTGCTGACAGATGTTTGCCTTAATATAAGACAATTATATGTCTTAATATAATCTTATGTTTGTCTTAATATAATCTTAAAAGCCTCAAAGACTCAAAATACTTCTACTCAGCCTTCTCCAGGAATTCACTAACCTCACCTGTGGACAGTTTCTTCCTCCTACACTGCATTTTCCCCATTGCAATTTAAACTCTTAATTTTCTATCCTAGACTTTTACTAGTTTGAAGACTTTTATCATTCCTCCACTATATCATTCAGCCTTCTCAAACTTAAGGATAACAATTTCATTTTTTAACTCAATAGGAAAAATTTTACAGATCCTTAAAATTTTTGTTTACCATTGGAATTTTTCTGATTAGCACATATTTTTTATGAAATCTTACCTCATCATTGATTTCTGTGGTAAGATTTTTTTCAGGTATTTTTTAGAACATACTCTCCTTTTTAACCTGGAGATGGTATTCAGTTTTTAGGGGCATACTGATATTGATAACTTATGTTCATTTGTGTCATTAGCATGACAGCTTATCTTTCAAATCCAGCCATGTGCTCCTTTGCCTTTCTTTGTAAATTAATTATTCATGTATAAGCATACTATATTGTCCATATTAAACAGAACAGTCAGTTTTTTCCAGATTATTATTCTCTATACTGTCAAGAATATTTTGCATTTGAATCACACCCCATTATTCCAATACCCATGGCAATATCAAATGGTCTCAGACCCAGCACCAAGTCCCTTAAGTCCACTCCATGCATCCCACTATTTGATAGTAAACTTTTAACAGTTACTCTACAGAGGCCAAGAATTTTGAATAATGCTGCACCTACTATACATTTACTTTCATCTAGACCTACCTTGCTCACTGCGGGCCATGTGATCCTTATTTAAATCCAAATATACAACACACACAACTACTGTGTCAGAAGGTCAGCACTTCATTTTATAAGGAAATTAAACTTGTCTGACATGATTTGTTCTTGAACAGCATACACTAGCTGTTACTCATCTCCTCATTTTTTTTAAGTGGTTAAAAATTATTTCTTCCAGTATTTTTCCAGAAACAGAAATTAAGCAGATTACAGTGCCTTGGCTGTGTTCCTTTCCCTTCTTCCTCACAGCTCTTTTTCCATTCTCTCTTGGTCTTTATGAGTTCTCAATTGTAAATGAGAGTGGCAGGCAGTTCTTTAAGTAGAATACAATTTAAGTTAATCTGAATCAGCTGATCTGAAAAGTTCTCTGTCTTACACTCAGTTATTTTAGCTATTACTCCACAATTTAAAGTTGAATCTTTCTGCTATCAGCATTAATTGTGGTTAGTTGTAATCATCACCTGTCTGCAATGGTATTTGCAGTGACAACAGATTAGCCCCCCCACAATTCACATGACAGAAAGAGGTACAAAAAGCCCTCCCAAAATATTAACCACTGTCAGCCTTCTCAGGACCACCTCCTTACAGTTCTTCCTCTGTGTTGAGCAGCAGACAGATATTTTCCTTAGTACACCTCCTGTATTCCATTTTGTGTCTCAGCATTTCCAATTCTGTGCCAACTGGTTCATAATAAACATATATTCTCATTCCTATTGACCTGAACTATTTCTAATTCTTAAATGCTTCCTTATGCCTGAGGTCCACAAAGAATGCATGGTTTAGCCAAGCTGTTTTCTTACTATGCATCCTATCTTTTCTTAGTAATGAGAAAAACTTGCACTACTACCTGTAACACTACTTACACGAGATGCTGTCATCTATATTCAAAATTTTCCCCCTTCAAAATATTTTATTTACAAATTATCTATATTTTCTAAAGTCTTCCTGCTATTATACATAAAAGATAAAGAAGAGATAACTTTGGAAATATTTGGGGAAACCTGCCCCTGCCCTCTCACCCCCAGCAGGTGTTGTAAATCAAATGAAAATAAACCAACCATGCTTTTTGCCCTTTGTACTTTCAAGACCCAGTAAGACATTACCCTTATGTTTTACAAATTCTAAAAAAACTGTAAGAAGCTACAAATTATATTTTCCTCTCATTGTCTTCCCAGAGTTAAGATTATTCAAAGAACAAGGTCAAACATGGCATTACTTCTGAGTCCATTCATTGGTCTGTGATTACCCAAGTCTCAAAGGCTACATCTACACAACTTGTGTTAGCTCACCTTGGCACCTTTGGGGACAGATTCCTTACTGCCCATGCAATCTAACATGCAGCATTTGCCATGGGGCAGTATGAATATGTCAGTTAGCTAATACAAAAGGGGTGGAAAAAACAGCATGCTCAGACAAGTTCACCCTTCACAACACTCATAAGTAAACGGTTTGTATTCATCAGTGGTCAGAATGGCAGTGAGTCACACCATCCCAGCCTTCAGCCTTCCAACATAATCAACCTTCATAACCCCCTCTCCTGGCCAATATACTTTGCAGGATGCAGTTCCTCTTATTTACTGGGCTGCTTATGCCAGCTCAACAGTGTCAGAATCCATCACAAAGAATTTTTCAGCACCACAGAGGAAGTCAATATGCACAGTTATAACTGGAACCACATTAGTCGAAAAAAACATGTATAAACAATTAGAGCTACCAACTCAGTTTTTTTCACTTGCTTATCACAAGACTCAGACTTGGATTTAAAATAATTCAGGTCAGAAGGGACCTCAATCTCCTGCTCAAAACATGGTCAACAGGAAACCCAGACAATAGGCTCAGTCTTGAAAATCTCCAAAGACAGAGATCCCACAACCTCTACAGGCAACCCATTGCAATGCTTGACTACCTCTGGGGTAAACTCCTGAGCTTCCACACCCCCACTTATATCTTGCTAGAGTCTTCCATTCCAATTACAGAATTATTTATACTGAAAGGAACCTGTGGGGGTTCATCTGGTACAACGCCTCTGCTCAAGTAGGTTCAACTAGAGCAGACTCTCCAGGCCATGTCCAGATGGCTATTGAGTACTTCCAAGAATGAAAACTCCACAACCTCTCTGGGCAATCTGTGACAGCATTCAGTCACCTTCACAGTAAACAAGTGTTTCCTCATCCTCAGGTAAAACTTCCTGTGTTTCAGTTTTTGCCATTGCCTCTTGTCCTGTCACTGACCACCATGGAAAAGAGCCTGGCTTCCTTATCTTTGCACACTTCCTTCAGGTATCTTTCTTCTCCAGAGTAAACATTACCAGGCTCCAGTCCCTTGAACATATTTGTGGTTGTTTGATGCACTCTCTCCAGTAGCTCCATACCTCTCCTGTACTGAGGAACCCAGAATTGGACACAGAACTCCAGGTTTTATACTCACCAGTGCTGAGTATAAAAGAAGGTTCAAATCCCTTCACCTGATGCAGCCCTGATACCATCCGCCTTGTTTGCTAGAAAGGCACAGTTCTGGCTCACATTCAACTTAGTGCCACCATCCCTGAGTCCTTCTCTGCAGAGCTGCTTTCCAGCCAGTCAGCCCCCACCACAAACTGGTGCAGGCGGTTATTCCTTCCCAGGTGCAGGACTTTGCTCTTGTTGAATTTTATGAGGCTCCTGCCAGCCCATTTTTCCATCCTGTCACGGTCCCTCTGAACAACAGTACATCCCCATGCTGTTTCAGCCACTCCTCCCAGTTTTGTATCATGAGAGTACCTGCTGAGGGAATTTTTCTGATCATTAACGAAGATGTTGAGCAGGACTCATACCACTGATCCCCTCTGATACCCTCTGGGCCAGGACATTCAGCCAGTTTTCAGTTCAATTCAGTGGTTGCTTATCCAGCTTCTTTCTAAGGAGACAGTGTCAAACGTCTTACTGAAGTCAGGACAGACAATATTCACTGCTCTCTCCTCATCTATCAAGACAGTCATATTGCCATACAAGGTTATCAGGTTGGTTAAGAATGATTTCCATTAGTAAATCCATGCCAACTGACCAACTTCTTGTCCTTCAAGTGCCTGTAAATTGTTTCCAGGCTTAGCTGTTCCATCATCTTCCCAGATACTGGTGGCTTTTAGATTCCTGCGTCCTCCTTCCTACCGTTTCTGAAGATAGGAGTGACACTTGCTTTCCTTCAGTCCTCAGGTACCTTTTCCAATTGCCGTGTTTGTTCAAAAGTAATTGACAGTGGCCTTGCAGTGACATCACAGCCAGCTCCTCAGTAAGCCTGAGTGTATCCCATCAGGTCCCATGGACTTACATATGTCCAGTTTGCTTAAATAATCCCTGACCTGATTGCCTTCCATCAAGAATCTTGTTCCAGATTTTCCCCTGTTTTTGGAGCCTGGAATTTTCAAAGGCCATTCATGATCACAACCACTTTTTTTTCTTCCAAAGGACTTTTCTTCCAAAGTCCTTTAGCCACTCCTCAAAACTCTGTTCTCATGAGAGCCAAGTAACAGGGAATAACCACTTCACTTAACCTACAGGCTATGTTACTGCAGCTCAGTATGGTTGGACATCACTGGTGACACATATTTGGCTGGCTGTTTACCAGGATTCCAGCTCAAGAGAGGTGTTACAGCCTGGGGACAGCTGAGGACAATTACAGGACATTATTCTGTGGAATATTCTTCTGTAGCTGGGGACACAGTTCCAAAGTAGCCAGCTGTATACTTTCCTTGAAATTACCAAATGAGCCAAGATTTCTTAGCAATGCACCTTCCTAATGATTCGGAGAAGTACACATTTGATAAAATGTTCTTTGGTGGCTGCTGGAGAAAACTATGGCTGCAAACACTGCCTACTTAGTCAGTCCCTCTTTCTGCTGTCCAGTTTTTGCACTGGTAAACCATTTGGTTTGGTGACCAATCAAAGGCAATACCATTTTGGCACTTGTAAACACAGCTGCTCACCATTAGCATGCACAAAGACAAGGCACAGAGAGGGAGAAAGACACAGCTGGAACAGTCTTTCCTTGGATATAAAACTATCTCCTTTCTATACATTTTTTTTTATGACCAGATTACCTTCAGATGAAATTAAAGGCTCTCCTTGAAGTGTAGTTTCTCCCAAGTGTATCTGCAATGGCTTGTAATTCTCAGAAGAAATTTGAATTACACTTGAAATGTTAATTCCAAGTTCAGCCATTACAGGTAACAGCTGAAGGTTGTGGAAATCCAAAATTATAAAGTAATGATGGGCACCATCATCTGGTTCATCATCTGTTCAAAATACAACAAAACCAGATTAGAGCAAGGCCATTCAACAGCTAAACAAAATTAATTTTTTTCTTGACTATATAGAGTAATGCAAATAAAGGTCAGTTCTTTTATAACTTCATTGGGAAAATTACATATAACTTCAAAAACATTATGTGCATTAGACTGAAGTCTTCCGCACCAAACCATCTAGAACACAGCAGGAAGAATACAAGTCAGAAATAATAATTGTTAGGAGAAGCACCAGGAGAAAAACTGGAGAAGCTGATTATAATCAGAATGTCATAGCAGCATTTCTGTAATCGCTTCTCTCTAAGGAGTTTACTGTCAGGACATACTCACATGCTCTAATGATAGTTTAAGCTATCCTATTTCATCCTGTATAAAACTGGCACACACAGACTAAGTTACTGTGTCTTAAATGAGCAATTACATGAGTTAAAATAATTTCAAAGGATTAGCTGCAGGCATGAGCTGACTCACTGCTGACTGTTCCCTGCTCAACAGGTTCATGTTTACTAGGTGTGCTTCCTGTCAAAATCCTCATCAGCTGGTAATACTAACTCACACTAGTCCTTTTAGCTGGCCAGGGGCATATCTAAATTCATCTTAGAGTGCAGATGAGAAGTTTCATTGAGTGCCTGCTCTGTTTGGGCTTATTAGTTATGTAGAAATATGCAAGTAACATTTCACTACCAAAGCAAAAGGTTAAGCATTATATAAGTAAAAATGAGCCCTCTAGAAGCTTGACTCTAGTCTAAGTTTATTGTATAGTTTCCCTTTGGGGTCTACAGAGAAATATAGGTATTAAGATAAGTACCAGAAGATTTCATTCATCCAGTATGGTTATTTATTTTAAGTCATTAGAAACTGCCTGTATCTCTTCATTGATTCTGAAACATGTAGAGTTAGTGCAGGCTATCCTGCACTAGAAACCAAATGCAGTTTTATATTCTCTTTAGCATTCTTTCTTATGCCTACTAATACATCACACATCTAAGTCCTTTAGCCACTCCTCAGCTCATAGGACTCATGCATCCAAGGGAGAAAAAAAAGTAGCCTAACACTAACATCTACCTGTGCTCAGGTTTATAGCCAGGACTGTGTAAATGCTTCTACCACATGGAGCAGCAGGCTCTCTGACAGTTGCAACATTAGATAAACATAAAAGAACATACAAATTTGGAGAAAGACTGACTGAGGAAGCAGCCACCAGAGTCCAGCACATATATGGCATAAAGCAAAAATCAAACCCAGAAGAAAACTAGCCCATTATATAACTGCTAGCACTGAAACTGAAGTACATAATTTGATGTCTCAGTTACTGCAGGAAGAAAAGGCATGAACACATACAATTACTGAATATTAATAATTTCTAAGAAAAACCCCAGATGTCTGCCCAGTCACTTACACAGATACAAAAATTCCAATGCATACATGCTGAAGACCGCGTGCCATTCAAAAATTATAATTATGATTATGCTAATAATCATGACAAGTGGATAATAATCAGTCAGTTCTTATTATCAGTGACTAGTCCATACTCAAAAGAGGAAAGACATCAATGCAAGTAATCTCTAGACTACTCAAAAGCAGAAATATTTAATTTCAAAAAGGTGATAATGTATTAGGAATGGACTGTTAGCTACCAAAACCACCAGATACAGACTGTCTTTGAGTTCAAGGCATGGTTGTTTTTTTTTCTTTTTCTTGATACAGCTATATTAAAACAAATATAAAGAGGGGAGGTTTAGACTAGATATTACGAAAAATTTCTTCATTGACAGGGTTTTCAACTCTGTCAGTCTGTTATACTTTATAATACAAGAAGAAAGCCACCTCCAGATACTGCTACATCTACTTATTCTGAAATCTTTCTCCAAGAAAGGTTTTCTGTAGGACTTGTTTAGCTACTTTCTTTGGGTGTTACATATGCTAAAACATTTTGATATTGACATGCTACATGTATCTTATCTAAGTTTTATTTCTTGGACTGCACAATCTATCCTAACACTGAGCAAAACACAGTGCCCTCTTCAAATATGAAGCAGCAATGTTTTGATATTGGCAAATAGATCTTGAGTTTTAAACGTGGACAAAACAAAGTACTCCAAAGCTAGGTTGCAAGACTTCTAGTAATTTCATCTGCATTTTTTACATACCAATGTATTGGTCTTTCTCTTCCACTTCTCCCTGTCGTCGTTTCAATTTGGTGTCCTTTTTAGCAGCGGCTGGGGCTGCTGATTTTTTTCCTTTACTTTCTTTTTCAGCTGCCTTGTCAGGAGGTTTAGCTTTTTCTTTTTCTTTTTGTTGCTGTTCTGCCTGACAAGATGAATAAACAAAGTTGTCATTGCAGCCTTTGCGCAGAACAAAGGTCAGACGGTTGTAAAACTTCAGTGATTCAATTTTTTTATTGTAATACTTTTCCCCCTCAGCCACTATAACGTTGACGTGGTGAAGCTGTGTTGAACATCCTGCTTTATGCTGCTCGAATACAACATTTAGTTTATTATATTCTTACTCAATCATAGTACTAAGACTTCACATTAAAAAGGAACTGCAAGAGCTAGTCAGACATTATACGTACCAAACTAACAAAATGCATACGGGTAAAAAGATGAGTAAAGAATCACTGTGCTTTAGTTACTGCCAATACAGCACTTGCATCAGCCAGAACCCTTCCTTGGACTTAAGGGAAATAAGGCAAAAATTCAGTATCTGTTAAGTCTTTAACATCTCTGTTACCACTCTTGAGTATGGTGTAAAATGGTACCAGCGCTATTTTTACTTGATGTAAATATCTGTCTACTATGAACTAGAACCAAGAGTCTTGTGCTCATTTCACACAGGATATTATTCAGCCATTCTCATTATTTTCAAACAAAACCATCTACATTAAGCTCTGCTTGGTAATTTAAGAGTAGAGGATGAAAAAAAAAGATTTTGTAAGTATCCCTGAACCTAACACTATAAATCCATGAAGTCCAGAGTCAGTCTAAAATTAAATTAATCCAAAACATATTAAGGTAAAGTGAGATGTTGTAGAGCGAGAAAGCCTCCACTTTATTTTTACCCAGCAGAAGTACTACATCCAAACTATGTAAAAATGACATTTCATAATTATAAAGCTAAATAAAATAAAATAAAAATGTATTAACTTAACTTACAGTTACAATCCTGCTGGTGTCACTTTAGTAGCTATTAAAGCAATGAGAAAAGCCTTTCATGCAAATGAGAAAGGGCAGTTAACTCTACACAGTTGCTTTCCCTAGATACAGATGAAAAGCAGACTTTCAAGCTGTGGAAGTTGTATTTACTTCAAATTCAAAATCAAAGTAGAGAATATTTTCCTGCTTTTCCCTTCCTTCATGCATTCCCTTTCTGTAAAATTTACAAATGCCTTTGACAGGTTCTTGAAACTATTTGCACTGCGAAATTAAGGATTTGGAGGCTTTCATTATTTTCCTTTAAATTTGTTCCACTTCGGACATTTCAAACAAAAAAAATTTTGATAGTACTTCTTTGAATTCTAAGCTGATGAACACATCAAACAGAAGATATGATCATCAGGCCACAAAGTTCATAATCAACTTCATCTATTGCATCTGCATAATTTTAAGTCATCCTCAAATAAGCAGAGACATTTCTGGACTTGCCAAGATTCTAACCAAGAATATCACTTGACCGGGGAAATAAAATTAAAGTTAAAAGACTAATCTTGCCAAATCAAAGCCAAAGATTCCATTTTAATATTGAAGTGCCCAATCTTTAAACTTAAAATTTTTGTTTTAAAGTTTACTTATGAGAATTGACTAGTATCGACAAGAAAAGTAATTTTTTCTTGATTCACTATAAATAATTTGCTCTATAGCTTCAGCCTCTCAATTTCTCTTCAGATTGAAAAGACACTATTTTCTCATACTATTCATATATTTATGTGTCTTATGTTACCATTTCCTAATCAGTAGTCTCCTATGGGAACAGGACAAAATTCTAATTTAATCATCTAGCATTTAATGTTCTTGTGGTTGTGTGCTATACTTCATCCACCAACTATTCCCACAAATAGAATTGTTGATAAAAAAATTTACAGACTTTTCAAGTATACAAAATCCATTAAACTGCTTTCTTCTTGCGTCTTTTACATGCATAGTCTGCTCAGGTCTCCATGTCATCTCACTTTACACTACAGTTCTTGATAATTAACAGGGTAAATTTACTGCAGCAATTATACAGCTCTCTGATAATGGTGTTCAGTTGTATGAATGTTTGCTCGAAAAGGACTGTATCGAAATCAACTGTTCAGTAAGTTGTTGAAAGGTACCACTGACAACTTTAAGATATTAAAAAGCAACTGATCTGTGATTCTGTGCAAGCTTGGTGAAATTCCTCCTAGAACACATAAGCAATTTGACTGAGGCAATCTTGGAGCTAGTGATGATCTTGGAGGACATATGGAAGCAAGTTTTGGGAACACTGGAAAATGTAGTACTCAGTTCTGAGAAGCAGATTTCAAAATATGTACTATTATGAGAGAGTTCAAAGGGGAGGAGCATGCATAATCAAAAACTAGAAACCACAACATATATTTGAGTTTGTTTAGTTAAATATGTAATAGATTTCCATAGAATGCAGGGTAAGAACTATTGCCCCCATACCCAGTGAGAAGTGAAGCAGTAAAAGGTTTAAACAAGACTACGGTTGATAAGACCAGAAACCTTTTCCAAACAAGTCCCTTGCAGAGACAGTTCAGCAGTAATTACTGAAAAGCAAAAGCACTGCAGTGGAAAGTTTTAAGAAAAGGTTCAACAAATATATGCCAGGAATAGTTTATGAAAATATTATTCTGCCTTAGTGCCAGAGGAGGGAAGAGATAATTTCTCCAAATTCCCTTCAGAGAGGAGATTCTTAACAATAACTTCTTCATAGTGCTTCTATCCTAGATACCTCTCAAGTAACAACCTCTCCTACCTTTACTTCAGGAGAGATATATTCAGATAAAGCCAGTTTGTAGCTCTATTTGCTATTGGATCTAAGACTCAGCTAAGCCATTACTAGCTCTCACTCTAGCAAAGAGTTCTTGCATAGTATTTTTTATTTTCTCTTTTTTTTTCACTTTCTCACTAGCATTTGAGTAATTGACAGCTTCATCCACAAAATCTAATTAACTTAAAAAGATATTTCTAGTCGCATTTCTCTTCAATTACAGTTCTGCGAAGTCAAACATGAGAAGAAAGCTGAATTTATGGAAGCAACACTAGAAGTGTCTTCAAAAACTTAATTAAGCATCCTCCCTAAGGCATACTGATGTACCTTCTTTTCAGCTTCTCTTCTCTGAAGGTCCTTCTGTTTGAGACAAAGCAGTTGAAATTTCAACAGCTTTCCAGTTAGTGTAACAGGAATTTCTGCACCCCCATCCAGAATGGCTTTGGCTAATTCTATTACCTGCAGAGGGAAAAAAAAAAATCCCACAACAAAACTATTACTCCATTTGACACACACTTTACTTTGAATGATGAAATGAAATACACACATTGTACAACGTGTGGGTCAAAATGGCCACACTTCCAGAAAAACAATGTATCAGTAAGATGCATAGCTATTCTTTGGTTCTGAAGACCTCAAATGAAGTCCTATCAGCTATAGTATGAGATAAAACTAGAACAGAAAAAACTTCCACAATTTATGCAAAAATCAATAGACACAGAATTCTCACAGGAAAATGTAAATTTTTTTAGATTTTAAACAAAGAAGGAACGTTGAGCAACTACTTATTATAAAGTAATAAATTAAAAAGCACGTAACAGCAGATCAAGGGGAATAGTTTGGAGTACTGTTTACAAAGTGACTAGTGTCTGAGGCACTAGCTCTGAATGAAAGATAAAAACTTCTTGAAGGGAATTTGAGAGGGTCTGTCTTGGTAAAAACACACCCCCTCCCTGTGTAATTCTGATTCTGTTGGTATGCAGCCTAATTGGGGTGAAATAAGGCTATTGAATTTTCTTAGGGTGATGACAGCAGCAGGAACATACAGCTGCATTGTCCAGATGTGTGGCATTGACAGGCTGTTTTATGACTATGTTTTTTACAGCTTGTTTCCACTAAATTTCATACAACTCACTAACATCTGGGCCGTTTTCCTTGGAGCCTCATAACCACTTTATTTACTGCGAAAAAAATAAAATAACATAAAAATACCATAAAAAGTTGTTATATGTTTCTTTTCACTTGTGTTGTCCCTGTAATAAAGTTCACCTATGTAGGAAGCGCTGTTGAGGAATAATATAACCATAATATTTTCCTACTTTTGTTTTTAAGCAACCATCAGCTTTATTTATAACCATGGGCTGAATTAGGTGTTACTCAAATGTTCTGACATGTTTCTCTTTTCCCCTCTTGGAGCAATTACAGTTGGGCACATATGGTGTCAATTTTGCTTGCTAATATTCAGACAATGAAGGTGCACACTGCATGTCACTGAACTGTGTCTTGTCTAATGCAAACACCACCATTAGCTTTGAGTTTTCATAGCTGCTTGCCTAGTTTAGAAATTCTCACTTCTCAAGTAAAACCTAGGTAAGCAAACGTAGCCACTAAAAATGCTTCTCTGAATAAAACAAAGCCAAAATGGAATCCAGATTATTATACACTGAATTATTGTTTTATACAAATGAAAGGAAAGTACAGAAAAAAAATATCTTAAAATTCTGATTTTTTTCCTGAATCGTGTAACAGGGAGACAAAACAAAACATACGCATTTAAAAATCCTTCCAAAACAATCCTTTCCCTCCACCACAAATAAACCTGGTTATCTCCTTAACATACACAAAAGAAGATATGTCATGATTAAGATCACTTTTGCTCTACTGTTTCATATTCAAAGTAAGACTGCTTATTGGCTACTATCTCAACAAGTCAACCATTGAAGGCTTCTGAAAAGATACCCACTGACTTCTGAGTCACAGCAGAAAATCAAGGATTTCTTAAGAACAAGACTTTAAAAATCTCACAGACAGTAGGCACACTAGAAACTACTAGTCATTCCAACAAAAAATAGTCACTCAGAGCTAGCCACACAAATATGCGCTCTGAAAGAAAGATACTTTGAGGAAATATCATAGCAATTTCTCTCAGAGAGAAAAATTCTCATATAGGTTTTTTTTTCTGCAGAATAGATGTTAACAGCCTATGGAAAGTGATGCTTCTCAAGGGATTCTGGAAGGATTCTTGGAAGTGTATATATAGTAACCCATCTCAATGGCAGTTGCTGATTTATTGTTCATGGAAGAAGAAAAAAGCGCTTAGATTCTTAAAATACATTCTTCCTGAGAAGCTCAAAGCATTTTACCAGTCAAAAGCAATGCATCATGATTATTCTTATTTTGTAGTTAGAGAATGAAGAAATGAAGAGACTTGACCAAGCCCTGTAGTGAGCTGGACAACTCCTGAGGGGGTAGGAAGGACGAATTTTCTTATGTGAGCTGGTAGAGAAGTATAAACCAAACTGTTTAACAGAAGTACATCCCACGACTGTGGAGAGAGGTCAGACAAAGAAGACAAAGAAAAAATGAGCACAATACATTTGGCAATACAAAGAAAGCAAATAGTTTTTCATACAGAAATGTAAAATCTGCTTTTAGATACGGAAATTAAAAACAATCCTTCATTACTGCAAAAGACAGAACATAGATCAATCCATGCACGGCAGATAAAAGAAATTAAATTTATTACACATCCATATTTACTTCATCTGTGGTCCTCTGAGTTATGCAGGCACCTGGCATAAATGTTAAGAATCTATAGAGCCTTAATTAAAAAAAAAAAAGCTGAGGACAAAGATTTGGTAGGAATACAGAAGGAAGTTTTTTGGATACTATGAAGTGGATTCATTACAGATTGGCTATGCTTCATCCCACCAGTGATGACGTTTTTCTTACGTGAGAAACCATGGAAACTTGGATGGACAAAGTTAGGTAGGGCCTCTTTTCCTTTAAAGGAAGAGGAAACTTAGCATTCCTCACACAGCAGGGGTCACATTGGTGAAGTGCAGAAAGGCTTCAGTGATGCAGTATTTGATCTCATATGGTGGCAGTATGAACCACGCAGAGATTTAGCTGCCTGGTGCAAAGGGCATGTATTTCAAGCCACTCAAACACCACATGAGTGCTTGTAAGTAACACTATACTATTGGCAGATGTCAGCGCCATTGAGAGAGGAGATAGGTCTTACAAGTTAGGGAAACATTTAAAGCCAGAGTCCTTATGTTATCTTTCTTTGAAATACCTCTTTTTCAATATACAGAACCATTGTGGCTGCTAAATCATAATCGGAAAATCTTTCAAAAGGATAAATTACATTATTAATTTTCACAGCTTTACTACTACCTGGAAGTAGTAGCACTGCTTGCTATGGACAGTGGTCAGCCAACTTCATAATGTAGCTTTCCCACATCCAGGGTGAGCTTTCTAAAGCCCTGTCTTCCCTCTGGTTCTCGAACCTGTGTGATATTCAAACTATCACATATATCTCTTCCCAAAGAAATATAATAGTTCCTTGAAGAACTCCTCAGTAGGTAAAATCCTTAGCAGCTGACACAGTTTAAGTAAATTTGAAGCAAGATAGTCATCTGTCAAGAGGCTATATGGATTACACAACCAAGTTGTTAATTACTGTTCAGATGTACTTTCCTGAACAAAGTAATAAAAACAGGGGAAAAAAGCTATCTTCACTTATTACAATCTGCCATAAGTAACATGAATCCTTCATAAGCAACTTTCAAGATGAACTAGGGAAAAAAAAAGCTGCATGTGTCGTATCAATAAATTTTTTTTGTCCAAAGAAGATTTCTTTACACATACTACTAAATATTTCTGAATCTGCCAATGTCATTTCATTGACTACAGCATACTACAATCAATCATTCTGAAAGAATACAAGGAAGGATCTGAGCTAACTGAAACAACTTTTTTTCAGATCACACCTACAGTGTGTTGAAAAACAAATCAGTTTCTACTATCAGACCACTCACCTAATTTCATTTTATCCCTCAGAAGCTCTTCCCACCTATGATGTCAAAAGGTCACTTGCTTAGTCATCATCCTTCACTGGTGAATTAATGACTCTCAATTCACACAGAGCTTAAGGACTCACATAAATCAGTAAATCAATTGCATATCTGAACAGACTGTAAAACTTTAGCTAAGCCAATTGAATAATCTTTGTTACTCAATGAAGATTATATCAATATGTACTCTAGAGAATGAAAAAAATTAAAGTGGATTTGATGACTCCTTCTACCCCTCATAGTCATTTTCCAATAAAAACACTAAAATTAAGCAATACTGAGCAAATATGAATTCTGTTCATGTACTAAATATCTGCCTTTCTGCTGTGAGAATAATTCTCAGAGCAGCAGCAATGGCTGCTTGTACTCTCGAAAAATAACTTGTCACTCGTATGAGTGAGTCTGTTTTTTGCCAAAACACAACACAGCTTGATCTGGTTAGGAATAACCTATTAGGAATATCCATTGTAAGAAGGTCTGTTCTTTAAAGCTCTCTCTACAGAAAATGTGCAACCTGAGGGGGTATCTTAACTGTTTTAGGCTCAGCAGTGCAGAATGAGAACTTCTTCACATATGTACAGTGTTCTGTTTCTTAGTGTTACCTAGTGCTGTTTATGTTTATTATTTAGTACCTAAATAATGTTTTAAGGAAGATATAAATGGTGAAATAATCTAATTTAAGTAAAAATGAGAAAACACATTACATAAAAATTCAGATGACTTTTTGCCTCGTCTTTATTACAGGAGCTTTCACCATCTATGATATGACTCCTACCTACCATGGTGTCACCTTCCTGACCACTAACTGCTACCAAAAAACCAAACTACTTTAAGGGAAGTAAGATACAATACAAATATCCAGTGATTTGAAAGATCAGGCATTAGCATTGCTATTTCAGGAAGGAGGAGTTTTATGCATAGGGAAGGTTTTCTCCTGCAACCTTCAGATATCTGGGTTCTTTTAACACTCTGATTTGGTGGCAATAGTTGAAATGGCATTTAAGTGATTTCTGAAGAACTACAGAACCTAGACATTTTTAAAAAGAGAAAACAGGCCTGTCTGCTGTGATCAGACAGATGTGATCTGCTCAGATGAAAAGATACATTGCTATGATCAAATACTGAAATGTTTACATTTCAGTGTTATGAATCTGCCCAGCAAATCTTTCCATTATAGAGTAGAATATTTTATGCTTCTGAGAAGTAAATTGTCTCCAGTAATTTCAGCCAAATGAATCCACACAATGAACACTACAAAGCTAAAGGATTTAGTCATGCTTCTCTAACATTGCATCTGGCTAGGAAGAGAACCCAATCAGAGGCGGAACAAAAAGATTTAAGAAGCAAAGTTACCTCATTAACCCTTGTGCTGGCAGGACTCATCCAGCTACATCTTGCCACAGCTTTCTAAGCCTCTTGGAACCTCAGAACTCTCGGGTCAGCAAGTCTCAATGGCCTTGTGAGCTTGGCACCACAAACTAGGCAGGATCTTTACACCTTGGTCTAGCTTTGCAAGAGGGCTTTGGGCTTTTTTTTCATTTCTTTTTTGTTTGTTTGTTTGCTTGTTTTTTATTTGGTGACAAAGGATTCTGGGATTAATTGCTTTACTTGAAAAAAATTTCACACTCTCTATTGTCCTTAATGAACCAATTACAGTCATCTGAAAACTCTGAAGGCAACAAAACAGCGGACAGCATTTCCTTTGGCTCCTTCAGAGGATTCCTCTACCACTTCAAGGATGACATTCTTACAGACATAAATGATGTTTTCTCTAGTTACAGAGACATTTCAAAAAAACCTGCACAGAAAAAGCAGAAAATCTTATACCAAGTTGCATGTATGCAGGAAATCTTGTAAATTGGAAGCAAAACCAAGATCTCACCAATATTCTAAAGCAAGTTTTAAATAGGTAGATGAATTGCAAAAGGTATCAATCTTCTCTCCTAGAAAATAAATCACCAACAACTTGAGTTTTATGAATGTCCTCAAGCCAAATAATTACAAGTAACAGTAGTACAATAATAATGCATGTTTCTAGAATCCTAGAATTAGAGTCACTATTTTGAAATTAAATTAACATGTCAATTGTCTCATGTAAATAATAGAACGTGACCTCTCAGATTTTAGGAAATGGAAAATTAGAAGACACAGACTGTTTTCCTGCCAGAGCTCAAGCCTTCACCCCCCCCAGTTTTAGCATTTAGAAATCCTGTACTTCTTAACATGGCACATTGATCCTGGAAAGGAATACTGAACTGGAGATACGTTAGAAATATTGCAAACAACTACAATCTATAGGACTGATTGGTTCGAGCAACAACAGCTCAGTCTCATGGAACAAATAAATCCAAATGGAAGGCATATAATTTGATAACTCAAAGGACTACACAGGCCTCTTGATCATGCAGGTACATCAGATGCTCTGACAATGGCAAAGGCTGATGTAAAGACATGCTAAACATAAGCTAACAAATTTTTTCCTTAACATCCTTTTAAGTAATACTTGGACCCAGGAGGCAGAGTACTTAAACTCTCCTCAGAAGACAAGACACTGAGTATCTCAGGTAAATGTACCACCTCATGCAGTGGGATCGTACTATATTCTGTACTCCAAACTGGCAGAAGCTTGGTAAGAGATAGAAAAGAGCTGAAAACAGATAAGTAGATAATGCCCACAGCAGGACTGAAAGTCCCTTACCTTTCCCTGAAGCCAGTACCTCCCTAAAAGGCATATTCATTTAACAATTCCCAAGTGTTTCTTGAGCTTTAAACCTCTGCATATCCTGCCAAGTCCTTCTGCAATAAAATTCTCTTAACTTGCATCCACACAATACCACTTGACAAAGGCTGACTGGAGAACTGCTCCATTTTATTACGGCATTTAAGAGTGCAGTATTTATTTTGCTTTGTATGGGAAATAAAAATAAAAATAAATCTTTCTATCCTTCTGACCATTCAGCATGGCTGTCCAAGTTGTTTTTAGTGTCAAACCCTTTCATGAAAACAATGGCATCAGATAAGTTTTGGGTCCTGAGTTTTTCCATTTTATAGTTTTTAAAATTAATTTCATTCTAATGGAATGAAAACAAAATCTTTCTAACTTGTATTATAAAATAGAATTCTACTGACACACAGACTGAGAAGGTTTGGTTTTAAAATGACTATCTGTACTTTTGAGAAAGCCTAATCTTTCTGATGGTGGTGTGTCAAAACCTATATACTTCCACAAATATATGCCATTTTTAATTATATGTTTCCACAAGATACCAAAAGGCTTCCTTAGAAACATTCCTGTCTAGCATTATTTTTCAAACCTTTTTCTTTAGTGACACATATCCCGGTTACTACTGAGTTTGCTCTTCTTCAGATGCCAGACAACTCACAAGAGCTTGTACTTGGGTGAAAACATTCCTTGCCACATGTAGTGGGTTGACCCTGGCTGGACTAGTAGACCTGGACAACATAATCAAAGTATTAAAACAGGTAGCTGGGGAGCTCTTTGGATTATGAATACTGACTTTAACCAAATCCTGGAGAACAAGGGCAGTTTTAAAGTAAGTAAAAGCAAACATCACACCAACACTTAAAAAAGGGAAGTTAGAATAACATATGTACTGGCAACGTAATGCTGACCATTGCAGAACAACAGAGGAGATATTTCCTTAATGTCCTAATGGAGGATTCAATAAACAATAAATAAAAGGAGAGTAAAATAATTATCAATTCAATCATTTTCTTTTTGGGAAAAAAAATAAGGTGGCCTTTTCACAAAGAGAATAGTTTTCTATGGCAAGACTGCAATTCTATTTTAAATGGGAAATATGATTGAGTATAAAGCAGAATTTCCTATGTATTCTTTGAATATTGATGTAGAAAATGATGACAAAGATTAAAACTTATTAAATGACAGATCTAAAAATGCAGTTACAAAGAGTCATCATCCAGCAGGTGAGTTTCTTGTGGAGTTAGAAGCATACAACATACTGAGAATATTTAAGTTTGTCAGTGATCTGGGAAATGTTATAACCTCTTCAAGTATAAAATCTCCAAAAGATATAATAACCATGGGAGATATACAGAATGTAGCAGAAAACTCATTCATACAAAGAAATCTGGTTAATGTAGTTAGTATAGTGCAAAACGCAGTATGATTAGGTTTTGTTAAATTACAAGGCTTAAATCTCAGAAGAAAGAAAACAGGCCAAATTTGCAGGTTGGAGCACCTGTAAACCAGTAACTTTGTGAAGGACTCATTGGTCAAGGATGAGCCTATTGATCCAAAACTAGCTCTGCAAGGCAGCAGCCAAGATAACTTATGCAATCTTCAGATTTGTATACAGTGATATATCAAACAGGAAGCAATCCATTATGTTATGCTTGTATTTGATTGTATTTGACATGTATTCAACAAAAACATGAAGTCCATTGGGTGTCCACAATGAAATAAAAATAGTGACTTGTAAATGTCTGTTGGAGAAGATTCACATACTTAAGAATTGAAAAAAAAACCCAAAGAAATTTATTACACATTGTTAAATAAAGAGAAAAAGTTAAGGGAAAATTTGAACACAGTCTGAAAGCTTCAACACAGAGAATGGAAGATTAATTGCAAGATTTTATTTAATTTATTAAACATGGCTAGAAGTCATCCATTAAAAAATAAATTTTCAGTGATATTAAAAGTATATTTTATCAAGAAAGATCTTCCTGATAAAGAAATTAAATCATAGCATATTCTCAACTGTTTTCAACCATTTAGAAAAAAAATCCAATCTTGATTTAAAAAATTTCAATATACAGATAATTTTTGACAAAAAATACTGTGACCTGTGCTATGGGTCACGGTAGTCTCTTCTGCCAATCAAATCTATCTATCTACTAATTTCATAGAACATAAAAGAAATTGGTGACAGCAACACTGGTAAGAAATCCAACTCTTGGGTTACAGTGTTTAGAAATTTTGTCAGTAGCCTTTCTCACTCAAAAAGAAAAATCAAAACAATTTAGTGATCTTATTTTGTGCATATATATATATATATATATTTAATTTTGTAGTATTCACTACGGTCTCTTGAAAAACCGGATTAGATTTACACTTGAAAAACAAGTCAGAAGTTTTACACCTAACAATAAAAGTTACCTCTCAGAGAAATGACATAATTCTTGTAAGGTAGAACAGTGTAAACTGTAAGAATGTAAGCCTACAACACCAGCCCTTCCTAGCCTAGACTGAGAAAAACACAGAGTGCATTGAGTCAGCTTTTTCACAGCTCTGTGATCTTGCAGGGGAATGAAAGATAAAGAGGAGAAAAAAAGGCATCACTAAAGACAGGTAGGCTTAAAAACCAAGACAAATAAAATAATTTGCCGGACACTTTCAACTACACTTCCACTACATTTGAGGTCCAAAGCCTAGACAGTCCATTTACCTTTTCCTTTCTAATACAAATGCTTTTTCAATCACCTCCTCCTCTCACCTCCTGCAAGTTAGGGGATTTGCTGCTGTCACAGACTTCACTCCACTTCCCCTGGGTTGTACCCATCTTTTCTATTTAAAGCATGCTTTCACTCTTCCTCAGCACACTATACAGAGCCTAGGGCAAGGTGAATTTACTCCTTAGACTTGTTTTTATTTATATATATTAATAATAGATAGTATATGCATATATACACACACACACACACACACACAAATTCGCTATGCCCAGGAGTTTTTCTAACATGTATTCACCTATACTTGCCCTCGTGGAATCATAAGTCTAGCAAGGATTACTGGAGTGTGGCACACACTCCTCATGCTGCCTCCTATCCTCAAAATGCAGGAGATGCCATAGATTAAGAGCTGGAAAATACTTATTTACAACTGCTTTATTCTGCTTCAGTCTCACAAGATTCTAGGATGAGAATGGGATATGATTTGGATTTGGCACCTGATCTGATTATATTTTTCAGTTTGACAACTATAGGTAGGAGCCTTCTCGTGAGAACCCAAACTTAATATATTAATTCTTGACAGAGAGTGGAATAAAGATTAACATTTTTAATTCCAGTCAAGCCTTTTTGGGTACATGGGATGACTTGTCCCAGAGATGAGTCAGAACAGCATGGAAGGATGCTGATGGTTATAAGATTTTAGTTTTCCTGGCTTCAAGGACATGTTTTGAAAGTAACACTCTGGGATCCACAGCCAAACAAAAAGTGCTCTTGTCTCTGGCACTTATTCCTTTTGCATCTTTCCATGACCCTTTATCCAAAGCATCTTGGCTTATATGACAGAATCACAAAACTCTTCTACATCTCTTTCCCTTCCATCCCTCTCTCTCTCATGGCCATGACTCTTACTCCACTGTCCACTTCCAGCAACACCATCTAATTCCAGTCTTCTCAAATGAAGGGGCTACATGAGGATCCATCTTCTTTCATAATCACCTTGGTACTACTTCCCAGCTTCAGCTTGTTCCCTTACTAGTATGGGACACAATTCCTTCTCAGAATTTCCTGGATAACATAAAGGCAACTTTCTTGACCCGGTCCCAGTGAATCCAACAAAACTGGGAAATAACTCTTAACAAGAAAAAGAAAAAAAAATCCTTCCAATCCACACAGCCCCTGAACTCAATCTCACCAGAATTTTTAAGGGGAAAAAAAAAATAAAAAAAATCAGCATCATGAACAATCTAGTGTGGAAAATTAAGCCTTGAATAGACTTTCAAAATTTAAACTTTGGAAACTAAAACACCATCTTATTTAGTAGTGGTAAAGTACCTTCATGACACGTGACATTAACAGAAAACTGACAAAACATGATATTATTAACATTAATAGAAAACTGACAAAACAAACAGGTATATAACAATAAAAGATACATACCTTGCTTATAAAATGCATATATTTTTAGTTTCAGGTCTTGTCTGTTGGAAAAACTGTACATGACAAATTATGAAATCTGTTGATATTTTACAGAAAGCATTAACAGTCTCCCTCCCATGTGTAAGGAAAAAAATTATTTCCACAGCATCTTTATGACAGAATCAGCCCATCATCATTCAATTAAATGCTGAAATTACCAATCAGGACTCCTACCCCCAGCAAGTCATATAATGGTCAGAAAAGGTGTTAGACACTTAATTCTCCTGGATTTGGAAATTTTTTAGCTACATATGCATAAACCCTGCTATGATCCTCTTCATTTTGTACATTAAGAGTGATATGAAATAAAATACAGTAAGATGATAGAAACCCTGAAGGGAAATAACTTAGAACAAACAATAGGAATTATTTTAATATGATATATAATTAGCTTGCAATATATCATGAGCAGTTTGTTAAAGTTTCCTGACTTGTAGGCACTGCAGACTGCTGCACTGAGATTTATTAAAAACCCCTGCATTTCAGTAGATGCAAAGTGCAAGACCAATGACATGCGTAACAATGTTACTATTAATACCTTTGATAACCACATTACTATGCACATTATTAGTTCCAAATTCACACACATGTACATGTCATACGTTCAAAGACCACTGAACATCAAGGATCTCATTTACAGGCTTCCTAAGAAAGGAATGTGCACTTGTGGTAATGACAGTTTCTTGAATCCTGCCACAGAGAGAACTGTAAGTGGTGACGATAGAAACTCTCCTCTCAGAACATTTCACAACCCTGTGTTCTGGTATTTTTTTATCTTTGCTGCAGTGAGAGCTTTGAATGCACAAACTGCACATAGAATCTACGTGAATGTTCAGGAGCAAATTCTGCCCAGTAAGGCAGGATCTTAATGGTGTGGCAACATGATCAATCTTTTAATTCGCTACAGCCTGAACGGAAACTGAGTCCAAGCAAAAGGTCAGAACAGGCATTTTATATTCTCTGTTAAAGGAGGGGAGGGAAAAAATGTCTTTGAGGAGTAAAGTAAGTAGCTAATGAGACACAGCACCGACAGCTGGAATTTAATAAGTATCCACTTCACAAGGAAAATTGCTCTTAGTAATTAAATACAGGTATCATACAAAGCTTCTGCTTAGAGCTAGACTTCAAAATCCTTCTGTCAGTAGGACTGAAGAGGTTTTACGTACCAGGTAATATAAGGGTGAGTTTGCCTGGGAGGCTAGTCCTAAACGAAGAGGGTTAATTGCATAAAATTCACAGTCATGTCAGTGGTAAATAATTCCAAAGGGACTTGTTCAGACAGTAGCCTGGCATTACTGAAAAACAGACCTCAACTAAAAAGACCTGTTATAAAGTCCACCAAAACCTGAGACACATAAAAAGTTTATTGGTCATTGCAGAAATAAAATGCAAACAAGATCTTTTTAGAGGGATCCAAAATTCTTTATGCTCCAGGTCTGCAGGACCATAAAACTCTACCTGAGAAAATTTTAAACAATCTTCCAATTAATCATAGGATTTTATAGCCTCTCACAAGCTGTAAGTAAAACATTAACAAGGTAGGAAGTCCTTTTTGTATTAGGCATGATTCCAAACCCCACTGACATATCCCATTAGACAGACCAGATTAGAATGTAACATCAAACAGATAATAACGGATAGTAGCACACAGAATTGTGTTTCATTGAGGGGACTGCATTCCCATAAACGAAGGTAAAAGTCTCTAAATTACTGGGAGCTCTGAGAGACCAGAGTCTGACTGGTTTTCTATAATTTGAGACATCACCATCAAAATATGACCATGTAATATATCCTTAAACAATAAAACTCTTATCCCTGAAAAGAACACTGTTGGTATCACAAAAAAACCCAGTTAAAGTATGTAGATGGCTGAATATTTTTACCAACTGAATCCAATAGCTTTGCATTTACTCAGGAATGCATAACACAATCACACAGCTGTATTTACTTCAGTGTAAAAGAGCACTGACTCTACAATACGTTTTAACCTACCTCATAGTACATAGGCACATCCTTAACCTTTTTTCCCTTTTGACTCCCACATTCTGTGATCTGCAAGTAAAATAAAGCATTCTACTGTGAGAAGATTTTATGTTTACATAGATTATTTTGCTCATTATTCCTTTTTGCAAACACTACATTTAAACTCCAAAACAGTGAGGAATCATCTTATGGTACCCCTGCACCTTAGGGAGGGAGTTTTTGTGGTCGGCACCTTGAAGAAAAGTCTGTAGCAAAACTTCATCACATCCCTTCATTACAGGGAGCAGAGCAGCTTATACAGTAAGCTTACCTTTTCCCATTTTTAACTCTTATGAATTAGAGCAATGAATCTGGTGAAAGGTGTAGAGAGTAAGTCATATGAGGAGCAGTTGAGGGAGCTGGAGAAATCCTTTTCTCAGTGGAGACGTCATTGCTCTCTGTAACTATCTGAAAGGAGGTTTTAGCAAGGTGGAGGTTTGACTCTTCTCCCAGGTAACCAGCGACAGAACAAGAGGAAATGGCCTCAAGTTGTGCTAGGGGAGGTTTGGGTTGGACATCAGGAAGAATTTCTTCACTGAAAGGGGTGTCAAGCATTGGAATGGGCTGCCCAGGGAGATAGTGGGGTCACCATCCCTGGAAGCGTTCAAGAAACGACTGGACGTGGCACTCAGTGCCATTGCCAAGCTGGTGAGGTGGTGTTTGGTCAAAGGCTGGACTCAATAACCTTGGAGGTCTTTTACAACCTTAGTGATTCTGCGAATTAGTGTAATTTTTGAAACTTCCACAGAGTAATTTATCGTTACCAGAGGCCAAAGAGGGCACTACCTAGAAGTGAGATCTACAGTTTGGTTTGTTATTAAAAGTTACTTTCTTGGTGTACCTGTCTGAAAATGTCTTCATGGGTTATTACGCTGAAGAGTTTTCGCTGTGGCACCCGCACAGCCATAGACAGGGCCTGGATGTGGATTTCATCCTCCATCTTGGCCCCAACAACGAAAGCAATGCTAGGCTTCCAGTCATCCTATGTCCCAAAATAAAAATTTTAAGCTATTAAAATTCAAGCAAACAAAAGTGCTTCTCTGCAGTTTCAAAGAGTAATTCTGTAGAGATGGCTTTATGTCCCTTTAAGACATACTAAACATCACTGTATTAATCACACTGAAATAAATTGTATACAACCTGAAAAAGCACATACTACTTTGTCCCAATTCTTTCTGCCATCAGGTGGCAGCATTATGCTATGGAAAACACAAATGCCTACAAACCTCCCCCCAGGAAAAAGCTGCTTTAGCATCACACAAAGATGCACTAGCTTTTAAATGGCATTTGCAGATTTGAAAGCTTAGCAAACAAGAAGTGAATTTTGAATATAGGTAGTACTGTGATTATTTGCTGTAGACAAAAATAAACAAATTTCAGCTCCTTCATCCTGGGAATTAGATAATGCCCAGATACCACTTTCTGAAAATCGCAGCATTATTTGTAAGATATTTTATGAGGGTATATTTATGCATAGAACTGTTGTTACATGGTTCCACTAAGCATACTGAACCAAGAAAAATTACTTCTCAATGGCAAGCTGTATTTCACTACAATACTGACAAATGAAAAACACTAGCAGTTTCCAAATATTTGCAGTAACATACACATATTTTAATGGGAAGAAATATGTTTTCAGCATTAAAGAAATGTGGAACAAGAGAAGATTGGAACGTGTTATTTAGCGATATATATACAAAAAAGCTTAAAAATCATGTCATTTAAGCAACTTTTACTGGTTAGTGTTCTTTCACATTTCTGCTCTAACCTACTGGAATCCCTTTCACAAAGTGAGTAAAACATCTTGCTCCAGAGTATTCTTTATTGGCATTAGTGGTGGCTGAACCATAAGCACTTCTAATGGTTGTGCTGTACACTCTTCATGAATCATGAAATTAATTTTTTTTCAATGCATATCTGCATATGTAAACTACAAGGTTATCAATACAGCTGCATAAAGGTATAAACGTGGAGAGGGCTTCAGTCAGAGCAAGGAAGCCCCCAGGACCAGGTTAAGCAGAGTCACATACCAGTCCACTGTGCATAATAGCAAAGAAAGATTTTAAGGACAAATTTAAGAAAGGGTGGTAACTTTAGGATATTGATGAAAATATTTTTGTATGTTTATATTATGTATGAAGTTGTGGAGAAGAGGAACAAAACCTGAGTTTATAGTGAAGTGAGGAAAAGAATTGGTCTAAGAAAAAAAGGTATAAATGGTAAAAGAAATTTCTTTTTCCAGTTTTAGCATACCCTTCTTCACTTGATCCTTTCCTTAGCTGAAAAAAAGCCTACCTAAATATTTGCAACCTGAGTAACTGATGGTTTGGGATGGAAGCAAGCCACAGCTGACGTAAGTTTCAAACTAGTATATACTTGCATGGTGGGAAACAGTTTGTCAAACTCTTAGGGTAGCAATGAGTATGGTACAATGTCATTATATGTACGTCTCATTTTTTTAACCACAGAATATTCAGAAAAACAAAAAAAGATGGAAAGATCACCTGGTCTCCAAGTGAAACTGCAAGTCACTACAATCAGTTAACTCATCTAAAAGGGCTCCTACAGCTGCATACATCATGAACTTCTTGATGTTTTATTGTAGCACAAAATTAACCTCAAGTTTTTAGAATTACAAAGTGCTGGAGAGTGCAAGAACATCACTGATGCTCTAGGAGCATGCAAACACCACGGAATTTATGAGGAGAGTGCCCAGCTGACCTGGGGCAGCAGGCACTGCTCAATAGAGAAGTGGAAGCAGCAATGGCCCGTGAGGGGACTGTAACTCCTCCTGCCTAAAGTTGAAAGATAGCTACCAGTGCACAGCACTACAAAAGAGTTCTGGATAGTCCAATAGTATCATCAAAGTCATCACTGTATAGTTGCCAAGAGTTGGACAGAAAAACTTTACCTTTCTTTGAACAGAGAGGATTTAGGTGCCCATGTTTGTGTGCAAATGTATAATTTAGAAAATTATACATTATACATTTCAATCTCTCAGAACTGAGATTGAAATGTCCTCATGTGGCAGTATCCTGGTGCTCCCAGGGCTCACCAGCAGAGAAGGAGTCTCTAGAACAATCACTCACCTGTGACATGAGCTAATGGAGGAACTAATATCACTACACTGTCCACTTCACTAAGAACTGCTAAGAGAGGGGAACAAAGTCTAGTCAGTCTCACAGACAGATGGTGCCAGCACAAGAGCAGCAGGAGTCAGGAATGTCAGGTTCTACTTACCATGCTAGGGTGAGCATGGTCCAGCAGGAATACAGAGTTCACTCCCACAACTTCCTGCTGTTCTTCAGACATGCAAAGAAATTTCTATCAGAAAGTCCTTAAACCTCTGTCTTAGGCCTTCTTCAGTTCCCCCTTAAAATGTGCTGGTATCTTGGTGCCTACAATTTAAACCTGCTTAGCACTGATTAATATTACACTGCAACAAAGTCTCTGAAACCTGTCTTCCCTATAGTCCTGTCTCTTGATTTTTCCACCCCTTGGCCACAGTTTTCCCTAATTTCTCCTTCCATTTCCACTCTCTTGCTCCTTATCTGAGTTCCACCACTTCTCTTAAAGCTTACCACACTTGTGACCTACTCCCCTAGCTCTCGCCCTGTGTTTCCCTCTCCAGCTCGTCTCCAGCTTCATTATCTGATACCACTTCCAGCTTTTTTCATCCTCAGATCTGCCCCCCCCCCCAAACCCTTATTGTCTAGCCCCTATAGTATTTCCCAGGCACTCTCATAATTATGGTTGAGCGATGAGACTCTTCTTCACAAAGGCACTATAAAGCAAGAGGAAAGAAAATTGTCCTGATTTCCACTGTGGTGCCCACCTTCACAGCAATCTGTGACAAAGCACCAAAGCAAAACATCAGGGTAAGTCCTGTTTGTTCAACATGACTTTTCTAGAAAAAAATTAGGAATTACCTAAACAAAATTATCCAATCCAAAATTTTTTTTATCCGAACAGAAATTATCCTTCACTGTGCCTCATTTCCCCCCCACCAAAAACGCTCTGCTTCAAAGAAACAAGCTGATAAAGCTTCTTCACAGAACAGCTATGAGAATATTTATAGCATATGCAAAACACTGGCTAATATATTAAAAATAAAATACATGGAATGAGCCTCTACAAGATATCTGATCTGGTAGTGAAAATTATAACCCCCAATTTACTTAATTCTACAGAAGTATATGCAGCTGGATACAAGGTCTTTTGCACAAAAATTTAAACATTATTAGAGACAGCCTATACCTCCCTAGTGTAAAATGAAGAAAAAAAATTGCTCTTCTAAAAAAAGTGCAATACCTGGGAATTGGAGTTAGATAAATATCAGAAATAGCTACACACACTTAACAGGGAATAATGATCCAGACCTCCAAGAGTCATTATTAGCATGCCATCTATTTCTAGACTGACCAGTACTGAAGCCCTTAAAGGTCATTTTTTAGAAAAGCTGCACACTGAGAACAGCAACTGAAGTCAGTAAGAATAGTGAATGTGCAGTGTTAGTATATAGTTTAAGGTGTTTAATTGATTATACTCTTTTCTGACCTGAAAAATTAATATTTTTGCAATACTGCCTTTATATGATCAATCCTGTAACAGTACCCATAATGTTCAAGGCATTGAAAGGATAGAGAAGAAACAGACCCTGCTTCTACAGCTCACCACCTAAAATCACAACATAAAAATGAGAAGGAAAAGTAGTAAAATGTATATGGTTACTTTAAAAATATTTTCTCCCTCAATATACAACTCCTCCTCTACTTAGTTTAATTCTTTCAAATGTTATTGTAGAAGTGAGACATGAGAAAGGATCTGAAAGAGGATAGATTAGTGACCCTAACGCCACCTCAAATGAGGTTCCTAGCCTAAAGAACTGGATAGAGAAAACCATAAAAAATAATTACTGGAAAAGCATAGAAACAGTCTAGAGAGCCTGCCATTGAGAATATAACAAGCACTACAAAGTGTGAACAAAGAAGACCAAAATGCAGGGAGTAGATATTCCACAGAATCAACAACATTGATTCAAATTTGAATTAAAAAAAACTGAAGCTGGAAATGTAGCATTGGTAACTGAATACTCCTTAAACAATCTGAAACAAGCTCCAGTTAAGGGGAGGCTTTCAATGGAAAACATCCAGTGACAATCACTGTCACAAATGACATTGTCCTCCTGGTTTTAGAACTCTTGAAATGCATCAACATCTCTCTCGGTGTTAGAAATAACCATCTATGTGGAAAACTTCTATGTCCCTCAGTCAAAGAGGCTCCAAACCTAGCAAGATCCACCTAACTCTGAAAGCTCCGTGTAAGTATCTAGCAGTTTTGCAAATCCTTGTTTTCACAAAACACAGAAGGTGTCTTATCTTCTCCTGATTTTGTTCTCAAGCCTCTACTGTGTTCCTCTGTAATGTGACTTTTTTTAACTCTTAAAAGTACACATAGCCTACATATCCTATTCATCACAGCAGTATTTGAATAGCATAGGTATGTTATGAAAATCTCTAACTTCAATTCATACTGAAGAAAAAAGCAGATGTAGCACACCTTTTTTTTTCCTTTTTAAACATATCTTGTTTTTTCTGCTTCATTGCCTAGACACAAAAGGGTAGCTGTTCTAGTGAAGACATTTGAACAAGTCAGGTATATTGTTTATTTTTGCAGTACCAGTTTCTAGAGCTCTTTGGCCGGGAAAAGCATCAAGCAGCCACCTCCGTCATTTCCAGGTAATCTGAGTATCTGTCATTTTGCATTGACACTTATTCTTGTGGTACCTAATGTTGTGGGGTTTGCTGGGCTTTTTTGTTTTGTTTTTTAGGGGGAGGAGGAGGAGTGTTTGTTTTGTTTAGTTGTTTGTTTTTTTCCTTAGACCAACAACTACTAGGTTCATCTCACTACAGCAGAATTTCAAATTTGCCTGTAATGGCTGAAAAGAAACATCTGAAAACTCAAACTCCAAACATTTGAGAACGAAACAGCAAGTTCTTTAATTTCCTGAATTTAACATAATACTTCAGAAACAATGAGATTTATTAGTGATTTATGAACAATTAGAGCAATAACAACTCTAGCACTCTTTACTTTCAACAATGAGGGAGCTTGTAAATCAGTAAATACTGCTGGCATTTCTGGCAAAGGTTGCTTATGGGCAGTTTTGTAGTCCTAACATAGTGACTGTGTAGGACATCACTGCTAAGAAATCTGCAAGTCCACTCTCATTGTCTGCTAAGTTACACACCCATTTTACTAATGGCTTCTGTTTTTAAGGGCCTGAGCTTTTGCTGTATAACCTGGGCAGGTTAGAGAATATCAAAGCTCAACAGAATGTTAATTTTTCTCTGAAGAGGAAGCAGTATGAATAGCAATTAAAAGTGGTGCCATCCTATTCAGAACATTTTTTATGGTTTTACACAATTTAGGTTCAGTTCAATTTTCAGGCCCTGGAATGCCAATAAAGAAATCACACAGGTGGAAAGTCAGCATAGAATATGGCTTCCAGTTGCTATATTATTAATAAGAACAAATAATAGATGACAGTTGTTTCAATTAGGGGCTTATTTGCCCAGAATTCACTTTTCACTTAGCAAATATCGTTCTTCAGCTACTTAACACATGTAAAGTTTAAAACTATCCAAGAACCTTAATTTATATTTTGTAATTTAATTCTGTAGTGAACCCAATTAAAATAGATGATAAATATCTCAAGGCAAATAAAATTTGCAGCTCCATGTTCTTCTGCATAGCACATTAGAAAGATGTATATAAACTATAGTGTGAGGCTCTGGAAAATCCATATTTCCTCTGTACATGTTTTTATGTTGTGTGTTTGCCAGTTTTCACAGCGCATTTAGTAGAAGTAATTATTTGGTTAGTAAATACCATTTAAATCATATTTTTACTTAGCATACCCGTCCATAAAAGTCTTAACAGCACTGGTAAAATGACTCTTTTTCATAGATGGAACTAATAAAATAGTGTAAGTCATAAACACACATTAAAATGTGAAATTTCATCACTCAGTCTATCTGGTACAATTTAAAACCAGTTCTAGTAAATTCCCTTTGACTCCACTAAAGAGAAAGAATATTTTCTAAAGTGATACGAGTAAAAGATTTTAAAAATTTTTACATATGAACTATGAGGAGAGACATTTGTTTACTTGCTAGGAGTTCCTGTCATCTCCCAGCTAGTTTCAGATTCATATTGTATATCACATACAACATTGAGGATGAGTAAGAAATAAGTTTTGTGCACTCTGTCTGGTGAAATCTACAATTCAAGTTGCTCAGCACTCTTTTACAGAATGCTTTTATATATTCAAGTTTAAACCTTGTATGCTATAGGATTAGTGGGGTAGGGTGGGCAGAGGGAGGGCTAGTGTGCTTAGACTATTTGCAGAATGAGATTTGACTTTTAAAAATCATGTTTATCCTCTAATAAAAAACCCCTATGTGATTAAGTAGTTAAGACATTCAATGTCCCTCGTGTTCAAGAGGAAGAAATTAAATTTGGCAGCAGAGCCGTACTTGTGTCAAAGATGTGGTTTTACAGAGTATATTTATTTACATTAAATACACCCACATTCTGCCATGCTTGATGAATCTTGATTCACACATGCCCAGAAGAGATTCAGTGGCATTTGACACTTTTACATTAAATATGGCCTTGCCTGTGACTATAAGAGCTGAACAAGATTATTCCTGCAGTAAGAAAATTTCAGTGGCTGCCCAGCACCTCAGAAGCCTGAGTTTAAGCTGGCTGCAGAAAAGAGACAGTTTTTCCCATGTTCCCAAGGCTTTGCCTGTGAAAAGCAACACAGAGAAAGTGAAATTACCTGAACTGGAACAGAAAGTAGTTGGGCAATACCAGAACTATGGAAAAAAGGAATCTTTATTCAGCCCCCATGGGTATAGGCATTACGATAATCTTTAATTAGGTGATCACATACTTTTTTCCTACAAAATTCTTGCCCCACTCAGTGAACGTTCAACATTTTTTTTGCATCTGCCTCAATGTGTGGTCCTGAATAATAACAATTTTGACATTTCCTACATTTTGAGCATTTTATTTCCTACCTTTAAAAATACTTCAATATAATGGTTTGCATTTAAGAAATGTAGTAAATTACATGTAGAGGCAGCATAGTATACAAAGCACTTTGTTCATTGAATTCACTGCACAATATCCACAACCACAATAAACACCACCATAAAAAAAAAAAATCACTAATTGGCACCTTGCTATTAAGCCTGGGAGAAAGTTCAGGAACTGAGTAGCTGATGGAGATCGAACCTCCAACCCATTGTTATGCTTCAGGGAGGTTCTCCTAGGGTCGGGACAAGATTCACAAGCAAGAAAGGGCTCAAGCGCTTTGAACTTTACTGAAAAATCTGTGTTCTAAGGAAAAATGGGAAACAAGAGCCTAAGCTGAGTAGCTTACTTCAAAAAGTGATCTTGTTTAGCTAAACTTCTACTTGGTAGTATGGTTACTACCAAGTAAAAGCAAAAGCAAGTAAATACTAAAGAGATTTTTGGACATCTGTAGCATTTTTGGGAACCAAATCATCCTGTTTAAAAGCCTCCTTCTGAATTCAGAGTTCCTCATATTTAACCAGAGCTGCTAGCATATTAAAAGAAAAAAAAACCCCGAAAACACAAACCCACAGCAACTGAAACAAAAAACTGCTTCACGTTTTTAATAGGGCACAACAGGAATCCACAAAACAAGAAAGCCACGGAAGCAATTTGTCTCACTTGTAGAAGCAGTGCTAAATAAACACATGCGAGATAAATATTATTGTTTGCTAAACTACCGCCCTATTTTGAAACCAAATTCTCTCTTGCAAGTCAAGATTTATGAGAATTACATTGCTTACACAGAACCTGGAAACCTAAATATGCCTTTAGATCCTCACACTCTGTAAAAGAAAGAAAAATAGAAAGAAAAAAAAAAGTGCCTTTTAGCTGCACACACTCAGGCAGGAAAATTACAGCCTCACATTTTCAACGCTACAGTTAATGCTGTGTCAGCACCTCCATCAAACCTCGTTGTTCAGCAGTTTATAAAAAGTTCACTCCGAGCCGAAACTTGGCACCCATAGCCCAGAAAGGAAAGTGCCGAGGAGAAGCAAATAAACCCGCTGTGCTGCCGCTCGGTGGCGGGGGGCAAAGGGGCAGGGGCGCAGCTCGGCCGCACATCGGGGCCACTCATGGCCCTCCACGGGGCGACCCCAGGTACCGCTGGGAGCCCCCGCCAGACGCGCTGCGACCACCAAGGCAGGGCAGCGGCGAAGGGCCGCCTCCAGCCTGATCCCCCCCCTCCTTCCCACCGCGCCGCCGGCTCTGCCCCTCCGCTGCCTTCACCTCCTCGAAGGGGGCGGACACCAGCTCGGCCTCCCAGCTCGGGAGTGTGGAGGGTCGGCGCCCCGGAGAGTCGCGGGCGGACTTGGGCCGCTTGGGGCCCATGGCGGTGCGGGCGGGCGGGCGGCAGGAGGAGGCCCCGCTGGCCCCACGCGTCGCCCTGGCGACCGGTCCCGCGGGGCGGCGCCTGCCGGGCGGGGGAGCCCCGGTGCGAGGGGGGGGCATCGCTGCTGCGGGGAAAGGCTGAGAGAGCTGGGTCTGTCCGGCCTCGAGAAGAGGGGGCTGAGAGCAGACCTCATCAGTGTATATAAATATGTAAAGGGACGGGGGTGTCGGCAGAATGGAGCCAGGCTCTTCTCGGTGGTGCCAGGTAATAAGAAAACAGGCAATGAACAGAAACTGATCCACAGGAAGTTCCACTTGGACATAAGAACTTTTTTGCCGCGTGGGTGACCCTGCCCTGGAACAGATGGCCTAGAGAGGTTGTGGAATCTCCCTCACTAGAGATATTCCAGAACCGTCTGCACACAACCTTGTGCCATGTGCTCTAAGACAGCCCTGATCACGCAGGGAGGTTGGACCAGATAACCCACAGTGGTCCCTTCCAACGTGACCAGTTTTGTGGGATTTTTACAGGGCTTTCAGGTGCTTTCCCTCATCATTTTTGAGACGAGCTGCCTGGAGGAGAGGCATTACTGAGGCTGTGTGGGAAGTGTTGGGTCTGCATATATTCACATAGCCACCAAGTGACATGTCACATCCCCAGCGCCACGCACCAGCACCCACTGCAGCTCTCCGTGTGCCTGGGGAGGAGGGCGAAGGAGTGATCTCCAGTCACGGCACTGGAGCGTGACCTGAGCAGTGAGGCAGGGGTTCAGCCAGGTGTGGGCAGCCAGGCCTGCTCCCAGACCCAAGTGGCTCTCCAAATACTACCATATGTTACAGCACTGGGACCAGAAGGGGAGAGGGAGGCACAGTTGGGAGAAAGCAGGAGAGCTGCCAAGATAAAGAATTCATTACAGAGGAGTCATGTCGTGATCTCACACTGGAGACGAGTGAAATATTCTGTGTGATTTAACATTTGGTGAAAATACCCTAAACCACATGCTGCCCTTCCCCCACCCCCTTATACCGACCAGGGTTGCTCAGAGCCTCCAAATCTTTATTTTATTTTCGTCAGAGCTTAAAACCCTGCTGTGCAGCACATTACTGCTTTAGTCAGGATTTCGTTCTGGGATGATACTGTCCTAGTGTGTGTGCTGTATAAAGCACCTTTTATTACCTGGGTTTAGTGAAGAAATAGGAATTCAATTTCATAGGGGATGTAACAGGCAAGTCATCATCTTAGTTTGCAGAAGGGTATCTTCCCCAGGTTTGCAGATAGTGATGCAGTTGATAACATGGAAAAGCATCACAGTAGATTTGCTAACATCCATAAACATTTTCCCCCATCCCACTTCTTGGCTAACATCCATTTTTTTTCCCCCTGAGTTTTTCTTTTGTTGGCCAGAAAAAAAATAAAAAATAAAAAATCAGACTTCAGTTGTTCACAGAAAAAGGCGGTGTGACATTCCCTCCATATCCTTATTCTTCACTAAAATCTTGGATATACAACCTGTGCCTGCTAAGGTGCACTGAAAGAGTATGGAAAGGAGGAACAGGGCAGGATCACCAGCTGATGTAGCAGAACAGTACAGAGGTTTGGGGCAGAATGCACAGATAATGGTGCCAAATATCCTAATTAAGAATCACACTTCAGATTTTTTGTCACTAAGTTTTCAGGACTGAATATAAGCTTCAGGAGGATTGATGAGATGGGGTTACGCACACAGATCTGGATGGTATGGCAGGAAATACACACTAACGTGATGTCAGTGGGAGAGGACAAATGCTTAATTATACCTATACCTGGATGTGTATGCTCAGGATTGTTAGGAAAGTTAAAAACCAACAAGACTGATGTCAGCCTACTAATAGGTCTGAGAACAGAAACAATTGCAGTGAGAACCATGAACTGGCCTGTTTGTGTCTATTGTGTGTTTGCTTGATACGTAAAGATTATGTGAAGGAAATTGTTTTGTTCTGCTTGTACTGCTGTAGTAAATGCATCTAGGTAACTTGTTTATTGTTGGATACTGCAGCAGATAGCAAGTCAAGCTCTAGTAGAACAGCTGATACCAGTTCATTTAAAATTACTTCCACCACTCTCCCAAACAAAGGAGAGGAAGAAATTATTAACTATTACAAAGGGGCCTAGCATAGAAGGGCTAAATATATATAACCTAAAATGGGTTATCCAGCAGTGAAGCCAGCTGAAGATGTCTGTTTGGCTGCTTGTCCCTGTCCATTCCATTGTGCTGCCAAAGATGCTTGTAGGCCAAGCTGTAAACCAGATCACTGAAACCCCCTTGATTACATCCTACAACAGACAGACAAACCAAGAATACTGGGAAACTACAGCCTTTGTTTCCTCCAAATGGTCTGGACTGCAAAACACCCAGCTGCGTGTTTTGCAGCTGAGCCATTTGAAAATCTTCAGCTTCCCTCTGGTAACTAAAAGATGAAATTGCTGTAATCTTAAAACTTGTATTAGCAAAACTGAATGTAATTCAACTGAACTGGTAAACCACTGATGAGAAGAATAGGCAAATTAAGGATCCAGAGAGACAGCACACAATTTGAGGTACCTTCTGCAAAAAAAAAAAAAAAAAAGGAATGCGCAGATATAAGCTCAATATTTCCAAGTAATGAAATTAGGTCTACTTTAAAGCTTGACGACTTGGTGCATGACAAGTATATTTATGGCGAGATTTTCAGGGAGAGTGGCAACCTAAAAATCATAATCAGCCTTTTATTATCTGGCTTATTAAAAAACACCATTTGTAAAATACACATGTGGAGTATCCTAAGGCATGAATTTACAATAAAATGAAATTCTGAATAATACTCAGTGTAAATAAAACATAGCTTACCTTTTCTTTGGAGAGGGGTTAACAAGCCTGTGTATTCTGAATTTGTACAGCAGAGTAAGAAAGCATACATGCATACATGATTCATACTGTGGAGTAGCTAGACACAATAACATGCTCCTGTGCGCACATTTTTAGTAATAATATAGAAGGAATGTTTAAAAATAAGGTATAGTTTTTTACCTCCACCAGGAAGAAGGAACATTAGTTGCCTTTCATTTTAGAGTGACTTAAAGAACATTTGCACTTGTTATTCAGTAAAGTGTGGGGAGTGGAAAGGCATTACTAGTTGTACATGTCATTTCTTCTCTACTTGATGTTTCATGAAAGACTACAGTTGACTAAGGAACTAGTAAAGGTTTTGGATCTTAATAATTAAAGCCTGATAGAGTGAGATAGGAATTAAAAAAAAAAAAAGCAAGCATGATTAAAATTAAGTGCTTATTTTAAATGCTTATGAAATATTTGGAAAAAATTTATCTTTTCAGTAAGAACCATCAAATTTTCACCCTCAGTTGAGAAGTGAGCAGAAAGAATCCTCTTTGCTTGAGTTCTTAAGAACACACTTAATTGCTTTATGTTGCTTTCATAAGATCTAAATGTTTCTGAAATGGGGAGGCTTCTTGAATTATGGCTTCAGAAAGTAGTTTCCGTTTTACAAACTTTCAAGAAAGGTTGTCTAGAACAGCTAACATAGCCTTCAGCATATATGGAAAAAGCCCTTCATTTTCGTTATATTCCTAAAAGAAGATGAAAGGTATTTAAAAAAAAAAAAAAAAAGGTACACTTCTCCCACTCTCCACTCCTCCCCACCCTACACTAGAGAACATTGCTCAGTCCTTTTTCCCGTCAGAAGGTACGAAGAGGAAGAACATAAAACTCATTTTGCTTTCTTTTCCAGTTTCATAACACTGCAGCATCTGGGCTGGGAACAGCTTTTGCTTGAAGTTTGCAACCCCCCAGGACACAACTGTCTCGCAAGTTACACAGATTTGACAACTACAGCATGTGTTTCCACAGCCTGCCTGAACTCTCACACACTAAGTTGGATGTAGGAGCTCTTTGCCTACTGTTGCTGCTCTGGCCACCAAATGATTATTTATATTTTATTTCTCAGTCTCTAGATTCATTTATATAATAATTTGCATAAAGCTTCCCACATGGACTGCATTGGCCTTGTGGATGTGGACCAAATATCTGTTTTGGCTTTACAATCTAGAAAGCTTATTTCTACATCAGTAAATTATAAGTGCATGTACCGTGAAAGGGACAAAGGTTACAGTGAGTGTAAATACATTAATACACTTCCCTTCTGAATATGGCATGGTGCACTTACAATTTTTCTAGTGCCAAAGATCAATAATTTCTTAATTAGACTGAATTCTAATAATAATGAAACAATAAAATTAACCCTTCTTCTCAGACTGTAATGGACCTTCTTAATAAGGTAAGGGTTGCTAGATGCTTGCTGAACTGTGAGAACATGCAGGGATGTTTATAGAGAAAGGTAACAGCTAAATAATAAAAACAGTGCAATTCAGACAAGTCCATCCGCCACATGGCAAGGCTTGCCCTCCAGTGCTGGGCCACTCTATGCACAAATCAATAGACCTAACCTATTTAAACCTGTCTGTCTAATAACATGGCCAAAAATCAAAGCAAGTGATAGATATTCCCTTCTTCCTCCAGCATTTAGTAAGTACCTGGCCAGTCATTGTTTTTTTCTTCACTCAGATATTTCCAGTCAAGCTGCATTATAAATGTGTGTAGTCTCTGTTGTTTATCACAAGCATAATATACAGAACAGATCAAACTTTCTTTATATATACAAATAAGTTTACATTTAAAAGTCTTCACCAACTTTGTTTTACTGGAAAAAAAAACCCCAAACTTACAAGGCCCAGTATTTAATTGCAGAGAAGATGCTTTCATAGTCTGCTCTCCCACACGCATACATGTGTGAGAAGAATGCTTTTTCCTCTCTATTGCCAATGGCATAAAGATTCCTGGCAAAGCTCAAAATGAAATTCATTATCATCTGTCAGTAAAATGACTTCCAAATTCCAGCTGGATTCTGTGCAATAGTCTCTTTAAAGAAAGACTCCCTTTGCATTTGCTGTTGTAGTTCTACTGTCTCTAGGTAACTGAATTTTGGAAGCAGTTCAGTACTACCAGTCAGCAAAAAATTCCAAATTCAGATATCTCAGGCTTTATTCCTGCCCCTTTCCAAAACAGATCACGAGTTTTTATTCTTCTCCCCAAAGTACTAAATCCAAAGAAAACGTTCTCCCACCCTTACAGAAAGCCAAGCTTCCCACCTCCACTCCATTCTCTTGCACTTTCAAGTCCTGTATCATTGCATGCTTTCTTCTGGCACAAAAGGAGTAGTTTCCCTAAGGTTATAAGGTCCTACATGGAGATCTGCTTCTGGAGCACTCTCACTCCTACCACCATCAAGAAAGAGAGAGTTACACAGTAGTGCTGAGCACTAACCACTAACCTTTCTCAACAGCCGAACAAACCAAATTCTAAATAAGTGGGATTTGAAACATTATGCCATTATTGGGGCAAAAATAAAAGTGCTTCTAATCTATTAAAAACAAACATTAACACCATGGAGGGTAGACAAACTTGAGCTGTATGCTAGAGTTTGTAATGAAAATATTGATGATAAGAGGTGAAAAGGCATGGTACATTTGTTTATTTTTTAAAATCCAAGAGATTATTTATAAAAGTACATGCAAGCTGTACTGGAATTGAAATAACTAAATGGCTAGGGCCATAATTCTTTGACCTTGCTAGCCTAGTTCTGTAAACTCATAGTTGGATAGTTGTTAACTGAATTTTCTAATGGTAATGGCTAATTGCTGAATAACTAAATTGCCACATTATGTATTATTCTGAAACTGTTTATTCAACTTTAATTACCTCTCCTTTAATTCTAAACTGTTTTCCTGAGAACGTACACTCCCCAGTAGACCTGGTTAAGTAAGCAGGTTTTGGAAAGAAGTACATGGAGTAATGAGTATTTCCCATTCTGTTTTCACACATGTCTCTCTCAGTCGTGCTTGTGCCTAAAATCCGCCTTATTGCAGAGTCATCGTTAAACTGTCCAGCTAGGATTATATCCTAAAAGACCATCATGCCTTTCTATGTCAGCCATTAATCCTTTACTTTTCCGTAAGCCTGAAGTGTAACTACTATCTCCTTACCTCAGACTAGAAAAGCATCCTGTGCTTCTCTCTTTCCTACCTGTATCATTCCTACTTCACAAACTTTTCTCATTCTGCATCTCTAAAATTCAAACTGGATCCCAGTCTACATTCCCATACCTGTGTCAGCAGACTGTGGCACCATAAAGAGTCAAAACTAGCATTACCCAGCAGGAATATATCTTCCATTAGCATTTCTCTCCTGCAGGTCCTTGCTTTTAAATGCAGCTGGGATACACCTGCCAAGCACCCCATCCTGTGAAATCCTAGCACAGTGCTCCAGTGAAAGTATTTGTGGAGATGTAATCCTCTCCCTCATCAGCTGTGCTGGAGTGACTCCTCTCTTGCACTTCACTGAGCACCCCACTATCAACATTTCCCAAGTAAAAGAATATGGGAAGGCTAGGTACTGCAATAGTTAATTAGATGAGTTCACAATCTAAAATTTGGTGAGTCATCCTATAGAAACTCCTACAAATAATTTCAGAATTTACTTATTCCTGAAAGCATCAGGATCTAGCCCTGAACCTATACAGCATACCCTGCAACTGTTGTAGCCCCAGCTGTTACTAGGAAAAGCAAGTTTAGAACCAGGTGGTGGGGATGAGCAGGCAATTAGCAGTCTGCCTACCAGGGCCTCATCTTGCACCCTTCTGCCAAGATAGTGAGAGATGGAAAGTATTATGAAATGTGGCTTACCTTTGTGGAAACTTCTGTACTATAGCATTATTCTTCAGCTTCTTTGGATAGACGCTGTGCAGTTATGTGAAGTAACCACAAGATAAGACAGTTTCCTGCCCCCCCCCAAGTCCACATATGTATCATTTGTACAAGATTTTAGTAAGTCTTTACAATATGGGAAGTTGAAAGAATTTGCACTGTCTTTGTTTTTGCAAATGACAGCAAAACCAAGGCTCTGTCAGATTGTCTGAATTGCTTAAATTACCTATCTGAAGGAGAGCAGGCTTAATTTCAAATTCTCAGAAAAGTAATTATTTAAAGATCAAATTAAATAATTTTAGAAAAGGTAAACAATATTTTAATTCCTATCAGATGCTAACATCTGCTTTAATGTAAAAGCTCCATGTATTACTGACAGATGTTGTATAATAAATAAAAGTTGCAAAGAAAATTTTCTAACACTTTATCTTTGACATTGTACAGCTTCTGCCAGAGCCAGCCATTCATATGAATTCAGTAAGTTTTAAGTAAATAAAATGCAGCAAGTGTTTACATTATGTCATTACAGAGATTGAGTTCAAAAGGGTTTCTAATTAGCACTTTTCTTAGTTAACAAACTGTGTTAGCACTAATTCCCATCAGTCACATTCCTTAGTTCACACTAAGAGCAGTCAAAATGAAAAAGCGGGCCTTTTGCCATCTCTCTTCATCTCATTACTTCAGACAAAACAAAACATTTACTGTGGCAGAGCTGCAAAATGTGGAGGGCCATTAATGAGAAAGGTACACTAGTTAGCTAAAATCTGGCCATGCTCCCAGTGTATTCACTTACCTGCCAGTGCTTTCAGGTCATGCCATACTTAACGCTTATTTTGTATCCCGTTATTTCTAAGAGAAGTACTAGTCAGCATTTAGAAACAACGTGGAGAGATTTGAGATAAACAACTGAGCTCGGCAGTTTGGCCCAATGTACAGGCTGTGGTGTCTAAACCCTAATTCTCAAATACACAGATATATTTGGAGTATCCAAACATCGTAAAGTCATTGTGACTGTCTGTCATCAGGTATGTCACAGTAGGACTGTGACCAAAATGAAACAAAGCAGAATTTCTTAGTTTTCCTTAAAATATATGTTAAATGCCAACAGAAAGCTTTTTTTCGTGGAAAACAGCTTCTTTCACTTGCTTTGCTTTTCTTGATCATCCCACAAAATCCTCTGATGACTAAACAATAATTATATAAAGAAAACATTGATGAATTAGTTATTTTTACTGAAAATCCCTGTCAGTAAACCTTGAGTGCCGGTGTGGATCAATGAAGTACAACATGTCTGGCTTCCACTTATAAAAAATCTGACATTTCCAAGATTTAACTGAAGTGTTTTTTGATTTTGCAACACCAAATATTGCTTTCCAGAACAGAAAATGAATGAACTGAAATTGAAAGGCTGTCTTCTGTTCTAATGATGTTTAGACAACACTAGAAATACAGAGTTATGCCACCAAGAAGTGTCAGAGTTTGGATGGAATAAAAGACTACTCTGACAATGAATCACTTCTAGAGTAGTTTTCATTTCAGAGGCGATGGAATTCTATTTCAGAGATAACATAGCTTTTGCACAAAAGGTTCAATCAGCTCTTTATGTTCCTTTTTAGAGCTTACTACTTGGTATTCCGAGCTGGAGCAAATACATCTCTGCTGTTTTGGGGCAGTAAGCTAGCTGTGGGAAAAGCTGATCAGTTTTGAACCAAGGAAGTTATTGACTACTAAAGCTCAACACTTACCTCATTCGGACCTCGCCATCAGAATTGAAGTAATTCTAGATGCTTTGAATAAGAGGCTGAGGCTCTGATCTGTAGGCACTTAGCTCTCCAGATACCTTGAATGATCTGAGCTTATGTCACTGGCTTGCACACCTTCAACCACACTCTGGATCACTGGAGGTATATTCATGTCTGATCAGAGGGCTGTCTAATAGGACAAAACAGGGCAGACTGAGCTGGATTATCCTTTCTGCCCAGAATGAGTGGATTAGCAACATGTAGTAGATATGATTGGCAGCACTTATAATCCAGTGGTTCTAAGAGATTTTAAGGAAACATTAGTCAGTTGATTCACTCTGTGTACCAGGATACTGTTCAAATCAGAGACGTGGAAATCTTTTCTGCCAAGCGCAATAGAGTTCCCTGTAGAAAATGCTATCCTTTTTTGCTTTTCAGAACATGAAAAAATGATGGAAAGCTTTGCAGTGCCATAAAACAGTGTTTTTGCCCAAGTATTCATGATAAAGGACTACTGAGGATGCAGCTTGGCCTTTGGGGGGAATTAATCAAGGCTGCATTTATTCCATCATTGATATTTCATCAGTTAATCAGGAACAAAGCAATCATCTGAAAGAAAGAGTACATTCCTGATTCTGATTTCATCTATGGAGGGAATGTGAAGGCATGGAGAAAACAAAGGAATGACAGAGCTCAGAACCCTGAGACACACTGCATCATTGCTCCAGCACACAAACAAATAGTCTGTGGAGCTCACAGTGTGATGAAGGTGAGAGTGCACTAAATGCAGGTATTTTAATCTGGAAGAAAATAATTCCAGTTCTTTTTGTACAAACACACTACTAGTGGGGCATGGCAATATTACCATTTGGATCTACATTATGTGTTCAATGTCTTTTTAAACTAGATACCTTGACCTGCCTTAACCCATTTGTTTGCCCATGCTGAGATCTAGACCTCCACTTATATATTTGGAATTTAAAAAATGGTTGAAGGGAGGAAACTTTCATCCATTTGTTTTCCTCAGGTCAGTGGGGAAATAGAATGTTTTAATCGAGTTTTGGAAGGCTCCTGACCTAGACGGGAAGCCCTGGAACTCATTTGCATTAGACTTTTTAAAAGAATAGCTTATCAGTCTGATAAAGATCAAGCTGGGGGTGTTTTGCCAAGCTGCTTTCTAGGATATGTATGAGGATTTGATGTGGTGTTTCTTGAGTGTTTTTTTCAAAGTGTGTAAGACACATCTGTACAGCAGTAGGTCTAAAACATAATTTTAAGAAAGAAAGAACAAGACAATGCAAAACTAATTGCACTGTTGAATATCCATATTTTCAATGTGGTTTGGTATGCGTTTTTAAAGCTGGAGCTGCAAAACTCAGGCTAGATTCTTGATAGCAGTGAAAGTGCAAAACTTTTTTCCTCTAAGCTGACAAATGCTCAGTAACTGTATCTATGAGAAGAAAAGTACAAGAAAAGGAAAGCAAACATCAGTGTGGGATTCTATCCTTCAGGAAGAGATGTATGTGTTACAGTTAACCCCTGTGCAATCTCTCCAGCTGTACTTCACCTGGACCACAAACAGTGGGTTGAGTTTACATGCTGAAACATGAAACTATAGTTAGTTATCATTTGGTTGTTTCAAACTTACACTCATGATCTAGAGCTCTGGACAACACTCCAAATTATGATAATATTCTGCCTAATCTGGTGAAAAGCAGACTTGTTATCTGAGATGGAACTTGTGGTAGGGACCTCAATTACTGGCTAGATGGCAGTAGAAGTCATTTATGTATTGAAGCACATGAGCATTAAGTATTATACCGCTTCGAAATTCAACTCACTCTACTGATGAAAAAGTTTCTGCTTATCCCCATGCTACTGCTGCTCTGTGCTGTTACATCCAGCAAAAAAGCAATTTTCATAAGGATAACTCACTATTCATCTACAGGCTTCTTTCATATTCATGGAATACAAAACCAAACACCCTTTATTTGTCCCTTTTTGAGAGTAAACTTCTAATTAACATTATACAAATCAAACAGATACCTACTGCTCCAGGGCAGTGAAAGTCTGTTCTCTCTCATTTCCCCAGCAGACTCCCAGTTTATATATTTCCAGTGATCACTCTGCTTGCTTTGTACAATTAAGGGTCTGGCCAGGATATGAGCTTCAGTTTACTAGTATAGTGATGTGGGCTCATGGGATGATAATTAACCCTCTTCAGGGTGGCACCAGTGAGCAGGCAATAATGGTGGGGACAGGAGCAGCTGTGCCAGCACTGGGACTTTTATGTTCACTCAGGGAATGTCATTCAAGGTGGTTGTTTAACTTCTCCAGCAGAAGAAGGCCTCCTGTCAGCATAGGAGTCTCCATGTGGACAGTCACACTGGCAGAATGGCTGTAATTGTGAGGAGATCTGAAGTTTAGGCAAGGGAGTGTGTAGGGGAAGCTCTGGCAGCTGATCCCTGTGATTTCCAAGAATGCCAAGGAAACCAGTGATTTGGAGACCATGTGAAGTCCACTGTGACAGGACCATGGGACACTGAACTTGTACGAGCCCTGCAATGCAGTACCAGTCACCAGCCCACTGGAGGCTGCAGGGGTAACACAGACCATCCTGGGCCAAATATCTTCTGTAGAATCAGACTACATGCTGATCCCACCATCGAGTCAGAGACCACCACTGGGATGATTTAGGTCTGATCCCCTAAACAGGAATCTGTGCAGCTTGATGAGATTATTTTATCTTTCAGAGAAGGAAAGTGCCCTGCAGGGATCTCTTTGCAGTGACCTGGGCCTCATTCTGTAGCTGACTGGGTTGATAGGTTTCCTGGGGCCTTGGGGAACAGACACACTGATGTTTAGGCTTGGATGTGGAAAACTTGAGGCCCAGAGGAGCTGGTTTACATCCTTCACCTCCTCATCCTTGGACCAGTGTTCACAGTGTCTTGTGGAGCCCTCTGCTCCAGCTGTAGCTGGTGCCCCTCTGTGGTGACACTGCCTTCAGCCCCGTTGCTTTGCCTTACCACCTGTTGGTAGACGGGCTCTCACAGGCAGCCTCAAGCCCAGGGAGATTAGACCCATTCATATCTGAAATGACAGGGGGGTGTGAAATTTTAAAATGGCTCAGCCCCTTTAGTGCTGCTCCCCAGTGGACCCCTGTCCCCCCTGAGCAGCTGCCCCCCACCCCCACCCCTGAAGCCCTTTGGAGCAGCTGCTGTCCGTCTGGCTGCCTTGGCCTCCTTGTCAGCTGTTTGATGTCACCCATCAATCTTCCATCTTTCCTGCAAATCTCTGATGATCGAGTTTCACATTTCCAGGACTCTGGCTGTAAAGCCTCTTTCGCTGGTATAATTATTAATTAGAGGAAAAATGTTAGCAAGCTCCTCTTGACATAAACAGACACTCAATCTCCATCTGTCAGGTCAGGAAATTCACATTAGGGCGAAGGCCCAATACAGATTTTTCTATCTGAGGTGAATGACCGCACACGCTCCACACTACTTAATTAAGGTGGCCACATGATGTTGAGTGAGAGCTATTTATAAGTGACCACTTTGATTATAAAAAATTTTCAGTGTTTTGAAAATCATCGTGTCTTTCCTGCTAGGAATCCCCATGGGCTTTAAAAGAAATGGTCTCTCTCAGCAGAGCTCTGTAACACTTTATAGGGAAACGGGGGGGTCATTCATGACTCGTGTTCAAGTCTATGGTCTTCATGGAGCTGCACTGCTGATATGACACCATTCAGTGGAGTTATCCCGTCATTCAAGCATGGTAGGTAAGGCAGGCTGAGGATCAGACCTCCTCACTGCAGCTAACAAACTCCTGATGATACTATGCAGTGGGGGAAGCTGAAGATAGACTGGTTCAGACTGGAAACAAGGCAGCATGTATTTAATGTGAAACAGACAAGATTGGATGGTTTTTTCTCCTGTGATAGACACTTTAACTTGAAGATAAGATAATTTAGGAAAGTCCTATGCCTTGTGTTATGGAGGAGGTTGGAGCAGATGACCACAATGGCTTCTGCTGGCTTTATCATCTGTATTGTTTGGCTCCTCATAAGAACTACTTTTTCCCCTTCTGCAGAGGAGAAAAATCATATATGACTGAGGATCAAGCTTCTGGTCCTTCCATAATTATGTGAGGGAAAGCCAGAGGCAAAAGCTCAGCAGTGGTTAAGATCAGAAACCCTTTTCTCTTTTGTTTGTTTCATTTATAGGTGTTGGTACAACCAAAACAAAGAAGAATGAGCCAAGTCTGGGGCTGCATTTCATGCCTGGAGTTGGGCAGACTATAAATACAAAACCACAGCACCACAACCAAGGCAATTCTTATGTACCCAAAGTTTTGGGTTGCTCGGTAAACCGGTCCTGCCTGGTCTTTCCAGAAGGAGAACAATCTTTCCAGATTTCTGAGGTGAATGTGACATAGCAGCACATGGTTGTTTCAGGTCTGGGAAGAGAAGCTGTGCCTGCTTGAGCCGCACTCAAGACAAGAACCCATTGCTAAATGGAAACTGGAAAATATGATCTGATTTTTCAAGCAGTATTTAACTTTAAATTACCCAGGCTACTATGTATGGGAGCTTGAGAGGGACAGGGTGAACCATGGCTGTTGGAGTGGGAAAGGATGACTTTCTAGAGAAGAAGAGAACCTCTGGAAGATATATGAGATGTTTCTTGTCATAGTAATTTTCTTTGCAGGGTGTGTAACTGAAGAAGGATGCAGACAATTATTTTTTTGTTGGAACTATTTCCAGATGTGTTGAACACTGTGTCTCAAGATACTAAAAATCAAGCTGGACATTGAGTTCACTGTTAGATAAAAAATAGAAATTAATACAGCATCACAGGAGAAATTATATGGGAACCAGAGTTAAATTCTTACAGTAGCATAACCTTATAATTTTGACCTGATGCATACCTCACAATGCTGTCTTTATTTTAAACAACTTAAAAGTCTTTGACCTTAACAGCTCAACAGTATTCTCTTAAAATGTTTTTCTGATTATATGTTCCTAGGCCTCAAAGAGGAAAGGTGAGATTAAGGAAAAATAAACCAGTTCTATAGGTGATCACACTGACATCCTTAACTCAACAACTGATAACTTAAGGTCACTTTCAGCAGCCCCTATCACTTGAACTAACTGGAATAACTGGTAACAGCAGAGGTTTGTTATTTGGTAGGTGAAGGAGCATGAAAAAGGGATGAGGTCATACAATTCATACTACCACATAGAGAGATTGGGTGGCAGGGGAGGAGTCGTGACATGTGGACTCTGTTCCGGTGGGGACTATGGTCACAGTGGAACCCCTCTGCCATCTCCAAACAAGCTGTGATCCTTGCGCCTTGTGTCTGTTCCCTGGTACTTACTGCAGTTCTGTCTTTTCCCCATCCTTAGACACATATTGTAATTCAATCCCTTCTCCCCATCCCTGCCCCGGTTTCTTGGCTCAGCTTTTCCCTGACCCCCTTCTCTGATTTGTGTCACTAGAACTGACTAGTTCCTTGATCAGTGTTTCTCTGCCACTCTGAATTTAAAATAATTTCTCCCTACCTGTGTTTCTCACAATCTCTGTTGCTCTGTACTACTCCAGCTTCTCAGACTTTTGAATCACCCTTGGTGTTCACCCTCTTTTCTGCCTTCCGTACACTCTACTCTCTCTCCAGCCTCTGGATTTATCTTGACCAACTCCTTTACCTTGCACACAAGTCTTACTAGAACTCATCTCTCTCCTGCCACACCGCTTCATCTGACAGGTTTCCAATAGAGCTTGTGACTCCACCCTCCCCAAGCTGAGTCCTTTTCATATGCTTCCTCCTCTTTGCTTCTGAATGTAGCCTTCTCTTTTACTCAGATCCCTGTCCTGAACATTTCTATGTTCCAGCCAATTTTCTGCTCTGTATCAGTTGGATTTTATTCCTTATCTCTCCCATCCACATTCCAGTTCCATTCCGTAGGTCTTCGTCTTCTACACCATGTTCTCTGATTGCCAGTTGCAGATCATCACAATCCTGAAGAGAATCTGCTCTACCAATATTAACTATAGGAGCAGTATCTATAAGAAGCAACGTACTCGACTTCTTATGCATGCAGAGCACACACAGAGTCCTCAGTGAACTTCACATGCACAGCTCGGACCTGTGCATATCAAAATGTGACCTTTCAAACTTGGCCAAGCTTTGATAGTTTTCACAAGGAGAAAATGAGGAACACTCCTGACTCAAAAGCCATTCTTTCTGACAGGACCATATTTTCCTTTTGAACATTGGTACTACTACAGTTTCTAAAATAAAAAAAATATCTTAGAATATGATCAATATGAGGAAAAAAAGTCCATAAATTAATATTTCATGGTTTTAAGTTGATTTTTTCAAAAAGTGTCTTATCATAAATATGACCATGACTGGGGAAGGCTATAGACAGAGAGGGACAGGAGTAAAAGAGAGTGAAAGAGAAATAAAATAAGGTGAAAGTGAGTGGAGACTTGAAAAGGAAGATATCTATGCCAAAGGTGTCTATGTCTTCTTTTCTTTAGCTGCAGCTGCAGTAAGTCTTTAACAGCATATGGTTTTTATATTATGGTACTCTACCCCTCTGCTTGTCTTGTCTCCTCCTACTTCATTCAATCCATTCTCTAATTACCTGTCCTCAACATTTTTATTCTTCAGTTCTGTACCGGTTTCATCTCCTGCTCTATCTCCTTATATTCACTTTGCACTTGATTTTGGTTTTCTTTATTGCTCTGTCTCTTAATTATCTCCTAAATCTCTTCTCTTGGCTCCTTCTCTCTCATGTAATAATTTTCTTCTCCCCTCGGTCTGCTTCATGGAATAATTCTGATGACGAAAAAAAAGAAGAAGCCAAGAACAATAGCTATAAGGCCAGATGTCTGGACATCAGCTTTCATTTGTGCTCTTATTTTTGGTCATATGCAAAATGTGCCCAGCTGTTGCACTAAGCCCTTTAAGCAATCAACAAATCCCTGCTTTGCCTGCCCTGAATGTATTCATGCATAGAACTCCATCTGGAACTGCTCATCTTTTCTCTGGTGCTCTTGAACTACCTTATACTTCTAGGTCTGATTAAGTAAAGGATTTTATAAAGAATATTTTGAAATAAAAAAAATTAGCAAATTCTGTCAGTTGGAAATCTCTTCAACGGACACAGTTTTCCACTGTGAAAGCAGGGTGTGTTTCCCCTTCATTGTTCTCTGTCCTCTCTATCTGTCCCTTTGTTGTTTCATCTCCATTTGTCCATACATCAATGCTGTGCTGCAAATTGGCTGGAGAATGTGTCTGGTTTGTCTGTGTTAGAAAGCCCCAGGCTGCTTAGTGATAACACCTGTCCAGCTAGTTAGAGAGGGTACAGATCTAATTGGGACTGTGAAGGGAGGCAGAGGCAGCTCTCTCCATTCAGCATGACACTGAGGGTTAATAGAAGGAAAATATTGATGTTTTATTGAATTACTCCTATAGGTCAGATCATATAACATGCCCAAGATCTAAACAATGATCCTGTTCTGGAGGAATGTGTGGTTCAGACTGATGAGATAAACCGCTTGCTGGAATATCTCTCTGAGTTCACTGAATTGCTTCCCTTATTTAATTACAAATTAATTGAAAACACTCCTTGCCCAGCAGAACAATACTTAAAACCTGATTTGTTGATAGTATACTAATCCTGCTTCATATTCCTGTAGACTATCCCATGATTATGTCATCAATTTTACACTTTTTTTTTAGATTTTGGCAAAACCTTTTATGCAAGACTCATTAACATAAATAAAAGAAAAAGCTGGAGCCTTGGAGTACAGAAGGCCTTGTTAGTCCCAGCCAGGGTGATACTGACATAAATAATAAAGTGGCACACTTGCAGTTGATGTAAATTTGGTAGCAGAAGCACTATCAGAGGTCAGAATGGAAAGATGTAATTCTGTTACTGGAACAAGAAGATGAGTATGCAGATAGGAAGCAAATGAAATCTGTGCAGGAAGAGGCTGAGTTATGGAATTAGTTGAATTTAAAGCATCTAGAGAGTCACATGCCCTCTGCCTGTTGCATTTCTAGTCTTCAACCAGTACAAGATTACTCACCTTGCTGCACTTTTCAGTGCTTAGGATGATCTTTCTCTTGATATTCTAAAGGAGGCAGAATTTGCCTTGAAGCAGACAGCTCATCGGTGTGGTAGAAAAACCTGCCTGGCAAAGAGAAAAATCAGAATTTACTTTCAGTCCACAAGAAGCAAGTTGCTAATTTTTCAACCAAATCATTAGCATCTCTGTTGGAGATGGTGTCTATTTCTCTGCCATGAAATGCATTGTAGAAATAATGCCAATAGAGCAGTGATAAAGTACTTAGCAATATCGAATTCTTGGAAAACATTTGTCAGGCAGCATCACAAAGTATTCTTACTCAGGTAGCGAAACACTATAAATCCAAGCCATTTGTCCACTTTCCTTCACAGCGATAAAAGTTTCTTCTTTCTCTTCTATTCTATATCTGACAATTTTCCTGAAACACTAATCATATAAACAATCTATATGGAGTACCAAACAGACTGACAGATTGAAGGAATTTTGGACACCACAATGGAGGAAAGATAAGATTAGAGATTCTGGGTCTGGATTTCTCAGCCTTCTGTAGCTTCAGTGGGTTCAGGATACAGGGACAAGGGGATGTTTTATGCATATTGGTTCTGGCTATTTTGAGTCAAAAGGAAAAAGTTGAAGTCTAATAGGCTTCAGGTACAAATCCCAGGACCCTGGGGACATGTGGTCTCAGGAAGATGCTCCTTTAGAAGGCAAGCAGTCACTTTGCACTCCCATCTTTGCAGAATTTTCTTCAAGTATAGCCTCATCCCTAGTACATAACAGCGATCTACCTGCAAAGTAAAGTATGAATTGTAATGGTACAGTGACTAGGCCCCTGCAAAAGTCAAACCCTAATGTAAGTTACTACCATCATATGAATGCCAAACAGCTACAGAAGACATTTAGTTACCTCACAGATGGGTGTAGTTCAGAGGCTTCTCTGAATTATGTCCGTCTATGTTTTAGATCTGGAAGGATGAGACTGTATGTGCTGATTTTTCCAGATACCTGGGTCTCTTACCATAGAGGAACTAGAAGACATTGCCCAAAGCTCTGCATTTGGTTGGGCTATTTAGCCAGGTTCCTGGGAAAAGAAGATGACAAATATAGCCTGGGATGCTATGTAAGCAAGCAGCTCCACTTTCAGTCAGCTAGAGCTTATTTCAAGCTGGCAGTATCCATTCTAGATATAGCTGAGTGGTCTGGTAGGGCATCCAGAACCTATCTAGGTCCACACAGATGTGGACATCTGAATATCACTAGCAAAATAGGAACAGGGTTTCTGCTAGTTCTGCACTTCCAATGGGATGGGAAGGCCTCCTTCCTTTCTGCTGGGGGTGGGGGGTGGATATGTGCAGTCATTGTGTGATAGGCACTCTCAGTTACCTCCTTTATAATTCCAGCTAGTTAATGTCCCCATGCATTCTCAGCATCACACCATCACCCAGAGAAATTTTAATAGTGTCTTTTCCTGAGGAATATTGTTCAGTGCAACTAAATTCAATTCAGGTCTCCAAAAACACCCTTAAATAAAAATCATCGGGGGCTATGTACCCAAGAAATAGGGATCATGAGCGTGGGATTGCAAAAAATGCCTAGACATGTTTGGATAATCAAGTAACAGAAGTATTAATGTATTGATGGATATAGTGAATAAAAGGCTATATTAATGAATATAGATAATGGTCTCAAAAATTTCAGGTGATACAGTTTTGAGTCTTTGCAGTGTCCCTGGGGTTTTCGTGATAAGGAAAACCTAGCAGAGGTTCCAATGAATACAGGGACATGTACTGTCTGAGGACTTTTAAAGGTCGTCTGAACATGTAATGGCTAAATGCCTGTATCTCCACCTATATCTTCTAAAAGTCAATTTACAACTTTCCAACCTTTCCTCTTCATAGGGCTAAAGCAATCCCTGTCTTACCATTTTGACGCAATTGAAGTCATTTTCACAAAAAAACAGGGAGCTTAATTTCTCTTTAATTACAATGAGAAGTGGGGGTGGAAGAGAGTAAGAGACCCAAAAATCATGGACTACTTAGGGCAGAGAGGAAAATGTTCACAAACTGCTGACAAGATTAATATGCAGTTGATGGGAAGCGCTTTCACACCAGGGTGCCAACAAATAAACACAATTCAAAAATATCATCCCCTCTGCACTGGATAAGGGTGGATTCCCAGCAACAGAGAGGAAGGGAGGAAAGGAGGGAGGGAGGGGGAGACATTTAGAGAAGGCGGGAGACCTGTTTGCTCTGTGAAGCTTCGTGCCCAGAATTCCTCTGGTGGAATCTGATAGCAGGGGCCTAGCTGGGCCAGAGAGTTACTGCTTTCCCCATTAAAAAAAAAAAACAACAAAACAAAACAGGGAAAGGAGGCTTGGGCAGGGGAGATTGAGGACTGTGTGTGAAAACCTGAAGATCAAGTCTGTGCACAGCTGCTGCAGGGCTGGGACCTTCCACCTGCTGCGAGTACTGAGCTAACTTCATGAATGCTGCAGGATTTGCAGAACCCGGAGACGAACAAATGGGTGGAGTCCTCTCCTTGCTCAGCACACAGTGGGAGATTGTCCCCAGTTTAAGTAATGCAAACATGCCTTGCTAACGTGGGTTGCCTCAAAACAAAAAAAATACTTGAGGGGAGGTAAGCTAGAGGAGAAAAAGAGGAGGCACCTCCACAAGCTGAAAAATGTGCTGTGAATTTACAATCAGTGAGAGACGGTTTACAATCAGTATATAAAAAATTAAAATGACAAACTGATTATTTTCCCCTTTCCTTTGACCTTTTCTGCCTTTGTTCTCTGCTTCCTCTGTCTTCCCATTGCTCTCTTATCTCCCTTCCACACTGCCATATTCTGGTACTGAGGGAAATGCTCCCATTTCACTGTTTCACCTGTTTAAAAATGCAATTTAGATAATATTTCAGTTAAGCTGGGTTGTAATTGCCAGGCTTGAAAACTGAACAGCACTGGATTATATGTCTATATATATCAGCAGAGGAGATTTAATGAAATTGTTCACTAATGAAATCTTAGCTTTAAGACTTCACATCCCTTCAGAGAAATGTGGCATTAAGAGGCTTCTACCTCTATTATGGCTGAGAACTTTTACTGAGATTGTACTGTAAACAAAGTGGTAAAAAAACATTGCTGAAATCAATGTGAATGGCACAAATTACTCTAGAAAGGAGATTTTAATCGCTGTGTTAATATTCTTATGGTCGAAAGCACAGACATCTTAGTACTGCCCTGCAGCTCTTCACTCTTGCTGTCTTTCAACTTCTGTCTCATGCTGCTTATTTCCTCCCAGCTGTGCCACCTCTGCAGTTCCCCCCTCCACGTCTACTTGCCACTGTTCCATATCTAGTGCAGGCTTTGAGTTCAGCAAACTACACAGTGGTTTAGTGATGTGCATATATGGCAACTATGAATGACAATAACCAGAGTCCCACTCCTTGCCTGTTCAAAAAGGGGTGTTTAAATCTAGGTTTCCAAAGGGAAAAGTCATTGGAGGAACTCTATCACACTGTGCTCCACCTGCGCCTCTAAGTCACTATTGGATAAGGAGGGATGGTTTTGCTTCTGAGGCTGATCCAATTGGTCTTGCAACCTTCTGGTTCCCACAGGGGCATGACAGCTCTGCCTGTGTAACAGCTAATGCCTCGCAGTTGACCTCCAGGGTCAAGGACAATATGCTGATCTGGGGATGACAGTAATAGTTCTGTTGACAGATGCATTTCAGCAGCTGTACAGCCACTTGGTGGGACTTGAAGTTAACTCTTTGTCTGCCACCTGACACCAATGGCTCATGAGACAGATCATCTACAGCCCCTTTGCCCTCCATGAAGTATAAATCTCTCCAAAATAAATTACCTCATCACTTCAAGGAAGAAATATGCAGATTCTAAATACCAAGCTCTCCCTCCAGCCTCTCCTTCTTCTTGACTTAGTCTGTCCAGCTTTATGCCTCTTCCCTCTTCTCTCTGCTTGGTTCCTCTCAAATCCCTGCTTGAATGTTAAAATGCCCATTTAGACCTTGTGATCTCTCTTTTGTCCTACTCTCTGCCACTGACATCAAAGTATTCTCCTGATGACAAGACTGACTCAAGTGCTGCACTGAGGATCCTGGATGGTTGTTGTTGATTAGTCCTTGCTCCTTTTCCAGACTCTCTAATTTCTTTCTGTCAACTTTTTATCTGTCCACCTCTTTCTCCCTCATTATGTTTCTCCCAGTCCTTATGTTGAATGACATCACTGCTTTCATCACTGATGTTTTGAACTGTCTGTAAATTTCTTTTTGCTTTCATCTTCTTCAATGCTGGACCACTAATCACCCACTCAGATGCTCTTACGGCACATTTTCTGTGACACACTGCCTTCTTATATTTCTAAGTTTCTTTTTCTTTACTTCATTTCTTCCTCACTTCTCTCCCAGCCCTTTTAGGATCTTGATGGGGTCTTCTTTCCTAACAGCCTCTCTAGCATCTGTGCTCACACCTACTCTGCTTCATTTATTTTTGATGTTTTATTGCCTTCTTTTCCTATTGAATTGACTCTTTCATTGCCCCAAGTAAGTGTCTCTGCAGCCCTGTTCTCTGAGTTTCCCTTAGGACTTGTGTAGGTGACTGAGGAAAGGAAAACTTTCCACATCTCTTCTCACCCATGATGCTGCAGCTGTAGCAGCAGCTGTTGTACCTGCAGTGACTTACCACTTAGCTGAGAATCACCAGAAGCATTGCAACATGCTGCATTGAGGCCAAAGATCAGGATCAGCTTCCTCATCCCTCATACTCCTGAGACTGCATGGCAGCTACTCTTGACTACTCCACATACAACTGATTCATGAACAGCAAGATGAGAGAGCGGAACAAAGAGCTGCAGCCCTTTGGATCTGCAAGTCTAACAGTTCCAATCTGCAATCCTGTAGAATGCAAGCATGTCCTTTGTGTTTTAGGACTAGCCTATAAAAATCAAAATAATTCTGCATCTGGAAAACAATAGTCTGGTTTCTTCTGGCATGTCCCAGCCCTAGACCTTTTTCCCTTCCCCTCCCTCTCCTATATTTTAAAGACTGAATATACTGACACAATTGAAAACTCCTTCTTGGATAATAAAAGTGCTTTTGGAATCCACTCCTGTGTAGCAAGATATAAAAAGGTGAAGATATACAGAAAAGAAAAGAGAAAGGCAGGTAAAATGTGTAGGATTTTTAAGCACTCTTGCAATATATACAGAATCAGACAGGTCAAAAGGCTCTTTTTTTTTTCTTTTAACATTTTGGTACCATTTTAGATACACATTTTCATTTTTACTTATTTCTGTTTCTGAAAATTTTTTTCTTTCTGCTTAATTTTCCATTGACTTTACTGAACTACTTTGACTGCATGGGAGTTTTTATGGAGCAAACTGTCACATCTTTGTCCAGATCCTAAGAAATATACAATGATCATGTGCCTAAAATCACCAACACAACCTCCTTTAGCACACACTACTCTTCCCGGCCTAATTGAAAGAACAATCCTCAACTTAATTTCCCAATGAGACTGCAACATTGCTTAGCACCCATTTTGATAGAGTATTTGTGAAGGGTTTGAACTACAAGAATGATATGGATCAGTACAAGCACCCTCCTGCTGCCCCTCAACTTTATTAGATTAAGGAAAATCAATCTATCTCCAAAGTTACTCTGGAGGCTTACTGTTGCATATGACCTTCACCTGATCTGGATTTGAAGTCCACATCTCTCCATTGTCATGTCTTAGCCACAGTCATTTTGTCAAGTTTAAAAAAAGCAGGCAAAAAGAAATGAGAAATTTTGAAAGGCTTGTATTCATGTGTTTTACATATCTAAGATACACATTTTTTAGTGGACAGCAGTGAAGTGATTCCTTCTGAATCTAAATGTGATATTTTATAATATAATTCTGCTGAGAACCCTGATGCTTGCCCTTGTTATCATGACTGTAGTGTGTAAGTAATCAAAAAAATTAAAATAATAAAATGTTTATATTATAATAATATAAAATATTAATATAATAATAATTATAATAAAAATATTCCTATGAGGAAATGCTAAGCTTAGCTTGATTTTCTAAATGAATATGTCATTGAAAGTATTATTACTTTAAAAAAAACCCCAACACCCCTCCCCCCCAAAATCCCAATAAGACTCCTGAGAGTCAAACACAAAAAAAATCCATCAAAGAACAAACAGGTGGGGTTTGCATTTGGTTCTTAAAGTGGTGAGATTGATCATTCACTTTTCTTTCACCAGACAGCAAATTTCTGCAGCCTGGCCCTGGTCCTGGCCAGGTTCGTGGTCAGAAGCCTCCCTCTATCGACCAACAATCTCACTGTTCAGGAGGAGGGAACTTTGGTTAGAAGCAAGAGAAGGACCTGATCTGCTAGATATCTGGGACTTGCAAATGGTCTTTGAATCTGCCATCAAAATAATAAAAAAAAAAATTCTATCTGCATGGGTTTGTAGTGTTTCTATATCGATTTCTTTTTATTAATAAATGTGTGCTTATAATATTGAAAGTGTTGGTCCAGCAGGGCTAGGAAATTAGATTCTTTTTATTTATACAGAATAAGCTGTTTTTCTGCTCTTGTGTCTCTGTTCCCAGTGGTAGTGAAAAAAGGAATGACTTTGACCTACATGTTTCTCACCCGAAGGGCCTTCAAAAAAGAGCTGAGGAGAATTGAACCAATCGGGCCTAGCATTCAAGGGTGACCACCTCATCTTGGCTGTACAAACATCATTAGCATTTAAAGTCACTCTGAAGAACTAGGAGAAATTTGCTGACCTGTTCTTTTATAATTATTTGGAATAAGCACTCAGTATGCATTATTATGTATAAATAGCCATTTTCGTGCCTCCAGTAATGAAAAGAAAAAAAAATCCATTGCAGTGAATAAATATATGCTCTGTATTTTTTTTCCAAATAAGTTTATCATGGGAAAATATAAATTTGCAGAATTATACTTATTTGCAAATCTCAGTGTACTAGACCATAGGGAACCATACTCAGGCAGGGAGCTAAGCAGAATCCTTTCTCCAATGTGTGTGGACCTGAGTCATTGTGATGATGGAGCAGATCCTCACACGGTGTAAATCAACATGATGCCATTAACCTCAGTGGAGCATTGATGAAGTACAACTGGATGCCTAAGGTGTCTGGGAGAAACCGGCAATGTTCTGGGCTTTGTCATGTTTACTGACATGCTGATTTATTGTTAAAACTTAGGGGTACACAGGAGAACTGGACAAAGTTTGTTGTGTAGCTCTTTTGACTTGCTTAGGAAGCCTGCAATGTGCACCCAGAGATTTACTTTGCTTTAACAGGGTTGCTCAGAAAGTGCAACTGGGGAGCATGAATTAAGAAAATGTAGAGAGTGAGCAAGCTGAGGGAAAGAGGCGAGTTTGAACATATTTCTAAACTCGCATGACTACAGCTGTGGGAATAATTTAAAAAGCACACTTTTTTGGATAATTTATTTTTTAAACTCTGCAAAATTTGTCAAATCGTTTATTTGATGAGCATTATTTGACCAGCTGTACAGAGAGCCACACTGGAGTGCTGTAATGAGTGCTTTGGAATGCGACCAGCATTAATGTGCCTGTGATAGTTGGATAATTCTTTTACCCTGCTCATTTCTGTGGTTTGCCTGTAACTATGGCCCCACTTGATTGCTGTTATGATGTGAGCTTTGAATTCTCTCTCTCCTTTGGCCTTTTCCTTTTGGCAGTTCATGCAGAGCTGAGCCCTGATTAGAACCACAGCAGGTCATTCGATCTTCAGATGGCTATAAAAGGTCTGTGCAAGTGACCATCTCGCTTCTGTCCCAAATGGATGATCACACATAGCACACATTGCCGCACTCCTGGCATGACTTCAGCAAAACTGGCAAGTTTTCCTTCTAAAGCTAAAGCATAACACAAGGTACAAGGAGCAGTTCCATTAAATGTCCCTTTAAACTGTCAAATTTAGCAGGAACTTTAAAACAGAGCAGACTTGAAAGTGATGAGGGAGAAGTACTGTTCCCCTGCTTGAAATTGCAGCTGGGTTTGTTACCATCAGGTGTGATATGAAGTCAGTATTTTACTTGATTACTTTCTCCTTTGCCATTGTTGCAATCTGGCACTGCATACTGGTACCTCATTCCAGGTTTTTAAAGGGAACTGTTACTTTCCTGAAGGATTTTATTTCTTGTCTCCTTCTAAATGGATTTTGTTATTTTGCAATTTCTCAAAAATAAGTGAGTTTGATAAAGTCCAGATATTTGGAACCAAGATGAAGAGTTCAGATAACAACAGTTTTACTGCAGAAAAAACAGAGGTTTAAATACTCATGCTATTAAGTAAAGTTTATAGTCACATGCTGCTCTCTTTCATTCCTGGAGTTCTTCAGAATATTGATGCCCCTTTTTCAGGAACTTGCGTTGTTCAAGTGCTGGTGACATTTCCAGGTGAAACAGCATCACCTGGCCTGTGCCAGTTATCTTCCCATCATGGTGGAAAGCACTCACAGGAGAGATCTCCATATCTCAGTACCTGCATGTACCTTGCTTTGTTCAAAGACACATTCTCTGGAACACAGGCCTTTGAATACTGGACACATAACTGTTTCTTCGGGAATTTCAGCCTCTTATGCAATTCACAAAAGACAGTGTTTCAAGAATTCAGTCAGGTCAGACATTGAGATAGAGAGTGAATTTTTCTGGTGCTCTCTTCAAACTATCATGCTATCAAGGGCTGAAATTCATAATGCAGAAAATCTTCACATAATTGAAATTCTTTTTTTGCTAAGTGCAAGTATCATCTGGGATGCGTGTCACAGTAACAGCACTAATTTTTGTTTCATTATTTGTATTTGTTATTGCAATAATGATCAAATTGTGGATTTAAAGCCAGAAATCTGAAATTTCAATCCTGGCTCTAAGGTCTGTTCATGGAGTCTACTTTGGACTCAGTCAGCTTATGGTTAAAGGTCTCAGTATGAAAGAAACATTACTTTGCTGTTTTGTCATACTGTCCTTTAAGATCTCTCAATACACTCTATATTAGCTCTCATAAGTCTGATCTGAAGTTTGTAAATATTAATAACAAGTGGCATATGAGTCTGAAGTAGCCCATTTTAGTTTTTTTTCCCCAGAAGTTATTTTTGTGAATACTTTTCAAAAATGCAAATCTTTAAAAATATAATGCAATCAAATGATAAAATATACAGCTTTTTGGAACATATACTCTTATTTTTGGTTTTGGTACTTTTGATTGATCAGCTGATACATTAGTATTTTTCAAATCAAGGTTTTCCTACTTTCTTTGTAAAAAATCACAGTAACATTTTTTGAGAAGAATGATCAGCTAAGGAAATGTGGTTCACAAGGTGGCACATAAAAAAGCAATTCAGCATTGATATAAATTCTGACTATTCAGTTAATTTTATATGCAGAGAATTATCATTGTCATTAACAGTAACACTTCAGCATGTCATGATAGCTTATAAATATAAAGAGGACATTCTTACTGTCACTGAATTAATTAGAATTTTTCAGCTATATTTTATTTTTATGTTGGAAGCACCCTACTTCAGCTCAGCTGAAACGTATCTGCAGAAATTAAAAGCTAAGTACTGGAATGCCCACAAAAACCTAAATTCCTCTTTTATTAGTGTTCAATCACAGTTATATTACACAAAGTCCTATCACAGAGTTCTGCCAGATGTCAGGGAACAAAAAGGCACAAACTTCCAGGTGAGGAGAGGGCTAAGAAACCTGTGTTGCAAAACCAAAGGCCAACCACAGAAATACTTTGGCAATAGCCTTCACGTGAGGGGATCATGTGTCTCTCCTGAAATGCAGTAGAGCATGCACAAGGGTTTCATGTGATGGAGTACAATGAATGTCTGCTGAGATTGCCAAAGATACTGCTTTTTTTCTGGCATTTCTGCCTCAATCCTTTTCTGAAGACATCGCATGTTTTAGCAGAAATGCAAGGATAGGAAGTACCTCTGTGCCCAGATGCTGCAGTTCCTTTACTGGCATATCAGGTTCCCCCAAAAGCTTCAAAGCCACTTTGTGACAGGTAGTAGTAAAAGACATCAAGTTCTTCCACTTCAGAAAAGTTCAGCAGAGGTCCTCAACTGGATACTAGGAACCAGTTCCCATCAGAAGGAACGTAATTGGACACTGTTTATCTACATTGCACGATGTTCCGAGAGATTCTAATATTTCAACATTAATCAAAATACAAATCATAGGATGATAGAAGGGACCCACAAGGACCATTCAAGTCCAGCTCCTGACTCTGCACAGGCCAGCCCCAAGAATTACACCATGTGCCTGAGAGTGTTGTCCAAATGCCTCTTGAACTCCAGCAGGCTTGGTGCTGTAACCACTTCCCTGAGGAGCCTGTTTCAGTGCCCAACCACTCTCTGGGTGAAGAACCCTTTCCTAATATCCAGCCTAAACTTCCCCTGACACAGCTTCATGCCATTGTGTCCTTCCACTGGTCACCACAGAGAAGAGATGAGTACCTGCCCCTCTGCTTCACATCACGAGGAAGTTGTAGACCATGATGAGCCTCCTCCAGGCTGAACAGACCAAGTGACCTCAGCCACTCCTAATACAGCTTTCCCTCAAGGCCCTTCACCATCTTAGTGATCCTTCTTTGGACACTCTCTTATAAAAAATTAACAACCAAAATTTGTCCTAAAAAAAAAAAAGCGATTCAGAAATATTGAGTATTAATTAATTAATTAATTAATTAATTTAATATCTTACCCAAGCTAAAACTTTGATGCATGCCTCAAGATTGATAAAGTTGTTTTGTTGAACTGACATGTTTTTTTCTGTGAAACATCAACCCATGTTTCACTGAATTCTCCCCACTAAAGGAAATGCTGTCTGAGGAGTTACTTGGCTGATGCCCTTCTGTCACAGCTCTGAGCGTAGCTTGGTGGCTGGATCGCAGCTGTTAACCTGCACCTATGATCAGTATTTGGTTAGAAGGGAGGCACTGTGACATGAAGAGGAAGGTAACTCACAGGGAACTTGGCTAACAGAACAGGTATTTGTGAGTTCAAAGAGGCAATGGTCTGACAGGGAGATGCAATTCAAAAATGTACTGAACTGACATAGCACATGTAGATAACAAGGCTCGAAGGAACAACCATCCTTGCATCATCTTTTACTAAAACAGCAGCTCCCAAACATCTCCCATTGCTTGTCTAGGAACATGTGAAGTAATGGGACCAGCACCGTAGATTTCATTCAATATATGTCACTGTCATCATTGAGCTTATAAGCTCAGGGGCCTCTGTGATGGGATGAAGATCTCTCTATGCAAAGTGTCGTACAAAGAACATGAAATAGTACCCTTCCAGATAAAATTATGATGGAGACAAAGGCTGGAGAGAAAAGAAGGGTCTTAACTGATGCAAGTTGTATGTGCTTAGCCTTTTCTCTTTGTCCTCATACTCTGCTATGAAAGACTAATTCTGAATAAATTCTCAAATATATAAACTTTCCTACCTATACTCTAGTTATGTTAAGCTTGAGACCATCACATGATCTGATCCTGAATGAGACATTGCAGGAGTGTATTTCCTCATGTGCACTCTTTATTAGCGTCAGCCATACTACTTACTGCTTATGCAACTCTCTGCTCCTTGTTTGCATAGGGCCTGTAACTACTCCAAAAAAAGTAAATGAAGATACTGTCTTTTCTCACACAGAAGGGATGGGAATCCGAGGAGGCACGCCATAGACAGAACCAGAGATGCCTCAGAGGATGCATGGGTGAAGGAAGTGATCCAGAACAGTGGAGAGTTGAAGAAGCAGCTGCTGGAAGGCAGAAGGTTACTTCAAGGGGAGAAACATGTCTATTGTAATTTTTTATTATTTCAAAATGTAAGAAGAATTGTGCTACATGTTTATATTAGAGAAGACTATATCAAAAAGCGTGGTGAGTATGTGGAGCAGCAGAATGCAAAGAAGATATTTATCCTAATTTACTATATTCTGATTCGGATTTTGCATATCTTTGGAGTACATATGCAGAACATAAGGGGATGGTTCACTAACCTGTATGGATGAAATGGTAGCCTATTCCCCTCTGTACATAACTGGAATTTCTTATGGGCTAAAGGCTTCTTCATGAAGTCTATGACATTGGTATAGTTCGGCCATATGGTGACAAAGACATGGCCAAGGCATCCTCTGCTAGGACAGCCTTTCAGTTGCCCATCAGTGGGAACAAGTGTCACTTGAAACTGTTTTAGTAGATGGCTGGAGAGGGAGTGTGATGCAAGCTGAATTAATTTTTCTGTTAGTTTTTTCTTTGCTATCCTCTTTTCTGAAGTCCCCACAGCCCTTCATTCCATCAAGTGACAAGGAGGGAGATGATCACTTGACTGAATGTTATTCCCCATTATGTGACCACATGTGTGCCCCTCACATGATGTGGGATGCTGGCATTTTTGCTTAGGGTGTCTGTGCATCTGATCATATGACAGGAAAGGAGAAAAGGGAGAGCACTTCTCCCATATGAGGCTATGTATCTGGCCCCACGCTTCCCCTGTTTAAAACTTCACCTTGGTTATCTGATAGGGAATAGAGAGTGGAATTTTGTGAAGCAGGGCTGCAAGGAAGGCTCTTGAAGTGGGGAAACATCCCCTAGGAGGAGAAGTCAAGAGGCTGTTAATTTATTCAGGTTTTAAAAACCTATTAAACCCCCAATATAAATGCAGAAAACCAAACTGAACCCCAGTGAACTTTTTTCATTTCTTCTTTATTTCTTTTAAAACAAATGCTCCTAGTTTTTTTAGAACATACATGAGTGAGATGGCATTCCTTTTATCAGACCTCGACAACAAAACCAACTCCACCGGTACTTTCAATGTTCGCACTATGAACAGAAAGTCTGCTTGATACAGTAAGCCTTACTGAGAATATTTTCACCTCAGTTTACGTGAGGCATCATTTTACCAGTCTGCCATCTAAAGAAAGGAACAGTCTTCAGCTCACAAAGACACTTGCACATCAGATTTCTATTTTGATTTCTTGTGTCACAGGATCTGATTTACTGCTGGACAGAGGCTTGATTGAGAGCAGCACAGATCATTCTGGTGAACTCCTTCCCTTCCCCCAACCTTACACAACCCTTTTGGACAAGTATGACCTGCTTAGCATGACAGTGAGTCATCAGATTGGCTCAAATTGTCTCCCCATACCTTTGAGATGGATGATTAAGATCCAATTGCAGGCCAATTGAAAACTTAACTAACTTAAGCAGTGCCAGTAAAGCAACTCAGTTAAAGCTGAAATGAATTAATCAGTGAAGCATCCAAGGACTTTATCAGGGGTCATACACAAGTGATCGCTGCTGTATCAGTTTTCCACTCAGACACATTTATTTCAGTTGTGACTACTTGTCAGAAGGAAATGGTAGCAATGTTTCCTAAGGGTACTCTGCTAAGGTTTTAGTTATTCTGAAATAATGTGTCTTTCTCCACAGAAGAGCCCTAAATGGAACTATATGCCAGTTTGTTTTTGCAGAAAGCCGTGTACTAGGAGTAAGATACCAATGAAAAGGTAGCAACATCTGATGTTCAGAATTAGGAGGTGGGAGCAAGACCACTGGACATTTATGCTTTTCTCTAAGACTGAATGAAGGACTTAAAGAAAACTATGCTCCTGACTTTACCTGAAAGGTACAAATGAAAGGAACAAACAATGCGTCTTTATTATGTATTTGTTATATATTTGTTAGTCTCCACACTGCCACTCTATTTACCAAACACCATTGCTCCACAAGATGACGGGTGTCCCACTGTAGCCCTCCCTCTCAGCATGCTCACAAAATAATTCTGATTTCACTTGTGCAACTATGTACCAAAAATGTAGAAATACCGAATCCGTCCTTTTCACAGAATTGTCAGAATTTCTCACTTCTGGTCAATTTATATCATGGGATTAGAATTAATCACATTATCTGCTTAAATAAAATAAAATAAAATAAAATAAAAAAAGGTAGTACTCTCTCCCACTATGTCTGATGGGATTAGAAATATGAAGGAAGCATATGATAGAAGATGAAAAGGTAGTAGCATGAAATGATAATAAGAAAACAAGACTTTTATTCAGGCTCTGTCTATCCTTTGAAAGTTTGGAGGAAAAAAATGACATTTTACTGGGCAAATTCCTCAAATTACTTTAGTATAGCTTAAAGTTTCACAGTATCTGCAGTACCAACAGGAAGACTAGGTATATGTCATTTGAATAATGATGTAAAAACCCAAACAATTACCATTTACCTATTGCACATACTGCGTACCCTGGTAAGAGACAGCCCTAGGACACGTATATATAACTGTGAGCAACTGAATAAAGCCCAGCTTGGCAATGACAGACCAAGGAGGCTGCATATGTCTGGCAGTTTCATCAGAATTTGACTAAATCTAAACTTAACATTGCAATACAGTGAAGCCATTCCTCCAACTTTCTATGAGGTGAGGTATTTAGACTTGTTATTGAATCACTGAACTGACTTTGTGGGTACAAGACCATCTGAAAAGAAAGACCAGAACCCTGAGATAGTTCCTGCAGCTGGATGGTGGAACTTGTTTAAATTGCTCTGTGGTATTATGCGGAAGTTTTCTTTGGCCATCACTGATGCTTCAGGTGTTTCTTGAAGGGCTTCTTTATAGGAACATCTGGATTGACTGTAGCAATTTCATCACCAGCTCTCTAGGAATATTTGCAAAGCTGGTTGTCTCCATGCTTCCAGGATGAGTCATGTAAAAGGGTGCTGAGCTTGTCCTGTGTCAGAGCCTCCCATGTGTGACTGATCCCCTTCTGCTAGCTCACACACCAGACTCCATTTCATGGCTTTTCCTCATCTTTCATGGTTTAGTCACATCACAATATTCCTTTACTTGCATGGCAAAAATAACATCTGCAGGAGCTTTCCAGCGTCCTGTGATTGAAACTAAGATACAGCAGGGTTTCTGTGTAGGTCTAACATGCATGTGAGGATAACACAAAAGAGTGCCTTCTCACAGCTTTCACAGCAGGTCATTTTGATTGACATATTTGTAGAGGCTTCAGGGTGGATTGTAGATTCAGCTGGTGTGTTAAACCAGATGGGAGAATTCCACCAAATACACAATGAAACCTGCTTCTGACAGATGGATGGGAAAATAAAATACCTCTTCATAATCTCCTTTTCATTGTAAGGGCCACCTCGATTCCTCTCATCACTTTCCCTTCTTCTCCTTCCCCTGTATTTTCCTTCTCAATTTGTGTATTCCTTCAGTTTCTCCTATCTTCTCTCTTTCCCACCTAACCATTCTTTTCTCTTTCTTTCCCTTCTCTGGGTCTTCTTTGTTGCTCCTATTTTTCTATGACCAGAGTTGTTCCCAGCACAGAAAGAGCAGACAATGCATGACAATATATGCAGCTTCAGAAGGGCTAGTGAAATTTTCTGTCCCAATGTGGAATGAAAAACACCAGACCAGATCAGGGAATGAATGAATCTTGTGGCATTAGAGGTTTGGCAGAGTTTTCTTGCTATTTTGAGAGCTTGTTGAACTAGATGGAGTCGATAAGTCTTTTTCTCTTGTAATTTTATTCCTTTTTTATTTTTCTTTTCTTTTGGTGATTCAGTTAAGGAACCCAAACACATTTTCAAAGCTCAAAGGAAGCTTTTGTATATGTCAGGGACAAAAGAAGTTCTCAGTTTGCTGGGCTGGTACAAGTACTTACCCTATATTATAGCTTTCAAAACAGCAGAAGCTATCATCAAGGTTATGTTTGGACTTTTATTATAATCTCCCATTTCAGTGCATGGTCTCAGCTCTGGAGGTAAAATTTTTTTGAAAGTTTGACCACAATTTCATTGTATGTTTCTTAGTTATGCAAGCAAAAAAGGTTTCCCGTTGTATGATGTGTTCAGATGCTTTTTAATCAAGAAATACTAAAAGAACAAAACAACAATAAAATGGAGGAATTTGGAAATATGAAGTTAATTTTAAATCATACTGAAACAATTCTCTGCAGCAAAAGCAAATCCTGTTTTAAAACTTAGCTTTCTACTGATTGGGTGCTCTGCTCTCCCTCAGCTGCTCATAATTGTCTATATAAAGAAGGTAGCTGAAGGCAGCAGTGAAAGCATCCTTCTCTTTTAACAGAACTACACAGATCTTCTATAAGAGCCACCAACACTGCTGCAGGGCTGTTAGTGTATTCAACATATTTTACTTTCAAACTTGGATACCCCTAAATGTAGTATTGCAGTCCTTTGAGCCATTCTTTGGAATAGCTCACTGTAGAAGTGAGGCTATGCATAAATGCAGAAGAACATAAATCTACCAGCCATTAAGTGCAACACAAGTGAAAGGAAAAATAAAAGTGTTCAAACAATGCTATCACCAGGGCCAGAGTTATTCAAAATAGATATTTTTTTGGCTACAGACTAAACAGAAGGACCTTGTTTACATTATTTTTGGCAGAGTGAGAAGAGTATGGTAGAGCTGACATCAAGATTTCTGGGAGAAATGAAATGCACAAAGGCTCCTTTGCCTCTGTGAAGCCTCGGTGGCCAGTGTGGATCAGAAGGAGTCAAAGAAGCTGGTTCCTTTGGGCTGCTGAAATGCATGTGCTACAAGTCTTGAACTCTCCTCAGTCCAGCACCACTTAGAGCTTCCCCACCATCATGTACTGCCTTGCTTCCAGCCATGATTATTTCCAAGGTTTCAGCCACCATCCAGTCCTTTGTAACCATGCCATGTTTTTCCTCAAATATTGACCAAGGCCCTCAGGGCTTCACACCATGGGGACACCAACAGCTTCCACATCATGGGCTGCCATGGCCTGCTGGGTGGGGATGGTCAGGTGGGAGTGGCTCCCTGGCCCCAAGGTTCTCTTTCTCTGCATCCTGGGGTGAGCCAAAGGGAGAGCAGACACAGCAGCCTTCACATGCTGGCTGGACACGCTGGTCTCCTCTCAGTGGCTCTGCCATGGGGCTGGAGTGGAGCCCACCTGAGGGGATGCCTGTCAACCCTGGAGCCGAGGAAAGGTGTGAAGGAGCACCTGGTTTCTGGAGCCAAAGCAGGGCTTTGGTGTATGGTGGGCACTGAGCTGTGGAGCTGCCTGTGGGCCGTGAGCTGCTCCAGCACTGTCTGTGCTGGAGCAGCATCTGAGAATCTCCAAGTGTTAAAACCTGAGCTGTCTCTGAAGTTCAGACTTCATCCAGACCCCTAGTTTTCATCCACATAGTCTTTCATGGTGCTCTCTTTGCTCTTCATGCCCATTGAGTGCAAGAAGGTCTTTGTGAATGTCCAAGCAGTTGTCATAAGCATGAATGTGAGGCAGGAGTTCCTCTACAAACCACCAATGGCCCCAGCTGCCCCTAGACCCACATCTCTCATGATATCAAAAGTGCAAAGAGTGTGAGATCAGGCATGTGGTGACAGACATCACAGTTGTCATTATTTGCTCTGAAAATGATTTAGTGATGCACAGCCACCTTGCTTTACCTGCTCGATGACATAGGCAGGGCTGAATCTGATTTTCAGGCTAACAGATTTAGACTTAGACACCACTGACGCAAACTACCTACCTACATCTTTTTAAGGATCTATCTCCAAAGCTAATGGCTGTCCCTAATGTTGTTTAATCCTTTCCTCTTCCTGTGCAGAGCAGTCTCTAAATCTGATAGGGTTTTGCAGAGTTCATAAGCTCCACAGGAGGGAGTCTTTACCAATATTTAAATACTGCACCTAGTTACTGAAGGTATTTGTCACCTACAGTGATGATTGGCAAGGGCTGATTTCTGCTTTTTCTGCAAAAGAGTGGTGGATCAAATGGGGTTGCATAGGGTCAACATGGTTCAGGTCTTGGGACTTAGTCTGGCAAACTTTGGAAAGTCCTTGAAAACAATTTCACACGCACATTGTAGCATCACTGATTGTTTTACAGTGAAGTGCCAAGCTCAGTTTTCTTCTAGAAATTAGAAAGTTATTGCTTTCTTGTTTTTCCCCCATGATTTTATGGAAGTAATTTAACTTTGCCATGTGTTATGTAAAAGAGAATAAGAAGACCCAAGGTGTGGCTAAAAGAGAAAAGTCCTGGAAACGAAAAAAAACCAAAACCAACCAACCAAAAAAGAAGCCCGCCAAAAAACCACCTGACAGATAAGAAGCAAAGCTCCTAAATCTGGACAGTCCAAGATATTTCTGGGAAGGCAACAGGAAAGGAAAACAAGTAGCCTCATGAGGGTAGAAAGCATTTACTGTGAACAACACTTACTGGTGTAGCCCTGCCCTGAGCTGGGAGGCTGAGTAGTGACAACCACTTCAGGTGTTGCAGGTCTATGTACAGCAACAGGTAGCTCTAGTGGAAAGTTGCACAGCTTCTTCATCCACCCAGTAAGTTAGGGTTGGTGACATGGAAGCCTTCCTTTTTTACGAATGAGAGAGAATTTGGAGCAGAGTTTGAAGGTGGAAATAAAGCACATGGGTTTACTGTACAAAGAGAAAGTAAAAGGTGCAAGAGTTAAGCTAGACAAGTCTACTGCAAACAATGGATGTGGAGTGCAGGAACCAGGAATGACAACTATAGCCTGCAGTGCAGCTCAGAAAGGGAGCAAGTGGTGGCTTTGAAGGACTTCTAAGGTGCCCAGCATAGACTGAGAGCCTCCAGGGAGGTTCTACTGGGTAACAGGTCCAAAGAGAACAAGGATCTTATGAAACATTCATGCCTGCCACATTTGAAGTTTAATTTTCCTGGTGGAGAATGCTTTGATACTGCTGTCTCAATACTACTGATTTGAGAAAGATGATAAATCTATGTGTTTTAAGGGTTCAAGCCTCATCACTGTACCTGAGCTTCCTTTGCCTTTACTGAGACATTAGTAATGGAAAATTCATTTGCATACACCTTCTTTCTGTGAATCAGAGAAGGACAGGAGTAATCTTAATGATTCACAAACTCATTAATCAATGGAAAGGAAGATTTCCTGAAGTGGCTCTCCATTTATTGTTCCTCAAAGTCTTGGATAAACAAGTGACTTTCTTTATAGGTGATCAGAAGTTCCTTTTCTACTTGCAGTTTGGCAATATGTATGGTATATAAAAAACACTCAATTCCTGTTTTGTATGCCATTAACAATGGAACTTTCCATACAGGGAAGTTATAGGGGCTTGAAAGTACAAAACAGGTTTCTTAGACAATGCTTGGAACAGAAAAAGACAAAAAGCCCAGAGGCACAGTCTGATGGCTCCTGCAAGCATAGATCCTATCTCATCTGCCTACTCTGACAGCCAGGATCTTTCTTCCTCAGGCATCCTATTGTACGCTCTGATAACTAAGCAGAACAGAACTGGTATTTCTCTCCCTAAAAGGCCCCCCCCTTTCCTTTAATTTCTCCACCTGCAGCTACTCTTCTGATAGGCACTTCTCCTTCAACAGAGTGCTTTCCATCAGATCAGGTTTTGCTGGATGTCCCTGAGAGTAGGGTAACCCTTGCCCTATGCTGATGGATTAAATAAAGCCACTAATCGTTAAGTGAAAGTTACACCAGATTTTGTATGGAGTGAAAGTAGGGGGCACAGTTTTCAGCCTCTAGGGCTTGGCAGATTTCACAACAAAACAGCTGGCTGTGAGACATGGGTGCTGATGGAATACATTAATTACTGTCGTCAAGGTTTTAGACACACTTGTGTGTTGCTGGTAATACCAGCAGGCAGGATTATCAGAGAAATCGCTTGTGAAAAAGAAAAAAAGTGGTGAAGGGGAGAAAAGAAATTGGAAAGAAGGTTGTGTGATTCAGGTCCACACTGCATTTGCATGGGCAGTCTTGTCCATTTTGACCAGTGCATTCCTTCACCTCCTCGTGGTTTCCACAACAGATGCATAGAGTTTCTCTGAACATAGTGATGTAACTCAGCCCTGTTACAATCTGTAATGGGTTTGGCAAACCAGACTGTGGCTATTTGAGAGACAAATTCTCAAGTATTGTAGCCAAGCTCAGCTGAAGTTTGTTCTGAAGTCATAGTAGGCTCTAGGCTTCCTTCTGAAGTGTAGTAGAACTCTGTATTTCCATTTAGTTTCTACTGTGATCTTGAAACTATAGGGGAAAGTCTTTTTACCCTCAGTCTACACAGAAGCAAGTTGAGGCAAGGCTGCATTTGCAAAGTCATTGAATTAGCCAGTGGAAGAACTAACTGGGAGTAAATGTCACAGGTTTCTGGTGTTCTGTCCATTTCTGTTTGCTAGACATGATGGCTTATCTTCGAGTTCAGAGGTGAGTGATGAGTCACACTGTTTTCCAGCATGGACACAGGCATCTGATGAGGCTGAAAGGAGCTGTTAGCTTTGTAGTTCAGGGCAAGGGTGCCTCTGCTGCCCCGTGGACTAGTTCATTACTAGGTTGAGCTGCCTCTTTTAAGTCCCACCTGCCACTTTACATGCAGTGGGGTAGAGGTCAGGCCACAATACTCCATCCAGTCATTAAGAGAAAAAGCAATTGACCTTTTTTGCTTGCATTAACTTTGCTGATCTTCAGCTCTGAAGTGTTTATTTTGCAAGAGATTATAACACTGCTACAGCACCAAGGAGACAGAATAATACCATTAATATTGTTTGTTTTGATTGGAGGAAAACACTGTGAACCTCTAACAAATATCCTCTTGTTAGCAATTGGAAACATATAATTAGGACAGATTCTCCAGTTATTTTAACGAGATTTCAGTTTCCTCTCTCTCTCTTTTTTGCTGTCACTCTCTTTCCCATTTTTAATGAGATACCAATTTCCTCCCTTCTCATTTGCAGATGCCTTTCCAATAAAACAGACAGCTTTGATTTTCATCTTAGCAGTGCATTCTTAGCCTTAATTCATTCATCTACGTAAGTTGTCCACCACACTCTCCATGTGCTAAACAGCTGTTAATCGCTGAAAAATTAGCAAGGTGTTTAACACCAAAAAAAAAAGGTTAAAAAAATCTTTTTCTTGTTAGGTGGAAAGACTTGTATTTCTCTCACTTGGCCAAAGCTCAGCTAATTCTAGGCATGGAGTGCAACACAGAAGACCTTTTTGCAACTCCACATAATCTCTCTTCTGCTACACTGCTTCTACTCTGTACCTACTACTCTATATTTCCCCAAACCTCTCAGCCAGTCTTCTTCCCTATAAGCTGTAAAAAAATCCTCCACTTTCCTTTTGTAAAATCAACTGTAGGTCAGTATATTTTAACTGCAAAAATGCTGTCAGTTTGTGGGCAGCCCAGCAGGCCCTGGAATATTTGTAGGTGTTGAAGGCATGAAGAGAGGGACCTTTCTCAGTGTAGCTGATTCAGTACAGCCAATTCTTCCCCTGAGGTTTGGGGACATGCAGCCTTGGCAAGTGTAGTCAATAAACTATTTATTTATGAAAGGCTATTTTTATTTCACTTAAATAGCTCTTTAAGACTTGCAGAAATCCTGAAACAGCACAGAGTAGAGATCATCTTGCAGCAAAGAATCTGGGCTTTATATCTTATTCAGCCCAGCTACCAGATGAGATTTTCTGTAGGTCTTATATGTACTTTCTGTTATCTGATGTGTGCCATCATGGAGTCCTAACTCATTAGTTCTTATCTCTGTAGAACTGCAGTGGTTCTGTGTTTGGATTTTGTCTCATGTCCAACAAAGATGGTAGGTGTGGCAGTCAGTAGCTGGTAGTAGGCTGTGCACAGCTCCCAATACTGCATGATGCTGAAAATGCTGCATTGCAGAAAATGGTCCTGTTTACCCATCCTGGAGCATTTTCCCTTTCTTACTCTGTTACAAATGGAGAAGTGGCTTGTGCTCATTGTTTCATCTCAGTTTTACTCAGATTTCATATTGCCATGCCTTTTGCTCCATTTGCAAGTAATCTTTTGTACTAGTCATGTTACTGACTGATATGCCTTAGTCAAACCAAAGTCATTGGACTCTGCGGAAATGTAACAAGGTCATACAGTGAAACCCAACAAAGTTCTCTATAGGAGACGGAGGACATCAAAATTGCTTTCTGATCTGAATTCAATGATTTGACATTTATGTTCTCATGACTTTATATTAAAATGGAGGTTGAATCAGCCTACAAAGGGAACTACCAGCAATCTCTATACTTTGACCAGTTCCCTTAGTGAAAGTGGACTTACTGTGCAAAGCCCCTTACTTAGACATGATTGTTCTGTTGCTTTAGTTAAAAGCTTTAGCCAGTCCCTCACTTGTGTCCATGCTATCATGCTCAAGATAGGGTGCTAATAGTTGGGGGAGGCAGCTATGCTGCTGCTTGGCTGTTAAAGCACAGTGTGATCCAGGCCAGTGCAGACTGCAGGTGATGCTTCTGGGAGAACACAGTCACCTATGGTGAGTGAATCCACATCTCTTTCTATTGGTTCTTTACTAGAGGAAGATAATCTAAACCAAGATAAGCATAAGGTGTGACTGTATCTATAGCTGAGGCAATAATTCAAAGGTAAAAATAAAGTCAAGCATCAGTTTATAGAAATGTATGCCCAACAAGGCCAAATGTATAAACCACAGTGACAGATTATTATTATTATTATTATTATTATTATTATTATTATTATTATTATTATTGTCAGTATCTTTAACGTGCTTAGGATAAATTCCCTTCTGTTCTACATGTGAAAATGCTTTTGGGAGGAATCCTAGAAAGCCAAGATCCTACTTACTCAGAGTTGGCATTAGTCTGAAAAAGGCAGATGTCAATTTCTACAAAAAGAAGTTTATTTAGTAACAATAGTGTTCTGGAGAAAGCTGCTACCCTCTCCTCCTTTCTGAACTGGCGAACATATTCCTCAGAGCCTTCCAGTCCAACTTCCTCTCTCCATGAAAATGAACTCTGCATGTAGTTGTTCTTCTTTGGATCTTCTGGATGAAAAGCATCATGAAAGTGGTACCAAGAAAAATTGGTAATAATTACTCATTCAAAATTAATTTTCTTTCTTTTGGCCATTTTGCAGGAAAGACAGGAGGTTGGAAAGACATGAGGCACAAGAACTGAGGTTGCTTAAGATATGAGGAGAGGAGGATCTCTGTCAATCATAATGAATGACATTTTCTTGGTAGTTCTGAATAATCTTGAGCTCTCTGTTCCTCTGAAGACTATAATACCATAGTCAGACAGCATTAGACTCACAATTAAATAAAAACTAATGTGTTAGTCAAACAGAGTTGAAAATAGAGAATTCTTTAATGGCAAAAGCTTTAACAAGTGTTGATGACTCAGAGTTCAGGTCACTAAAACTCAGAATTAAAATTGTAACCGTAAGAATAATAATCCGCTGTAGCATTTTTCCCAAGGACATCATAAATTCTTTGCCAGTTCAAGTCTCTTAATGGAGACTCATTGTCTTTTTAGAAGTTATGCTTTGATTCTGCCAAAAATTAATGGCTGAGATGAAGAAATTGCTTGACAATTTTTTTTCTATTTTATATAGAAGTCAAACTAAATCATCACAGAGTTCCCTTCCAGACTCTATAAATCTTTGTGAGCCATCCACATGTAATTCCAGCATGAAACACCAAAAAGGGTAAAGTATTACAGTTTGAGTAATGAGATAAAAATGAAGAAACCTAAACATAGGTGGGCTACTAAGGGAAAAAAAAATCTTTTCAGTGACATTTATTAGCTGTGGAACTCTTTCTACAAGAGATGGTGAAAGCCAGTTCTTGAGTCATTTGAAACAGTGATGCATTTAAAAGTAGTACAGAATTCCTGAATATAGCAAAAGGAGTATGCCTTCTTTGGCAGACTGTGAAAACAATGGACTTTTCCACTTCCACTCCCATGATTGTTGTGGCAGTGTATAAAATTTGGAGAATAATAATGAAGAGCTAGTTCATGGGAAGATGACTGTTGGTGACTGAACATCCATGGATACATTCATCTTTCAGATGCCTGTAGTGAACATTTGTCAACAGCATGGAAGTTAATATCACCCCTGGTTTATTTTCCTTCCTCGTTTCATTTGCCACAGTACATCAGTGAATGCTGCTGATCACAAATTAATCGACTATTGAGGAAAGACAGAGAAACTGATCACTCAGTCTCTCAGTAGGTCAGTACCCGAGACTGGCAGCAATAAAGTTTGCAGCTGAGGACCTGAACAACATCTAACCACTGCTTGGTGTCTAGAAATTATCTGGCTGAATTGATTGAGGACATCACTCAAGGCAATATTAAAAGGGATTCAGATGACAGACTTTAAGTGACTTTTGCACTTAACAATGTATTTTACAGGAGACTCTAGCTTCTTGGTCTGAAAACCCGTAAGCATGGGTAGTACGTTGATGTGGAGATAATGGAACAGCAGGGTAGGATAAGAGGGTAATTTGCAATGGTTGTCTAAAATTGTACCTTACATCTCATATTTTGGAGGCTTGTTGGCACACCAGAATCACTAAAAGGCAGAGAAGTTCATTTCTGCAAAGGGGGAAACAAGCCTTCTTTTTTTCCAAGAGTGATCCCCAATTGATTGTATTACTTTAAGTTGTTCTGTGCTGATATTGGAAAGGCCCAGGCTTTTCATTAACAGTTAATTAAGCCGGAATGGCCCTTCCTTCCCACCGGGGGCTGCCTTCAGTTGCAGATTTATTTAAAGGGATTCTGTCGTGTTGGTTAGGCTTACAATGTGACTGATCTTTGCAGTCGCACAGTCCAGCAGGAAATGCCCAGAACGTACCCCTAGGGCTCTGTCTGTCTCTCTAAACTGAAGCCTGTCCTTCAAAAAGCATAGAACTACCACTTTTTCCAGTAGGATTTTATAGCCCTGTGTGTGAGTCAGAATGTGATGGATACACACAGGCTGCACCCTCATGCTCTAAGTGCAAGCACAAGCCAGTACTTACACACGTATGGTAGGCAGGCTGAATCTACATTTGCCTCTCTTATAAAGTACAGTGAAATACTGAGACCTGAATGGGATAATCTGAAAAGTAATCCTGCAAATGTATGCAGGAGATGCAATATGCACAATTCTATTACTGGGAGAGCAAGTGCGTTTTCAAGTATGCAGGTAAATGCAGACTTCATTCAGCAGACTTCATTCAGGGTGAGAAGGGCAAAGGTTCAGGAAATGTGTCACTTGAGTGGATTATTCACTGAGTGTGCTGACCGTGGTTGGAGCAGCAGACAGGGAGCTCATCTGTTCTCTTCTGCTGTTAGTTAATGCTGACAGGAGAAGTGGCCATATGGCTACTTCTTTTGCAGAAGTTCATACTTGATGTGCCTCTGTATGCTGAATAGTATAACTTAAAAGAATAAAAAGTCTCACAAGTAATGTATTTAAAAGTTAAGAAATAACAGGATTAAAGTTGCCTTCCCAAGCTTAGCTTAACCTTTTTTAGAAGTGTGTTATGATATTAACTTTGTTAACTTAATTGTTACTCTGCTTTTTTGTAGGTCACCTGCTTCATTTGGCGTACAACATAAAGAATGCTTAGGGACTGGATCAGAGTTATGTTATTGAGGAGGTACATATCAATGCAACTTTGGTCTCATTTCTTATAGATGGTTGAAGGTAGACAAGAGATTTCATTGTCTTCAGGTCAGGCAGTTGAATGCTGTTGAAAAGGAGAAAGCAGGTGTGAGTGGGCGAGATCAGTGAAGCATGGCAATAGTAAAACCAAATTAACTCAAGGTTTGGGCAAGGATTGACAACTTTTTTGTAATCTGACTTTCTGATAAGTGGTTTCTGCTTCCTCCCTTGTGCTCATAGAAATTTATATCTCATTTATTCTGTGCAGCATAACCAGCACAAAAAGTTATTCTTTCAATCAATAGCCAATATTTTCCCTAAATCTGAACAGCCCCTCATAATTTTAAGTCATTAACTATTTCAAATCATGTGCAATTAAAAGTTTAAAATTCATCAGAACACTCTCTACCAACACTTTCTACATGACAGAAGACTGACTGCTGGCGGTTCTGGCACACTGTGGAAAAAGTGGCTTCTTGGGAAGGCAAGAGTTCATGGACACACACAGTCTTTGGTAACAGCCAGTTAACAATGTGATTCTCCTGTGGTGGTGAAGATAATCACATCCACTGGGATTCACCACACAAGAAGTATCATGCAGTCAAATATGTGAGTGGCAGTACTGGGTGCCAGCAGGACATCCTCCTGCTACTGTGTCAACCCTCTCTGCCATTTTTTAGGTCACTTTCTTGTCACCCTGCTGACCTAAAGGTTTATTTAGTTTGTCCCTTTTGCATTGGTCTGAGAGAACTGAAAATTTCTCTAAGAATCACAAACATGCATCACAAAGTTTCAAAATCAAGTCTGCTACAAATCCATCTGATGTCATCAGTTATCCTAACCCCGAGCAATCCAGCAGCATAGCATGTTGTTTTCCTGGCAGTGTGACAGCAGATTAGCTCAGAATGACCAAAAAAAAATATTTAATAACATAACAGTGGCCGATATGCAATTCTGAATATTCCTCTTTTAGTCTATAAATCAAACAAATGACTTATCAGCCCCTCCTAGCCTTAGTGGGATTTTATTGCGTATAGGCAGGATGCACATATAGAAAAGCTTCTATAAAGAAAGGGGCTTAGCATTGTCCTGATGGTTTGCATGAAATAACGGCTGTAGGACATCTGTGCTATCATATGACAATGTGACAAGCTTGAAAGAATTTTTCCCCATAATAAAATATCATGCTTCATACAGCATAGTTCACACAAAATCTGTCAATACTGTTTCAAGAGAGAGAAGTGAACTTGCTAAAGGCAAGTTGCTTGCTAAAGTGAACTTGCTAAAGGGTCACAGAGAAGAAAAAAAACCCTGCACTCTCCCTCACCTTAGAGGTATTACAATGGATAGCATATTGTCATAAATAGTGGCTTGTAATACCTCTTCCCATAGAATAACTGTAGGTTGAAATACACTGTAGTAAGTGGTTTTCTCTCAACTGTAGGAAGTCCCGACCCATGTAGCCCCTGAAAAGTGTAGGTGTTTCGCTGTAAGTGGTAATATCTCATATTTACAACTGCTTTCTGTGTGGGACACTGTCTTAACTGACATGTATCAGAAACTTTCATGTAGATCAATACCAGTTAGAGTTGAGAGACCTAGTAACATCCTATGATTTTTGTCAGATGTGATATTAGAAACTCAGGAGGTTACAAAGCAGAACTAATCCTTAACATCAGGACTCTTGGGCTGACATAATGGAGTTGGATGAAGGCCATCTTTGCAATTGGTAATCTCATACTGGTGTTTGCCTTCTCCTCCTTCCCACCCCAAAGTGCCCTCCTGACCCTCAGAGGGTGACCTGGCACAGCTGTTTACTGGCAAGGACAGGCTTTTTAAAAACTGTTTTCTTTAGTGCCAATTGCAGCAAAAATAACTTTTTTTCTTTTCAGTATGAAAACCATATCCAAATGATTCAATATTTTGGACTCGAATGTAATTTCCTCTTTCGGGCCAAATGGCTTACCACATCATCAGCACGTTTTTTTTTCTGTACAAATGGTATTTTGAGATGGAAGAGTATCTAGGGTAACTGTTATCTATTAGAAGCTGAATCCCTTTTTTCCTGGCTTGTTCAACAGCCTACTTTTAGGGGATTTAAATTCCTCTCATCCTTATGTTCCTGTCACTGTTGGAAAAAATATGTAGGAAATTATGAGTGACAGGTAAAAGTTAGCAAAGAACAGATCTCAAAGCCAGTGGCATCCTTGGCTCTGACTATTGAATATTCCATAAAGAGTCTTTCATGAATGCTGGGACATCCTGATAGCTTTGACTCACAGACATCAAAATGAAATAATCAGTGATGTAACCACTGGAGCACAATTCTCTCATGACTTCACCCTCTTCATTGACTCCTCACTTCAACAAATTAGTACCATCTAATGATTCACCAGAAGTTCATTTGTAGACTAACATGACATCTCTATTTATTCTTCAGGTTTACTAGAATTTATTCCTTTAAACCTAATTATTCTGCTCTGCCTGTGCTTGCACATATACTTTCCTGGCTGATCTCAGTAGTACTTTTTGAACTAAATGACACTGTAAGTCAGACTCAGTGAGTATATCTCAGGATATGCTGCTTTTAAATGATTGGTCTTTAACAATCAGGATGGCTCCTAAAACACTTCTTTCCTGGATTAGCCTAATTAATGAAAAAGAAACCAGTCAGATTTGCCTATAAAGGTTTCTCTCTAACTTATTAATTAGAGAAACAAGTCACTTCAGGGAACAATTACAGATTTTAGTGAGTGCAAAAGAAGATTACATAGGCTGCTTTTTTTTTTTCTAATATTTGACTGAACAGACTACCTTATTCAAACATTAATGTTATAAATAAGCAGCCTGTAGCCTGTCTGGAAAGAGCTGCTGCAAGTCTGTAAAGGGATTTTTTCTTCTCAAGGTAAAAAGAGGCGAGGCATTCTGAAGTGAAAAGTTTTTTCCTGGTTACTGTTTTATTTTCTTCTCTTCATTCTGGAAAATTTACTGTTTCATGGTATTATATGTTTCTGAGTTTCTTTATGTCAGTGCAATTATCTTTTGACAGTAGCAGAGACCATGCAATGTGTAATCACATAAAAACTCACATTTGGTATGCCTGTTTCTGTGAATTTGTATTAAACACATGGGACTATATTCAACCATCTCTCTATATATTTCTTATTTGCAAAATGGCTTATTCACACTTTTTACAAAAAAATCTCCTGTATTTATTCGAAGCTGTAATTCCACAGATCTTTACAGCAGAATCAATCATTTCTAAATGGAAACATGTGTTCAAAAATCTATGAACTGAAATGTTTGTCTGTGTTCAATATATGTTTCTGTAATCTTCATGCTATTATTAGCTCCAATTGCTTTTTTGATTAATTGTAACATCCTTTCTATCTTTTTTGCAAAATTAGTGATCCACACTTACTGTTAAATCAAATTAGACCAGGGTGTTTACCTGCAGTAAACATTTTAAACAACATCACAGCCTGAATCTCTGAGTGACTAAGTTTGGGATTTGAAAACTAATACATAGACTTTGATCATTCAAGAGAACTGCAGACCAGGAGGCTGTGGGCCCAAGAAGAAAAACAGAAGCAGTTCAAATGATTTTGTACTAAGAAGGTGACGAAACCTCTGTGTAGTTACTGCAAAAATTACTCCTTAAGTGCTGTGTTTGATTTTGGTTTTGATTCAGAGAATAATGTTGGAATATTGAAGAAGGTATGAAATATAGAAAGAAAGAATTCTGGAAAATGTGCCTTAAAATGAGAGACTAAAAGACCTTATTTTGTTTAGCCCATGAAAGGGAACATTAATGGGTAAATTAATCATGATCAATAGATGACTACAAAAGGTGAAGATGTATGTCATTCTGAGACTCTTTAATCTGGCTGATGATGGTATAATTAGATGTGGCATCTGGAAACTGAAGTTAGAAAAATGCAAATTTGAAGAAAACATACAACTTCTCAACTGTTAGTATAATTAATCACCAAACAGTTTATCAAGGAAAAAACTAAACGTGTAATGGACTGCAGATGTCAAATTAAGAATCTTGTTTTAAATTTACTTTCCAGACCAGTCCTAGGTTGCTGGGCAATTCCTTCATGAAAGCCTTCTCCAAATCATGGAAATAAGAATTGTTCCATCACTTCTATAGAGGACATTACATCAGTAAGGAAATAATGTGTTTTGCATTACAACAGATTCAATGGTAACAGTCCTTCTGGTGTTAACAACTATGAAGTATCACAAGAAACAAATTGACAGGTACACCTTCAATTTTTGCCCAAGTTTAAGTTTTTCCTTTTATATCGCTTTTCATACATGACCCTTTGCATAGGCTGCATTTTTGAAGAAAGCATCAAGCATTTTCTAGAGCAGGGAAGAATGTTTCCACTTTTAAAATTTTCTTGCAGATTTGCGTCTTAGCTTAGCACTCATCTGATGTGAGGAAAATAACTAATGTGGCTTTCATTGCTACAGTGAAATTCTGTTTTGTCTGATCAACTGAACCATCTTCAATAGAAGTTTGTCATACTGGCAGTGCATAACATCCTGATGCCATATGCTCTGTATGGGTCTGGTCCATTAGTGTTTAATTTCCAAACCCTTCCAAAACCAGTGCAAATTGATTTCTATATATACTGATGAGCACTTAATCCTATAGGCTTCCTTCCTGCTGAGTCTCTTTGGCTAATGTCATAGGGAAAGGCATGGGGAAGCAAGAATTCTGGATTGAAGGCTGGTTCTTCCATTCATTTGTTGTATAAGCAACTACAAGAGATGTTCCTTGTGTGGTTTTAGTTCCTTTAATGACCATGCCACTTGCTCAAGATGCTTTTGATTCACAGAAGCTGAGAAAGCATGTACTCGCTATTTCCTCATTTTGCTCTCACGGTTGTATGCTATTGTGTAGAAAGCATCTGAATCTGTTCACGGACTTCTTAAAATATAGAAAGCATCAATGTAACACAGCTTAAATGAAGTTTGTTATAAAAAAACCCACAACACCTCATGTCCCTCCAATTCTAGTTTATGTAGAGGTTCAGTCTACAATGTTTGTAAAGTAGTACAGCATTCAACTGGAGATGTCTGGTCAGAGAAGTTTGGGGGTTTATTTCTTTATTTTAAACCTTAGGAATATCATACATACAAGTCTTGTTTTTCGTGCTCGCTAAAATTTTTTGCTGGACACAGAGATGCTGATTCAAAATTCTTAATAGTGAACTATAGTTAACTAAATAGTTAACTATAATAGTTAACTAAAGACCTTTTCTTTGAGCTGATGGAAGGGGAACTTCAACAAGGTGGAATCTGACAAAATCAAATAGAAAGTAATCATGTATAGTCTGAATAGAAATTACTTCTCCTTTAACCCTTTATGCCCAACTATTTTAAGTACTGCCTTTGCTTGGTAGCTGTCTTATGTCAAGCCTGATAGCCATGGCATGGCACATGACAGTCTACTGTCATCTCTTCTGTTGTGTCCTACTGGTTGTAGGACAAACAATTGGCCCATTACCCCTAGTTGGAAAGGCTGAACGATGGGGTTGCAGGTCCTCATTCTAGTACCAAGCTGTGACACTGGGAGGGTTACAAGACACCTGTGTTGGTCTGGCACTCCTGCTGTGTCTAAAGCCCTGTATAAATGGGGGGAAATCTGCTGCTACCACTGTTTTAAGTAGCATGTCAATTGGACTTGTTCCAAGCAGGGTTCAATGACATGGTACCTAAATTGGCAGTAGCAGCTGGTGACATAGCTATCCCAGGTCTCCACATCAACAATGGAGCAGTACAGATGTTTGCAGAGGTACAGCGACCAGTATTCAAACCTAGTGTTCTGGGCATCATTTCTCTCCACGGTTCTCCTACTGTCATCAGAAAAAAACCTCAAGGTAAATGGATATCATGCCAAACATGAGCTGCTGGTTTTTAGGAGATGTGAGAGAACCACACTTTGAGCCTATACCTAGAAACATGGAAGGTAAAGAATTCTGTCCAGGCAGAAGCTGTTGTCCATCTCTCTTTGTACCTTTTTCATAGCTTGTAATCATAGTTTACAGGATATCACAGGGAATGTTCTGTTGAAGAGGCTTATATGCCTTTCTCAACTCAACACAAGGTGAACATCCTTCCCTATTGCTCTCACAAAGTGTTACTCCTTCCTACCTGATCTGTGCTGACTGAGCTGACAGCTACTCCTGCTGTGGTGGTGGTGGCCAACTCCCAGTTGCTCCTGCTGTGCTTCAGGTCTTAGAGCAGAAACAGTGAGAAGCAGAGTCCTGATGGAACAGAGCCACAGCAAAGGTTGTGCAAAAGCAACTACCAGGGGAGGCTCTCTCCAGTGAGTTTTCTCTCTGCAGGAGTCCTCAAAGGTTTTAAACCTCACCCCTTAATGTCCATTTCCTTTCCTGTGCTCCTCACTATCTGCTTGGCTGCTGACAACTGCCACCACTTTGATAGGCATAATGAATGGATGCAACAGGGTGGAAAGGATGGTGGGAATTCTCATAATTTCTCACAGGAGGCTGATCCGTGGGTTGAAGGAGGAGGAAACAAATCACTCAAGTTTTACTACAACAGGGAGCTGCCTGTTAAGGTCTGGGAAAAGAAAACTAAGGTAGGCACTTATAAAGTCATTTACCTGGTGCTTCCACATACTTTCATGACAGACTAAACTGTTCTGTTTTACCATGGCAACATGTTAAAACCCTTATATATCCCACAGAAACCCAAGTACACACTGTCCCTTCGTGGCTGCTAGCTCCAGGGTAGGTTGAATGCCTACGGAGCCCCATGGTCCAAGGAGCTCTGGCTGGTATCTGTGATGGACTTCCACTGCATGGATATTCCTTATTTCCACCAAAGTGAAAACAGCTTTAATGGGCATTCTCTTTCTCCCAATTTTTCATCTCTCTTGTCTTTGCTGCAAACCTGTGAATCCAAGTCAGTCAGATTTCTCTGACACCTTTAGTGTATTTGGCCTGTTGCCAGAAATATGTGAGGCCATTTATTCTGCTGAAGATGTGTCTGTTCTCAACAGAGACACTTAGGCAGACTCCAGCCCCTTTCCCCATACTGCAGCGTACCCAGTACTTATGGAGCACACATTGCAGAAAAATAGCCATTTGGTGAGGGAACAAGAATATATAAATGCTTCCTTCTTTGTACTTTCTTTTGTCTAACTACCCCCCAGATGTTTCAGATTCTGTGGTTCACACATAGCCAAGCAATGCTCTTGTTTTCGCACAGCAGGAAAGGAAGGGATTTCAAAAACGGACACATAACAGTTCCTTAGGTCTGCTGCTTATCAAATATTTCCTGGCAATGCTGTTTAATCCCCGATCCCTCTCTCAGATTTTCTCTCTGAAGCAATTGAAGCCTTCTGTTTTATAATCAGCTCCCATTCCATTTGATAAAGTTCAAAACAGCTTTAAGTGGAAATAATTTCACTTGGTAAAACCAGCTCTGGTGTGGCACACTGCAAATAACATCTAACCCTACTAATCAAGTGTGTCATATGAGTGAACTTCCTAGTTTGCTTACTATTAAACATATTGTCCTCGTCCAATTTTACATTTTTTCCAGTGGTATTTGTCAGTGTATACTTTCTTTCTTTATGAAAATGCCTTAGAAGGAAGACACTATATAACTACGTTTCTTATTTTCCAGATGAGTACAGAGCCAGATACATCTAAAATCAGTTAGACGTCTAAATAGCATTGCATATGTAACCCACAATCTGCTGATCCTACCTGTGATGATTAAAGATACTTCATTTTTCTCTGCTTTTAGAAGGGTTATTAAAAGTTCTCACCAAGCATCTTTTACCTGCTGGCCATCTTTATTCTCGGTAGTTCACTTTCTTCTACCATAGCACCTTTGTACTGTTACAGTCTAAAGCTGAAAACTTGATGAACTGAAAAAGTTTGTGCTGGTAAGCTGTCAACTTTGCCTAGGTACTGATCTGATTTTACAGATTTTATTCCTTTTGAAACTTTCTAAGTGTGTAGTAATACAGCCATTAAATCACCCTACACATACTATGGTTTAAAAATTTACAGTTTAGGGGATATGGCTCAGGGTTTCCTGGTTTTGTCCTCATCTTGATTCCAGCCTGACAACAAAGAATATATTGATTTTATGATTGAGACATGCCCAAGAAACACCACGTGTTCTTACAGTCCCAGGCAATGGCAGATAAGTGTGTTAATTTTAGAAGTATAGAATCATAGAATAGTTTGGGTTGAGAGAAACCTTAAAGATTATCTACTTCAACCCCCAAAGATCATTCTTTTTCAAAGTCTTGTCCCCTGTCTAGCAACAGCTCACAGAGACACTTGATTTTTAGAATTCAAGCCCCTCAGTTTTTACCACTGAATGATTCTAAGGGGATAAGTGTTTGTCCGGTTATTAAAACAGAATTTTGTGGTTTCTCTGCTGGACATGAAATGCTGATTTAGAATCCTGTTCTCAGACATTTACTTTGCAGAAGCCATTTATATTTTAGGACTTGTTAAATCTCCAATGTCTGCCTTTATCCAGTGGCTCCAATGTCATTCTTCATCCTCTCAAAGTATTTGACTGGCATTGTCTATGCTTCTGGTATATGGTTTGATTCTGTATGATATCATGCCAAAATACTGCAACATTCAGGTTCTATTCAATCATGCTCCGATAACATTCAGTATTGTCATCTAGAATTAGAGTGCAATTTTTATATAAATGGTCTTGCTACAGACCATGGTTCCATCTTTTTTTTTTGGCGCATTCCTTTGGAATAAAATAAAACACAAAGAGGATAATCTGTTCACATGTATAATATTGTGTAATATTTCCATAAAATCTATTTTGGCTAACATATGGCTTAAAGTGGCAAAACTTCTCTCACGTCTTACTGACAAATGTAATGGGCTTTTTTTCTTCTGCTCTTGTTTTGATTGTGTGTTTGAGGTTTATCTGTTCTTCCAGGGAAAAAGATCATTTATCCTTGTGACTATGAAAAATTTTATCTGTTTGATACCTTTGACTTTTTTTTCCCCAGAATGAGATTTCTCTTAAGAGAACAGTTTAATTTAGGCCACTTTTTGATCAGATATCATACCTCTGGGACACTTATCTGCCCTGGAATAGCATAGTGAGTAATTTCTGCAACTTTGAAAGAATTTTAGCAATTTTAACAGTGTCCCTGTTTGATTTGCTATGTGATGGAGATAATCCTTTTCATGGATAATTGCCACAACCTTTCTGAAAGAAAACCAAATTATTTTGCTTTTTGGGTATGTCATGCCTGCTGAAATGCCTCTTTGCTTATTCTCTGATGGTTACTATTAAAATGCCTGGCAGTCCATCTAGCTGCCAGAAGTCTATATAGCCATTAACAGTAGCAACGTAGTTTGTATGGATTCCTGTGGAAAAACCTCACATTTCTTCTTTACTGCAGTGCTCAGGACCATACTTTATTTTTTCTTTCAGTTCATCTTCTTTCTTCTGCTTTAACTATGTGTTTTTGCACACAGCTCTTCAATAGGTCTCTGATACTTGTAGTCTTGCTCGCTGTATGGCATTTGTGAACAACTTTTTCTATTCCTGAGTTATGTGCTCCCAGCCCAACTGTTGTTTTCATAAGACGCTTCCTGAAAAGAGAGTTTCCTAAAGCTGTACCTGCGTGGCATGGTGCACTGAGCTAATCCTGCAGCCCTGTGCTTTCTCTGCCCTCGCAAGACATGATTCTCAGTCCAGCAGTGGAGGAGTCTGTGTAGAGCACTGTGGCTATGAAGAACTAACATCTCTGGAGCCTATCTCATTATCTCTCCATGGCACTGTCTGCTGTGTGTACCCTAAATTTTTATATGTTGTCATAATATAGTGACCTCTCCTGGAGATCAATCTGTCACTCTATCACTGCTGCTTCATTTCTGTGGAGACTTTTCCACCATCATGGAAGACTGATTTTTAGCCAGCAGAATCATACTTCAGCACATGGAAATACTGCATTATATATAATTCCACTTTTATTTAATCTCAGTAGATCTTAATTTGAATAGTCTAATAGTAATTTGGTCTCCCCTTGTTTAGTTGCTGCAGTTCCAAAATTCTTTTAGAGGTACATACCTCTATATTCTCTTGTTCTTACTCTTAAATGCATGGTAATTGTTGTTATTTGACATTCAGCTGCTATAAAGGTTGTAGTTAAACCAATTGCCTCTCCAACTGTGTTTAGAGCACTTAATCTGCACCAGAGAATTAGGGGATTTTCTCAAGTTCTTCTAACACCTCTGTCTGGGTGTAAAAGCACATTATATGTGAAGTCTACTGCATCAGCCCTCTGTTGTCTCAGTCCCTTGCAAACTCCCTCCAGATGTTAGAGTAACCTCCTGCTTCATAAAACTAATCAGAATCCACCGTGCACCACATTTCCCCTGCACAGACTCCAACTGTTGCTTTTTGTGCTCGAATGGCTGATTCCCCCCCTCTCTCCTGCCTCTGGTGTGCTGCCTGGCACAGGTAACAAATGCTTCGTCACTGACCCGTACTGGTGTGAAGGCCCCTGGGTTCAATTAAATGGAGCAAGAGGCAGTAAATAAACCACATGGGCCAGGGCATTAAATCACTCAGTGCAGAGAAGAATTAGATGCCGAGGAGGTTTGGTTTGGAGGTGGGCCGCGTGCACTTGCACCCACACTGCAACTTAATACCCTTACTGCAAGTTAATGACAATTGCAATCAAGCAGGGTGATGTCCCCTTTCTTCCTTCCACTCCTGCTTTTTTTACATTCCCAGCGCTCTCCCCAATAAATTAAAACCTTTCTCCCCCGTGCCCCTGCTGCCCTCCCCTCCTTTTCCTATTTTGTTTTACTGCCTTCATGCTGTTCTCCTTTATTTCCAGCATTTTATTTCAAGGGGTGGGTTTGAAGCGCTCTCAGCCCATCTGCTGGTTTGGTTTAGAACAAGGACTGGAATGAGACAAGGGCTTTTGGAAGTCATGAACTATTTATAGCATATTTGTTCTTTCACATTGGCACTAAACTTTGTTTATAGAATCACCTGCAGTAGAACCTGAGCCAGGGGACCACAGCTCACTTGATCTAAAATTGGCTTTATTTCTTGGGTTTCTTAACAGAGACCACATGTGTGTGTCCACTGAGGGCCAGGGCATGTTTGATCCTTACACACGTGTCAAAAGCACAAATATGAAGTGCCCATGAGTGCCTGTGTGTGTGAAGTTCTCAGTGTGCCCTTAAGAAATATTCTTAGACATCATATGTGTATTTGGAATAAGAAGGAAGTTGTACATGTGCATTACCACTGTCTAAAGATTCCCAAGAGAAAATTTCAGTGAAAAATTTTTCATTACAATTTTTCCAGTCGGTTTTCATTTTCTCCGAACGGTATTTTTGTCTTGGGTTGGCCCGTTGAAACACAATGCCCTTTTTTGTTTTCATTCTTTGTTAAATTTTTTTTTTTCAAAACAAAATAACAATTTAAATTGAAACTGAAGCAAATCTGTCACTTTAAATTTTTATTTTGGTGTAAAAGCATTTCATTTATTTTTCTAATCAAAAATTGACATTTTAATTTGAACCAAAACAAAATTTTTCATTTACTTTCAAAGTATCAATTACAAATGAAAATATTTTCATTACTTCTGCTCAAGAAAGTCAGACTATTTTGTGCTTGCAAAATTGTAGGCATGCGGCTTTGCAGTGTTTGTGTGTGCATAATTGTGGTGGTGTGACTATTGTGCAGGATGCGTGTTGAGTATTTGCAGGTGTTACACATATATACGTTTTGCAGAATGTGCCCTCATCCATATAGTTTGTACATCCACATTTGCACAGTGGTGGTAAGATATGCACACATACGTTGAGTTCATGCCAGTAATATCTACATGTATTTACTTTTATAGGTTTTCCTTGTGAATGTGTTTTTAATGTGCATGGGCTTGTTGCAGTGTTGCCAACGGTGTTAAAAATAACACAGCAAGACTGAGTAAGTAAGCTGTAAGTTTTGGGAAACTGATAGATTTTTATTTCTTTTGTCCACTTTCCTCTTTGGTTTTTTTTTTCTTAGCTTGTCAGATTCATGTTTTCAATCTGATCTTTACAGTTTTGATGACAGAAGAGCAACATTTTCATTGTAAAAATAGATTTCTGATTCTGTAGTGCATGAAGAAAATAGCAGGACCTGCATTACATTTTGGGAGCTGGTAAAAAGAGTTTCTGTTTCTGTTTGCAGGGTAGATAACTGGGTATGTACTTGTAATAATAATACTATATACTCATACTTTGTGCTTGCATGCATCTGTAGTTAGCTAAATGTTTATATGTTTTTGCCACATGTTGGCATGTATAATGTATATTTTTAGCCATATTAAAGTTTTACTTCTAGTCTTAATCAGACACTTAATTAATTCATGGTAAGTAGAGAGAAACTTTCGAATCAATGAAGTCATTCTGTCCTAAGATTCATCTCCTCTAATAGTGGGGAAACTTTTGGACATATATTTAAACTAGCCATCTAATTTCTAGGTATGCTGACTGCGTGTGTTTAGGATGTGTGTTTGCCTGTGGTTTATATATATGTTGAGATCCATATGGCAGTTCTATTTCTATGTGCAATGTCCCTGTAGATGCTCGTGCAATGTCTATGTATGTATATATGCATGAAAAGCAGTCAGCAGGAGTTTTTGCAGAGCATACTGTGAGTATAAAAGCCTTCGGTCATCGTTCAACTTGGATCAGACAGTTCTGCTATGTTCTGATTACCTAAATATTCCAGAGCAGCTTGGTACAGCATTATGCCTGATAACCTTTTCCCAGAGCTAAGCTCCCTGAAAGTCCCCATTTCCCGCAGTACCATACAGGTTTCATGTTGCTCTGTTCCTGCCTGGCTCCAGAAGGCATGAGCCAGCTGAGGAGAGGGAATATAGTCTCATCAGGAAGCGTGGTCCTTCACAGAGCATTGAGTATGTTCATTAGGGTACTAACCTGCAGTCCCTGCCAGGCAATTTACCACAATGAGGCAATGTAGATTCACAATAGCATTGACCCCCATGGAAGTGTTTTGATTTGGAGAATGGTGATGTGATATGTCGGCACTTCAGAACATGAAAATTCAATTTTCTTCTATTTTTTTTGTAAAAACATAATTCTCTCTTTCTGAGAAATGTTAACATTTCAGTTGTTAAGCTGGGGTAAAACAAGAAGGTGAGATGTCAGAATTTTCTGTTGGATAAATATTCTGAATTTTGCTTAGTTTTGCATTTACAGGTAGTCTGTGTATTTGAACAGGTGTATGAATATTCTGTATTTAATGTGAGACCTTGTGGTCAACACAGTGAATACTTTCTGTGAACTGAATAAAACGTATGAAACTAGAATGTGTCTAGTCACATACCTAAGCCATTTCTGGTTTGTAAATATTCATGTTAGCATTTTGGGGATTTGATCTCAAGCAGGTGAGGACTGGTGTAGGTCCTCTGTCTTCAGCTGCCTCTGTTGACTGCTACCAGGATGGATTGTGTCCTAGAAAACATGCTTACTATGAGAGATTAAAAAGGATCTGTTTGTTTCACTTGTAGAAGATTGTAAGAAATGATTCAATCATACTCTATAATTACTTATACAAAGAGAAAGTAACTGATGTTACGGGGCTCTTCAGTCCAGCAAAGGTATAACAGGCTCTGACAGCTGACTAAACAGCTGTAAGGCACAGCTTTTTAATAGTGGATGTACTTAAGCTTTGGGACAGAGAAGGCAAATCCTACATCGCTCTTGTAAGGTAAACATAACGGGGTATTCTTCCCAAGAATGCCAAGGCAGTAGAAAGATTAAAAAAAAAGGATTATTTTAGATCAACGACCACTTTTTTGTGATGGTGCACCCATCAGTCCCCTGGGGCAAAAGGCAAAGCCCCTCGTCCTCCAAGGCTTTTTGTATATTCTCTTTCTCCTCCCCCACTCTGGCCCAAGGAGGCCTTGTACATGTCTGCAAACATGTTCTCTCTCTGCATACCAGAAAGCAAGGCTGAGAACTTTTCTTGCTATGCGGGGGTGGGGGAGAAACACTGAAACTGCCTTTGAGAAGAGCCACCATCTATACAGAGAGCCTTCCTGGTGAAACAAATTCTGACTTTCCATTACAAATTCATCCAGAAATGTATCTATTCCTACACTCTGAACTTGTAAAATAACACTCTGTGATTCCCTAAAAGATGTGAAGTGGATTGACTTTGAGCTGTTGAGTCAGAAATCGAATTACTTAGGAAAGATTTGTGGTGGATACAGAGTGAGTGTAGACTGAAAGGATCAGGCCATGATTATCAGGAATAAAAGCCCAGTAAGAGCTGCATGAATGCTAGTCAGTGACTGGCTAACAATTATCTGGTCAAAATTATCTGTTTGCATCAAACAAAGAGCTGCCCCTCGCCCCTCTGTGCACACACAGGGCATGTGCAGTTGAGCTATTTATTCTGGGCTGTAATGTGTGTTTGCTGCTGGGAGCATGGGGCATATTTCTCGGGATGCTCCCATACACAGCATGTCAGTGACAAGGAGTGGAGTAGAGAAATTTATACAGTGCCTCCAGGATTCCCCAGAGGGGCCCCGCTGGTGAACTTTGGCTCCCCTGCTTGCTGCCAAGCATTAACTACAATACTTGCACTTGTTTTTGACAACAGCGTGCAGGTTGTATTTCACCAATTGCTATTTTGGTTTGGGAGTTATGGCAGAAATGTCTCTGGGTTCTTGGCTGGTATAAGTGGAGCAGGAGATTTACTCTTATTGTGTAATGTCACCTTTCAGTCAGTGCTTCGGGGTAAATTATGGGGTGTCATTTACTCTTTTAATTAAATTTTGGGGCCATGCACCTCTTGTATAAGAGAAGTATCTGGGGAGTAACTTGGCCTGATTCTGCCTGGAAAGATAGCCTCATTTATTGAGAACCCTTTAAAATATGAATTAGTCCTTTCTTATTTTTCTTTTTGTCAATAAGTTGGGACCTGAGGCAGCAGCAGTTGCCATCTTCCAAACTGCTGCCTGCGATGATAGATGAGTTTGGCCCTGGAAGGACAGAGAGATACTGAACTCAGCACAGCACAGATGTTGCAAAGCAGCCAAATTAAGCTTTAGTGGGAATGTGCAGGTTGGGTCTTAGTCAGAGTATCTCATGCCTGTCTGCCTCGCTGAAAAGCAAGGGCGAAATATTAGCAGCTGACCTGGTGGGATATACACTTGCCCAAAATATTCTGTTACTGGCTGCAGATGAGCCAGCATCTGATCTGCTGTGTGACTTTCCTGAGGATCTCACAGCCGTGGGGTGGGGAGGCAAAGGAGTCCTCCAAAAGAAATATTGATTTCTGCAACCTTCATACCCCAGTTCTCCATACATCACAACACAGGAGATAAAGAAGAGATGCTACAATGGCAGGCCATGTTTATTCCTTAAACTTGGCTCAGTACACCCCAGGAAACATATCTGAACATTATAGACTGCGAGAAAGATTCCTGGGAGCTTCTGGTATAAAATAGAAATAGGTTGCTAAATTAATTATTAAGATGGAAATTATAACTGTGGTTATGACATAAATTGCTAGTCTACACAGCCATTAAGATCAACTGACTTACATTATTCCTTAAATGAACACACCAATAAAATGTAACAAGAAAGTGCCTAAAGAGCCACAGCTGTGGATGGCAAAAGCTGTCTCTAGGTGACGGTCCAGTGCAATACTTTCAGCCTAATAGAGGGAAAGAGGAAAAACAGGATAAAGGTAACGGGAAAGAGTCAAGTGTGGATACAAGGAAAACAGTATCAGGAAAACAAAAAAAAGTTCTCAATAATGGTTTCATGTTGCAGAATAATAAACATGAAATATAGTAAAGGTGGCAAAAATGTAAGGGACGAAGCAATGACTATTCTTTATTGTATCAGCCTCTTTATAATCTTGAGATTGTAATCAATGTGTTCTTGGTAATAAAGTGATAGGGTAACCCAAAATTAAGAAGTTAAAGGGGACAAATATGTCTTGCAGTCTTTCTTAATTTTATTTTTTTTTTTCTCCAGCTGAAGATAAAGAAGAAGTAATAATAGAGCCAGAGATTTCCCCCAGTAGAGGAGTGCAGTTCTGGGCATGTTAGTTTGAACTTCCTCATAGGATTTAACCAGATCACAACAGGAAAGCAGAGGGAATCTAAAAATTGCCTGAAAAGCAATTCTTCCTTGTGACCAACAAGAGGGACAGACTGTAGACAAATATAGTTTCTGGAGAGTGCAAGTTAAAACTAGGTTGGATTGTCAAACACAAAACTCTGTAAGAGACTGCGTAAATAAAGAAATACAGATGAGAATGTGCTAGCAGATATATATATATTTTTTTTTTTTATATGACCTGCCTGTGATGTGACTTTGCCACTCCGCATATGTAAAAATAAAACTGAAGGAGACTTAATTCTTATATACTCCTAACCTTATTATGTATATCTTTTAAAAATACTCACTATTAAAGAAATTAATGTGTGTGGGGAGGGTAGATATGTTTTCTGTTTGTACAGTGAAAAAGTATATCTGCTATAGGCATCAGGAAGGACCATTTCCACTCACGCTAGAGGAAAACAGAGTAGCACTGAGTATACAGTTTTTTAGTTTGGGGTTTTTTTCACTGCAAAACATATGCATGGATTAAAGCCTTTACAAAACCAGCAAAACTATTTTACATATAAGCCCCAGATACAAAATTGTTTCTCCTTCAGGTGAATAATAGCAGAATGTTTTTCAGTTTTTAGTGCTTGTACACCTTTTTCTGTTTTTCCCCAAAAAAAATTTAATTTTTGTTCTTTTTCTTTTGATCACTGGAAGAAAATGCCATTGAGAACATCAATGCTTTTATTTCACTTTTTAGTTCTTAATATTGCTTCATTTTGCTTTTTAAGACTGTGTCAAATTAGAAAAACTTAAGAAGGAAAATAATTGAAACTGAAACTGCTAACATGCAACTTTATCAGCTTTGAAAAAGAGAAGCTGAGTTGTAGGTTTTTCCCGTAACTTTTCCAGTGCCATGAAGAATTTGAAAAGAAATAAATACTAAAACATTGAACTAAATAAACATTAAAAAAAAATTGAATGACTTAAATATCAACAGAGCTCTAAATATAATCCAGTCTGTTGTAATTCACATTCCTAGTGTTTGAAACATTTTGATTGTCAGAGAGCAGAAAAAAAAATTAAATAATGTTTTTAAAGAAAATCCTGCTCCTAAGAAAGGGTCATTTTTTGTGCAATACAAATTTTCAATAGAAATTTTTGATTGGCAAGAATTTAGTGTCATGTTTAAAATAGGTAAGGCAAATCAGAAGAGAATATTTTGTTTCAGAATTGGTGTTTTAAAACAGGTTCCCACCTGGGCTACAGAAAGCAAATTAATGCATGAAAATTTGGTTTGATTACTGTGGTACAGGTTTTTTCCTGAGTTCGTAAGACATCTCTGACTGCACATCAATACAATATGGTCTGACATGATGGTGCTCTCATATTCTCTGGTCCTGGTGACCCCGCTTGTCTGTTTTTCTTCTTTCTTCACTTTCTTCTTCCTTACTCTCCTGCCAAGTTTTCCCTTTCAGTCTTCCTTCTTGTGAGGTGGGTATGAAAAAGCTTAGTGTACAAAAACTCACATAATGATACTCTGAGGGCGAATTATGTTCTTGCTCCCCTAGGCAGTTCAGAGTTGCCTGGAATATTGGAAAACAGTGCAGATTTAGGCTCTAACAGTAATTTTTATCGCTGCTATTTAGGAAATGGTTCTGGAGTCTCTACTTGGCAGCTCTCTTTTACATCCATCAGCAATGCATCATAACCGAACCATCAGCACTAAGTACAAATTCTCACACCCTGCTGGGGACTCAGGACAAGCCTCCCACAAATAGCTTTCCATTTCCATCCTGAATTCAGCATTAGCCAATTTAGAGGCAATATGTGGCTCTAGGAATAGGCTGTCATGTACAGTATGCACAAAACAGCTCTCTCCTAATCTCATCTAATTGGCAACAGGAGTCGCTGTCATTAGGCAGAGTGTGAGAGGCATTAGAGTCATTAGCATTTGTGCAGGCTATCAGAGGGAGGTCAAACATTTGGGGAGATTCAGACTGGTTCCCTGGGAAGACAGTTGCACTCTTGAATTACTACTTCCACAAAGTGAATTCCTCAGGAGAATTGTATATTTGCCCTGCTACTACACTCATGAAGAAGAATGAGAAAATAGAGATTTTTAGCTCAGACTGATAATAGCTTTGGGACATATGGAAGATGCAATATGCTTTATATTTTTTATGTAGAGATTTAATAATTCAGGATTCAATCATCTGCCTCTGAAATACAGATTCTTCTATTAAAAATATTCTAGAAAATCCTATTTTCAGATAGACAAAAACCTTTCATTTTGAGACCCTCTTTTAAAAATATTGAAATATACACTGCGAAGAAAAATATTACCTAAAATAGATTCAAGGTCACAGCCCAAGGCTTCATTCAGAGAAACCATCTCCACCAGCTTTATCTCTGAAGCAAAACTTCCATGAAATCATCATAGACTTGCGAAACAATTCCACTGCAATTAAATTAATTCTCCAGTGGCAAATAGTTCTCCTAGACACCTTCAACAAGCAACAGTGCAATTTGAGCATAGTTCTGGTACCCAGACTGGTAGAAAATGCTGACTTAGCTTTTGAGAGAGGCCCCAGGACTGCAGAAAGTAATTTCCAGCAGAGAGTATGGTTTCTGTGTACTTAGAGATGTTTTTTTATTCATTCAGCTGGCAAAACTCCTGCCTGCAGGTCAAGGGGATTGACGCTGAATTATCCCATAGAGTAGCACCAAGGACATGCTCTCGCAGGTTTGAGCAGAGGCTGTGAGGTGTAATGGCCATATCTGCTCCAGCTTTGGGCCATGGCTCATCTCCCCATCTCCAAGGCACTGACAGCACTGACTGTTTTCAGCTGTCCCTTCTGCTTCGCTGAGCATCCCGCATGGCCTGCCTCCTGGGTCACCCCAACCTCCCTATCCTTGTCCCACAAGGCTTCTCTTCACTAGTCCCGCAGAAAACTCCTTGTTGCTTCTGGTTTATTTAAGCGGAGACTGTCTCACCACAAACACCTCATTTATGCCTTTTCTTTCTCTGGAAAATTTAGGATTCATGCAGGGTTGTGGTTCGAGGAAAATTCAAGTCCAAGCAGAGTGCTGGGTCAGACTGTGGCTCAGGCAGGCGCTCTTCACTCAGCACTAGCATTGAATCTTCCAGGCCGTGGTGCCTTCACAGAGGCAGAGAAAATCATGTTTTTCTGCGAGCACAGCATTCCTTTGCCATGTTTTTTGTTTGCACCAAGCTCTCTCATATCACAGGCTGTGAACAGAAATGGCAAGGTAGTTCAGTTTGCTACCAGTAAAGGTTTGCAGCTGCTCACCCTTCCCCCTCATCCTACCACCTGAGGGTTCTGTAGGTCTCTGTGCAGTGCAGATGATATGGTAGTAGATGAAAAAAGCCACTACGGGTACCAAGGTGTTACTGACGAGGTGTAAGCTGTAAAACTTACCCTGATGACCCAGTGCCCTGGAGCACAAGCAGGAGATGGTACTAGAGCAGATGATGTGAGTTAGAGCTGCCATGGGAAATAGCTCTGATCTTGTCAGTGTCACAAAATTAGTCTGCAGGTGATAATAACAACAGCAATTGCTGTTGTGAGAGGTCATATACTGGTATAGTAGTTTAGTCTAGGCCCTCCTTGGTGACCAGTTTGTAACAAAGAAAGTGCCCGTATCACCTGGTATTCCCTATGATTTTTACATAAGCCAGGAGTATAAGAAGAAAGGAGGAGAGGCCTTCGGGCTCTTTCCTTCTGGTGGCTTTGGAGGTGTGGACTCCCTGCTGTTGAGTCTGCTGTGTTGGGGAGTGAGGCCTGGTAAGGCCTTGCCGACCTTGGGAGGCAGAGATTGCTGGCGGTCATTCCAGCTCAATTTTCCGCTGTCCCAAGGAAAGCAGTAAGATATTCTTTTGCTAATTCTTTAGTTTGCTAGATCCTGAGTTTCTGATTGTGTGTATATCTATTTTGGGGATTTTTTTGGTTTTTTCCCCTTCCCCCTTCCCTTTCCCTTTTCCTTTTGAAATTGTACATATATTTCAATTGTATATAAATATAATATAAGTGTAAATATATTTATATATATTGCTTTAGCTGCCTCTCTCTCGTTTCGGTTCTCTTGTTTTTTTTCTTTTCCCTTGATTTGGGGGGGGGGGAGGTGAAGCTCTTGTGGCGAGGTTTGGAGACTTGGCAGGGAGCCAACTTCAAACCACCTCAACTGGACAAATGCTGTTGTGCTGTGATTATAGGATGTTTCAGCACCTTATTGCAGGCAGAAACATTGCTAATGGTAAGAAAACATAATGAATCCACAGCTAGTATATTTGCAGTGCAAATTAGCTGAGGCCGGTGAGCAATGGAGGGCTGGTGTTGTGTCATACCAACCCTCGGAATGCCATTCCTGTAACAAGGAAGTAACAGAGGCAAAGTACCACTGAGCTCCTGGTCCCTGATCAGTTTGCCTCCAACCATGAAATCCCCAAGCATAGCAGGCAATGATGACTTTACCATATAAAATTCTAACTCTTTTTCCTCCATTCTTTGCCTCATTTTAGGTGAATTTTAAAAAAAATCATGAAGTGCTGCTTGGCCAGCACTTCTGGGTGATTTAGCTAGAACATCAGCCATAGGTGAAGAGAGTGGTCAGTGCCATACCGAAGATAAAATAGATGGATATTGTCACTGATTTTGGCTAACAAAACATTTTGCTGAGGCTCTTCATTAAAAAATCATATTAAAAATGCTTTAAGGAGAGTATCAATGGTGGGGCAAAAAAGACACAAATAGCATTCATTGGAAAGGAAGCTATCTAATTATCGGAGTGCCCGCAAGGGATGGTGGTTGCACTGGGAGGTGTGACAGGCGCATACAGCTCTGCTCCAGATGTCCTTCAAACAGGTCTGGCCCATGGTTTCCACACTCACTTTACAAGCAGGCATTGAGCCAGCTCCACTTTGTCCCTGCAGAACAGGTCCTGCCTTGTCCTTTTCCTTATACCTAAACAGCTATTAGCCCTGGTTTCTTTGCCAGGCTCCTTGTGTGGGTGCACAGACACTCAGAGCAGCACAAGGAAGGACATGGAACGAAGAGCGGGTTTAGGAGCTGGCAGTGGGGCTGCTGTTATTGCAGCAATGGCAGCTTATGCCACCTAAAGAATCAAGAGCAGGTTGATGGTGCTATTTGAGACTGCAGCTAAGGCAGAGACGCAGAAGTCAGGAAAGGTGTTTGTGGGGCCTGCTTCCTCCTCCACACCATAAACGTCTTCCCACTTCTGTGCTCCTGCTGTTTTTTTCACATCTCTCTCATGCTAGTCTGATCCCACAGTGTTTAAACACCATAATATTGACATTACTGCTGGCCTAGTTGTGTGAATCAGCCTCTAGTGGGATCAGGTAAGCACAAAGGCAGGAGTAAATGACAAGGTGTTGAGACTGGTGCAGCCAGGAAAGGGAACTAATACCCAAGAGATGAATGCCTTTCAGTAGCAGCTAGGCAGACTGACTTGGTCATAACATGAACTTGCCTAATCTCTGATCTCCTGTGTTTTGCATGGGAAGTACTGATTTTGAGTAAGGACTATCTCAATTCAATATGCTGAACAACTTCCAGTGTTCCAGCTCTCTTGTCACCAGGAGAAATGAAGGCAAATGGCTGTTGGGAATGATGCAGGTGGAGTTGATACTTTGTGAGGCAGAGGAATGGAGATGATCTCTGAAGATCCCTTTTGGGACAATTTTCTGGAATTTTCTCATTGTGCAGGATAAAATGATGCACTGAGAATAGAAGACCTTGAGTCTTTCCTTGTATTTGATGTCTATGGTGTTGCAAATAGTGTTCATTTGTGGTAAGTGTCTTATTGACACCAGTGTGTTGTTTATCTTAGGGTATCTGGCAGAAAGAATTTTAACAAATATCCTACTTTAAGAATTGTTTTAAACAGCCAAGAATGGTATATTCTAATCCTGAAAAATCACTAAAAGTAGATGAAGTAACACATAAGTAGTAAAATCAGTTCTCCTTTTAAAAAAAGTATCCATTACGCATTTTTTCCTAACAGATGCACCTAGAATACTCATTGTTGCATTGTACAGTGTACCTTTCCTGTGTGCCACAGGGCACTGGTGGAAAGGATGGTACAATCACATCACAGGAGACCTCTTATGCTATTAAGAGGTCTCCTGGAGGCTTCAGTACAGTGCAGAACCTTGCAGTCATGCAAAATGAGCAAAGCGTTTGATCAACTCTCAGTTCCTATTTGCTGGCCAGGGTTACAGAAGGCATGTGAAAAGGCTGGAGGAGGTCAAAACAGAGGAGCAGGAGTGGGACTTTGTGCTGATCCAGACCCATTCTGTAAGCTGAAAGATATACTGAAAAACAGCAATTCCCACTAGCTGCCTTGCTGATCTTAGCTGGCCATTTATGGTGGATGTCAACGTAGATGTGGAACTGGAGACGAGACCTTCCTCTGAAGCTGCATCAGGGGTTAAAGAAATAGGCAACTCCCTGCTTATCACTAGGATTTCTAACAACAAACCTGAATGTGAGATTGGCACTGATATAATTACTTCAGAACAATTAAATTGATGGAACCCTCTATGGCTGTGGATGCAGTTACTTTATATCATAGTTCTGCAGCTTGTTCTTTACAACACATACAGATGATCTGTGGTGTAAGGCATTGGTATTAACTATCTGCTCTATAAAGGACCATATCTTGGCTGTTATAAAATCTATTCATTGAAGAAGGACAGAAAAGTGCCAGGAGGCAGGACATTGTACTGGATCTCACTTCTCCTACAGAAGGAATTAGTCAGATCACGTGCACAAGGACAGTTAAATGAGAGCACAGAGCTGGGGAGATGACAAGGTAACCAAGAAATATCTCTATTGTAGATTACTGAGTCACGTTATTCCTACAGGTTCTGCTGGTACTTTGCAGCTGATAAATAATAAAGAGCGTTTATCCTGCTGATATAAATCAAAGCAGAAAAGAACCCTAGGATTCTTCCAGAGTATGCTGTGTGTTCCTATGGGAATCTGTCCCAGCATTGCTTTCATTTGAATCCTCCTTTGTTTATTTTGCAAAACAGAAGAATTATTCTGGAGGACTTTTGGCTGCTCCAACTCCTGCCTTGGATATTTCAACTTCCAATGAAAATCAGACACCCTCTGGCTCCAGACAAGTAACTCCCCACTGTTTTCCCTAACCACTAAGAGGTCTAGCACGTACAATTTTGAGCCGAGTATTGAAACACAAAGAAATTTAAAATACTGTAACAGACTACGAGTTGTGTTTTTTTAATCACAGTTATGATTTTTGTATTCTGTTACTCATTCGAGGTGTGGAAACTTCCATTTAGGCTTGAAGAGAAGAGTTAAAAATTATTAAATATAATGAGTCTCCACATAGTGTGTAAGACATTAGAACTCAACTGGCAATAAGGAGCAAGATGAGGCACTTTTTAGACTGGCAACTATTGTCATTATAGGCCAAAACCCAAGTGAAGCACTGAATTACCAATGACAATAAAATTGTGGCTCAACAAAACATCTCTCCTACTGACCTCCAAAGTGATGTAGGTTAAAATGAGACCAACAGGGAAAACCTTTGCAGAGCACATCTAATTTATTTGGTGAGAAAAGAACATCATTAGGAACTTAGAAAGAAAACTGTGATCTCCACCTAGATTTCACAAGTAAACATCTGCCAGCAACCAGAAGAGACACAACCCCGACTTTCTGATGCACCTGTATGACTGACACATTCATTCCTATCTGGAGCCTCTTAGTACTGCATGCCAGGACTGAAATTTTAAAAAAAGAAGGAGAGAGAAGTCAGGGGAAGAGACTGCAAACAACAGAAAATGGTAAGGAGAAACTATAGCCAAGCAGTGTCCTTTTCATCATCTTTCGGGGCATTTTTGGGTCAGTCTCCTTCCACTCAAGGGAAAGAGGAGCTGTCAGAGAAGAGGAAGTGTCCTAGCCATTTCAGTCTGGTGGTGGTGTTGGCTGACCATTCTTCTGGGCTCTTTTTGACAACCTAGGACAAAGATATCCCACAGATAATTGAATTCAGAGGTAACTTTTCTTTCCTCTGGCCAGAGCCCAGGCAGACTCAAGTTTCCTTATGAGTGTGGTCCTTTCTGACACCTCTTTAAATGTAAAAATCCCTTAGATTCCTAGCCAGGCAAAGACACAAATCCATGAGTGTCTCCACACAGACCACTCCATGTTAGCAATTCATGTCACTTCTAGAGAAGAATCACTTTCTCTTCCAAGTCAAAATTTCACTTGTGTTAACTGCACTTCTTTATGTACGGCTAATTAATAACTTAAGTCTCCTGCCTTCCTGGGGTCCAGATGAGGGATATTAGTAGGAGACTCCCTGAGCTAATCCGGCCTTCTGATTATTATGCATTGCTGGTGGTCCAGGCTGGCAATGATGACATTAATGAAAGAGGTAACAGGGTAATTAAAAAGGACTTCAAGGCACTAGGTCGATTAGTTAATGGGACAGGAGCACAGGTAGTGTTCGCCTCAGTTCCTGCAGTAGCAGGGATAAATTTTATAAATAAGTGGCTAAAGGTACCACTGGGAGAATTTTGGGTTTTTTGACCATGAGGCAAATTCTATGGTACCTAGCCTGCTGTAGTCAGATGTGCTTCATCTATCTAGCAAGGGCAAAAGGCCTTTAGCCTTTAAGTTGTTGGGGCTGATCAGAAGGGCTTTAAACTAGGTTTGAAGGGGTAAGGGATTGAAACCAGGCTCTCCAGAGATGAGCCTAAGGGTGGAAAGCCAGAGTTAGAAGTGAAATCAGCAGCCCAGCTGAAGTACATGTACACCAATGCACGCAGCATGGGTAACAAACAAGAGGAGCTGGAAGCCATTGTGCAGCAGCAAAGCTACAATGTAGTCACTGTCAAGGAAATGTGGTGGGATGACTCACATGACTAGAGTGCTGCCATGGGTGGCTACAGGCTCTTCAGAAGGGACAGGCAAGGTAGGAGAGGTGGAGGGGTGGCTCTATATGTTAGAGAGTCTCTTGATTCCATAGAACTTGAAGTCGGTCATGATAAGTTGAGTGCCTGTGGATCAGAATCAGGGGGAAGGCCAATAAGGATGACATCCTAGTGGGATTCTGTTATAGACCACACAACCAGGATGATGAGCGTGATGAATTATTCTACAAGTAGCTGGCAGATGTCTCAAAATCACCAGCCCTTGTTCTTGTGGGTGACTTCAACCTGCTGGATGTCTGCTAGAAACTCAACATAGCAGAGAAGAGGCAGTCTAGGAGATTCCTAGAGTGTATAGAGGATAATTTCCTGCTCCAGCTGGTAAATGAGCCTTTTGGGGGTGGGGCCCCGCTAGACCTTCTGTTCACAAACAGAGAGGGGCTGGTGGAAGATGTGGTGATCGGAGACCATCTGGGGCACAATGACCACAAAATGGTAGAGTTTTCAATACTCAGGATGCAAAGAGGACCATCAATAAAACTTCTACACTGGACTTCCACAGGGCAGATTTCATCCTACTCAGATTGGTTCAGAGGGTACCTTGGGAAATAGCCCTTGAAAATAAAGGGGTTCAGGAAGGATGGACATACGTCAAGAAGGAAGTCTTGAACGCACAGGAACAGGATGTCCCAGTGTGCTGAAAGGTGAGCCAGCGGGGAAGATGGCCAACCTGGCTGAACAGGGAGATTTTGAAGGAAATTAGGGGAAAAAAGAGAGCTTACTGACTATGGAAAAAAGGGCTGGCTATTCATGAAGAGTTTAGGAATATAGTTAGGTCATGTAGAAAGAAAATTAGAGAAAAAAAGGCATAATTTGAACTCAATTTAGCCACTTGTGTAGGAATAACAAGAAGTGCTTCTACAAATACATCAATAACAAAAGGAGGGGCAAGGAAAACCTCCATTCTTTGTTGGACATGGGGGGGAACATAGTCATCAAACACAACGAAAAGGCTGAGGTATTTAACACCTTCTATGCCTCAGTTTTCAACAAGAAGACAGGTTGTCCTCAGGACAACTGGCCTCCAGAACTGGTAGACAGAGACAGTAAGCTGAATAGCCCCCCTGTAATCCAGGAGGAAACAGTGACCTGCTGAGCCACTTGGATCCTCACAAGTCTATGGAACCAGATGGGATCCACCCAAGGGTGATGAGGGAGCAGGCAGAAGAGCTCGCCAAGCTGGTCTTCTTCACCTACCAAAAGTCCTGTCTCACTGGGGAGGTCCCAAATGATTGGAAGTTGGCGAATGTCACACTGATCCACAAAAAGGGCTGGAAGGAGGACCCAGGAAACGACAGGCCTGTCAGCCTGACCTCAGTGCCTGGCAATGTTATGGAGCAGATCATCCTAAGTGCAATCACACAGCACCTACAGGATGGACAAGGGATCAGATCCAGCCAGCACGGGTTTAGGAAGGGCAGGTCCTGTCTGACCAACCTGATCTCCTTTTATGATCAAGTGACCCGCCTGGTGGATGAGGGGAAGGCTGTGGATGTGGTCTATCTGGACTTCAGCAAAGCCTTTGACACCATCTCCCACAGCATACTCCTGGAAAAGCTGGCAGCCCATGGCTTGGACAGGGGTACTCTGTGCTGGGTTAGGAACTGGCTGGAGGGCCGGGCCCAGAGAGTGGTGGTGAACGGTGCTGCATCCAGTTGGCAACCGGTCACTAGTGGTGTCCCCCAGGGATCAGTGTTGGGCCCAGTTCTATTTAATATCTTTATTCATGATTTAGATGAGGGGATCGAGTCCACCATTAGAAATTTGCAGATGACACTAAGTCGGTCAGTTGGAAGGTAGGAGGGCTCTGCAAAGGGACCTGGACAGGCTGGAGAGTCAGGCTGATTCCAACGGGATGAGGTTCAAGAAGGCCAAGCGCCGGGTCCTGCACTTTGGCCACAACAACTCCATGCAGCACTACAGGCTGGGGGCAGAGTGGCTGGAGAGCAGCCAGGCAGAAAGGAACCTAGGAAATTGGATTGACAGGAAGCTGAACATGAGCCAGCAGTGTGTCCAGGTGGCCAAGAAGGCCAATGGCATCCTGGCCTGTACCAGGAACAGTGTGGCCAGCAGGACCAGGGAAGTGATTCTGCCCCCGTATTCAGCTCTGGTAAGGCCACACCTTGAGTACTGTGTCCAGTTCTGGGCCTCTCAGTTCAGGAAGGATATTGAGGTGCTGAAGCAGGTCCAGAGAAGAGTAACAAGTCTGGTGAAGGGACTCAACCACAAGTCCTATGAGAAGAGGCTGAGGGAGCTGGGATTGTTTAGCCTGGAGAGGAGGAGGCTCAGGGAAGACCTCATCACTCTCTACAACTACCTGAAAGGAGGTTGTAGCCAGGTGGGGGTTGGTCTCTTCTCCCAGGCAACCAGCAGTAGGACAAGAGGGCATGGTCTTAAGCTGTGCCAAGGGAGGTTTAGGTTAGATACTAGGAAGAAATTTTTTACAGAGAGAATAATCAGACATTGGAATGGGCTGCCCAGGGAGGTGGTGGGTTCACTGTCCCAGGAGGTTTTTAAGATAAGACTGGATGTGTCACTTAGTGCCATGGTCTAGTAACCATGGCAGTTTGGATCAATGGTTGGACTTGATGATCTGATAGATCCTTTCCAACCCAGTTGATTCTATAATTCTGTGATTAAATTCAGGTTGACTAAATCTCAGTTTCCCGATTCTTTTAGAAAGCATAGCCATTTTGCTGGTCACATCTGGGCAGAGCCTGTGACTCATGAGTCCCATTCAGACCACATACACACTCCACACAGTGTGATGGGGATTTGAGCTTCCATGTAGACAGCTAAACTCATCCAAATTCTGTCAGTTTGCATTTTGTGTTCATAGCCTGCTACTGTGATCATGTCGCTTTTTGTTTGCAATCTTCCCCTGCTTCTTCTGCACATTCTGCATTTAATCACAGAATCATTAAAGTTGGAGAAGACCTCCAGGATCATCAAGTCTGACCTTTGACTGAACATCACCATGCTAGCTAAACCATAACACTAAGTGCCATGTCCAGTCATTTCTTGAACACTTCCAGGGATGGTGACTCCACTATCACCCTGGGCAGCTCGTTCCAATGCTTGACAACCCTTTCAGTGGAGAAATTCTTCCTGATGTTCATCCTGAACCTCTCCTGCCACAGTTTGAGGCCATTTCCTCTTGTCCTGTCGCTAGTTACCTGCGAGAAGAGGCCAACCCCCACCTGGCTACAGCCTCCTTTCAGGTAGTTTTAGAGAACGATAAGATCTGTGATTCCTTTTCTCCAGGCTAAACAACACCTACTCCCTCATTTGCTCTTTGCACATGGACTTGTGCTCCAGACTTTTCACCAGCTTTGTTGCCCTTCTCCGGACTTTCTCCAGCACCTCCATGTCTTTCTTGTAGTGAGCGGCCAAGAACTGAACACGATGCTCCAGATGCAGCCTCACCAGTGCTGAGTGCAGGGAGATGATCACTGTCCAAGTCCTGCTGGCCACACTATTTTTGATATAGGCCAGGATGTCATTGGTCTTCTTGGCCACATGGGCACACTACTGGCTCATGTTCAACCAGCTGTTGAACAGCACCCCCAGGTCGTTCTCCACCAGGCAGCTTTCCAGCCACTTTCCCCCCAGCCTGTAGCACTTCATGGGGTGGGAGTTAGTCTCTCCTTTCTAGCCGTCTGCAGTCAGTTCTTATGCTACCTATTATCTCTCATTCCCTTGGAAGATACTGGATCTTTGGGCAGCCTATGGTGCCATACCAGAGTACCTGCATGTTACATTTTTGGATCTAATCACCATGTTTTCTCCTTTTTTACCCCTCATTCCTGGAGGAATTCTCTGTAATAAAAGACAAAATCTGCTTCACCAGCTTCTTTCAGGCTTCACTGTCTGGAAAAATTGTGACGGAAGTGTTTTCATGGTCGCTGACATGTGCCAGTTTGCTACAACTGAAAGGTTGTGCAAGTCCCATGAGGATCAGCCTGACAGGGGTTGTCCCCAGCAGGGGCTCCATGCCCCCTCTCACCCAACGTTGCAACAATTCCGGTTTTTGTTCTTGCTGGACTGTCACCAAGTGCTGAGATGCAAATTCCTCTGCAAATAAAATTACTCTGTTGGATCAGTTCTCTTTCCAATTGTTTTCCTTCCAGTGATGCCTACAGTGACAATGGTTAGGTTGCAGCCCATTGCACTGACCAGCGCTGTCTCTCTGTGTCTGTGTGCTCATTCATCTGTCTGTAGCTGTCCATTGTCTTTTGTCTTATGATCACTATGAAGGGTGGAACTATGTTTTCCTTTTGTCCTTAGACCTATGGGACTTTGGTTGAAAAACAGGCATCTTATGCCCTACAGTAACATAAGCAAGAAACAATAAGATGTTTCTTTCAGTTAAGAGGACAAATGTTGAGTCCTTACTCAGGCAAACTCCTATTATAGTGCAGCTGAATGCTGTTTGAGTAGAAAAACAGGAAGAAGCTAAAGATTTGGTTCAAGAGAAAATAAATAAAAATGCACACTGTCCTCAGCCTTCTGCAATCTGCACACTGGCTTAATGAAGAGACCTTTCCCAGCACAGTGTAAGCAGCAGGCAGACACAGACATGGTCTGCTTACTGGGAGTAAGTGGAAAAGAAACCACATCATTTTGGTTGTGGTTTGCACAAGACATATAGCAGGGCTGTATGTCCTGATGCATCTTCTGAACAGTCACATGGTGAAACAGGCTGTCAGTCTTCTAGGTTCTCAGAAACAGAAAATGGCAGTGATAAGTGTATGTCAATCCTTAAAAATGAAATGAGCAGTGAAGGAGAGTGGCATTCCAACCATTGCCCAAAATGTCTATGGGAAATACTCATTGGCCTGTGCCACACCCTATACTGTGCTTTGGCTTTGTCCATGAGGGACTAGTTGATTTGGGGAAGCTGTGTCAGGGCATGAGCTAAAAGTTAACATTACCGATTGAATAGCTCTTGAGCCCTAGTTAGTTTATTGGTAGAGCTACAGCTTATATACCAGAAGCACATAAATACAAAAGATGAGGATTCAAAAGAAAACTGCAATTTCACAGGCAAGAAAACATAAAAAACCCCTATAGATAAGAGCCTGGATAAATGGATTAATCAAATAACTAATTTTGAAAATCACGGTGTCTCCATGCCCTGTCCAAGTGTCCCCTTCCCTCATGTCCAAGATAGGCATGCAGCTCCTCTAGGTGCTTCATAAACCAGTAGTATTGGATATCCCTAGTACATGACAGCTGACAGTCTGATTACATCAAGTACTTTAAAAAGGGGATAAGAAGCAAAGACATAAATGAGGAATTTTTAAGTAAACCCAGTTATGCTTATTTTGAGTATAAATGCATTCATGCCTATCTTTTTTGAGAAACTTTTCAAGAATGAATGGATGTCTCATTAGACACATTTGCATATTCTTTTTCAAGAACAGCTAAGACTAAAAGAACTGTGGCATTAGGACTTTCAGGAAGCCATTCTGTAATTTTGGAGTCTCGGACTTATTTATTAAGAGATGTCACAAATCAGAAATTTCAGTGACTTGATGATGCAGATTATCTCCCTTCAAGTTTACTCTGAAAGTGCTGCTTTTATTCCATGTATCCCTGAAACAGTCAATGAGGTACAAATTCAATGACTGGCAAGGTTAATACAGGTCAGCATAATTCATCCTTATGTGTTGATCAGTAGCACAGTTACAAAGGAAAGAATTTGCTTTCAGTGTTTGCAAGTAGAAAGAAACTTAAGTTAGACTTAATGCAAGTTTACCAGAAGGTGGAGCTGGATAGTAAATCTAAACAATAGCTTGAAATTAATAGATTCCAAGGATTATTTTAAGTCAGAAATATGAATGTAAATGATGTACCAGTAGTTTTGTGCACTGTAATTCAGATCCTGCAACTGCTAAAAGTTGGCACCTATTACCTGGACAGAACTCAAGTGATCAGAGTAGCCACAAAAGTGTTCATTAATAATATAGTGGTAATATGAAAAAATACTGCAGAAGTATGATTTGAAAATAAAGAAAATGAAATGCTAATTTTGACTCCAACCCTCTGAAGTGTTGAAGTATATACATATATATGTGAAGAGCGTGAAGACTTAAATTGAGGCTGCAGGGGAAAATAAACTTCAGACAATAAAACACGTGCATCAAGATAAATAGTTTTATCAGAGTTATTGTGGGCTATATCTTAAAATTATATCTCAGTGTATTTCACATTTCCATACTCCTATCCCCTGTAAGTTGCTGTATTTCCAGACAAATACTTCTTTGGGCAAGTGAGGCAGACATTAACTTCATCTTTTTTGTCTTGATTCATGAAAAATATCCTTGAAAGACCATCCTTCACTTTGGATGGCCAGACCATCTTTGCTGGACCTTCCCACAGACTGTTTGTAAATCCATCCTCTCAGGGAAGACATGGGTTTGAAACTGACTGGTGACTGGAGAGCCTCAAACCTGACAGCACATGGTCAACCTGCCAAGCATCCAGCTGATCCCAAGGCTTCTGCAGGGCGTGGTGGCACAGCACAGACCTCAGCTTTCATCTGGACCACATGGCTTCTCAGAGAAATTGCCAAGGTCAGGACCAAAACATATTGAACTCTTGTGTTTGTCAGTGAAATACTGTTCGAACAGGTTTGTGGGACAGGTGCATGTTCTGGTTTCCTCCTTTTGGAAAGATAACCAGGCACTATTGTCCAGTGGTGCTGGGCATCAGGGCAGCATGGCGTGCCCCTTTGTTGGTGATATATGCAGTGATGAGTATTACAATGCCAAAAGAACTCCCAAAGCTAACAGATATACACCAGCATCAACCACAGATGAAGCCCAAAGTGAGGAGTGCAGATGTCCTCATGATGGTCCTATGCTCTTTCTTCAGCCATCTACAGATCATGATGGAAGCCAATTTTGGTCAGGAGGCATCTGACAAATAATGAAGAATTGGCACCAGACTCAAGGTCCACATTCACTCTGTTCCAATTGCAGGGAATCTGAGAATAAAGAGCTGTGAAAACCTGGTAAAAGCTGTTTGCAGAGGTTGTCCGGGAAAATGATTTTCCACAGGCAGAAAGAATATGGTAAACCTTTTCAGTGGAAGAAATAATAAATACAGAGCTCCATTGTGTTCCATCATTACTGACACAAGGTATGATTAATGATTAATGCCAGCCCAGTAAAGCCCTCTCAAATATGCCTCCCAAAGAAGGAAGAAGGCGTAGGGTTTAGGTCTTTAGCTGAGGTATCTGAATTAATTCAAATATGATTGTATCTCACATGCTTGGTCTTAATTGTCTCCTCCTGAAAATTCAATACCTGCATTCATGCTCCTGGGCTCCAGGGATTCCAGAGCACCACACTGTCCCCACTGAAAGGAAATGAAAAATCGGCTGATGCTAACCAGACCCCTTCAGCAACTTTACCCATTTAAGTGCTGTATCCTGCAGAGTGATTAATGATTTTTTTCCTTTTACATCTAACAGCAAAGAAAGAAGGAAAGAAAGAGCGTGTACTGTCGCTCACCTTCTAGCCAATAGACTACAAAGGCGTAGTTTGCCAGGATATTCACTTTCCTCCTGTGTGTGATTTATTTTTCATTTGTATCTGACATTGCCTCTTCCTTGGATATGGTTGAAGCCTGCAGCATCTTATCAGCAAAAGGTTTGGCTTGCTCTTGTATGTGACTAGCATTCTGCTTTCTTTGGACCTGTTTAAAACTGCAACCTGAACCTGTTCACCAGCTCTTTATTAACATGTGTTTTATGGTACAGGTGTAATAATTAATCCAAATGGTTAGCAGATGTGGCTGTCTATCTCTGGGCATATCAGTTCCTACACACCACCTCTTAATCAAGCAGTGCCCAAGCAATGCCAAAATAAATGAAAGAAAATAAATTCCACCAAGATATTTATGTGGGCCACCTGCATAGGGAAATACCTTGGCCTTTGCCTGTCCCCTGCTCCAGGTGGCTACAAAAGGCTGAAGTCCCTTTATAAATACAAGTCAAATCAATCTTGCAGGGAGCTGAAAATGAAAAGCTGTGCTTGGCTCCCTAGTTTAACCATAATGAAATTTTGTACATGTGCTCTAAGAAAGCCTTCCCACTTCACCTTATTTATTTGAAATTTCCCTTCTTTTTACCAGTGCCAGCACCTGATGGACTTCACATAATTCAGGTTGCTGGTTCTTGCCTCTGTTTCTGGCAAGACAAAACTAAGGATCTTCTTTGTGTTATCAGCTGGACTCCGGGTGTTGCTTTGCAAATCACAAAGGCTGATGCCAGATTTTTACACTCCTGCCATTTCCACATTTCTTTTTTCAATTATTTATAGTCTTCACATGGGTAATTCCTGACAGATTTTCATCACATTCAGCTTCCGCTGGGACAAAAGGCTTTGCCTGTAAAGGGGTGGTTGTTCTAGCCTGCCGCATGGGGAGCTCGTCTCTGATGGAAGCTGCAGCCTCAGCCTCCCTACAACATCATGGCAAAATGCACCTCCCACCACATGGGAAACTTCCACACATCTGCTGCATTGCATCCAGATGCTCCACTCCAACAACAACCCTGGGAACACCACGGATAAAAAGCCAGGTATCCTGGGCTGCATTGAAAGAAGTGTGGCCAGCAGGTTGCAGGAGATGATTCTGCCCCTCTAATCTGCTCTTGTGAGAGTCTACCTGGAGTACTGCATCCAGCTCTGGGCTCCTCAGCACAGGAAAGACATGGACCTGTTGGAGAGAGTCCAGAGGGGGGTCACAAAGATGATCAGAGAACTGATGTCCCTGCCCTGCCATCACAGGTCCCTTCCTGCCCCAACCATTCTATTATTCCCTGAGGTGGTGTGATATCCCCAGATGGACATCAGGTGCTCTCCAAAGCCACTCTGTCACTTCCCTCCTCAGCCAGACAGGGGAGAGAAAATACCATGAAGGGTTCATAGATTGAGATAAGGACAGGGGGAGACCACTCACCAATTACCGTCACAGGGAAAAGAGACTTGATTGGGGGAGGTTAGTTTGATTTACTAGCAACCACATCAGAGTAGGATAACAAGAAATAAAACAAAGTCTTAAAAACACCTTCCCCCTACCCCTTCTTTCTTTCTGGACTTGATTTTACTTCTGATTTTCTCTATCTCCTCCCCACCAGAGGCTCAGAAAGATGGGGAATAGGGGCTGAGGTCACAGACTCATAGAACAGTTGAGGTTGGAAAGGACCTTAAAAAGCATCTAGTTCCAATGTCCCTGCCATGGGCAGGGACATCTTCCACTAGACCAGGTTACTCAGAACCCCATTCAGACTGGTCTTGAATGCTTCTGGGGATGGGGAGTTCCCAGCCTTTTTGTGCAGGTCAGTTCATCACACATTGCTCTCTGCTCCTCACCTCTAGGTGAGGACAGCTTACACTCTTCCCCTGCTCCAGTGTGGTGCCCCTCTCACAGGAGACAGTCCTCCACAAACTTCTCCTGTGTGAATCCTCCCTCACAAACTGCTCCAGCATGGGTCCCTTCCATGGGGTGCAGTCCTTCAGGAAGAAATTTCTCCGGTGTGGATCCCGCATAGGGTCACAAGTCTCACCAGCAACCCTGGTCCAGTGTGGGCTTCTCTCTCTTTGGTGCTTCAGGTCCTGCCAGGAGCTGGCTCCAGCATGAGCTTCTCCTGTGGACACAGCCTTCAGGCATTGACTTGCTCTGTTATGGGGTCCTCCACAGACTGTAGGTGGATCTCTCCTCCACTGTGGATCTCCATGGGCTGCAGGGAGACAGCTGCCTTACCATGGTCTTTGCCATGGGCAGCAGGGCAATATCTTCTCTGGTGCCTGGAATACCTCCTCTCCCTCCTTCTTCACTGACTTTGGAATTTGCAGAGCTGTTTCTTTCACCTATTCTCAGTCCTCTCTTCTGGCTGCAATTGCTGTCATGCAGCAGCTTTTTCCCCTGTTGAAGTACATTTTCCCAGAAATGCTACCACTGTTGCTGATGGGCTTGACCTTGGTCAGCGGCAGGTCTGTCTTGGGGCCTCTGTTGGACAGGGAAGAAGCTTCTGGCAGCTTATCACAGAGCCAGCTCTATAGCCCCCCACTGTCATACAAACCCAGTAAAGGTGGGCAGGAGTTTTGCCAAAAAAGGGTTGGAAAGTGAAGTTTATGAAGAATGGGCACTGAATACTCCTTACATCCATGGCCATTGGATTCTCAGTGAACAAGAAGCAGTTAATTCTGGGGAAAAGCTGTGCATCATAGAAGAAATCAACTGACATCCTTATTTGTAGCTGTAAATCTGTTTTATCCACATAACAAAAAATGCAGTTATCAGTGCACCTAGTTCCATCACAGGCACTGCTTAATCCTTAACAACTATGATGCTAGGCTACATAGGTAAAATGATGTGCCAAAAATAATATATAAATAAATTAAAGATGATAATGGACATGTACCTTACTATTTTAACCTATAAGCTAATTTCCTAATCAAAAAATATAGGAAAAAGTTTCCTTTAGGTTGTTGTTTATCTATTTGACAAGTTTTGTCTAATAAGCCTGTATATTCACTGCTGCCACAGATGAAAAAAATTGAACAGGTGGATCATTGGAGTGAAGCTTAATGCACTGATTATCCTGGTACATTTTAAATATTTATTGAAAATTGACATTTAAACACAAGGGGAATCAAAACCTTTTTCAGTTTGAACTATTACTGCTTAAATTTCCCCACTATTCAGTCATGCTACAGAGAAATTACTGAACAAAACCAAGCACATTATTCATGATTAAATCTGTGAGACCTATTAGCTATCAGCTTTCCATTAACCAGTCTGAAAGTCTATGCCAAAAAGTGTCACAGTCTGCTTAGAACAGCAGTGGAGCCAGCTTCAACCAAATGGCAGCAGCAGCTAAAAACTCCCAAACTATGCTGATTTCATAACACGTCTCCCCATATTTTCATCCCCACTATGCAAGGTCTGAATGTTGGAATGAATTGTCCTTGATAACACGGAGATGCCTAATAGCCCTTGGAGTCTGAAGTCTCTTCTTTTCTTCTTACAGAGGTTTTGGAACACAGATGTTCACAGAAGTGTGTTAAATGGATTACGCTTCCATTATTTTAACTTGTTTATTTGCAACATGAGAACAGCACGAAGTAAACACCTGGGAAGTTTCAACTGGTAAAGGTCAGATGTTCTTCAGTTATAAAGGCACAAAAATAGCATCTTTTTAGAACAAGCACATAAAAAAAAGTTCAGAAAAGCCATATGTTGTGTAACTTGAAAACTGACATTTTTCTTGTGGCTTCCAAAAATATCCACTTCTGCACCGAGACTAATGCCTGTTACAGTTTAGCCAAAACATGGTCAAAGCAGGTGGTTTAATATTAAAGTCCCATATCAAATTAACTATGATATTCGATATCTAGTAAATACTCTTCAGGGCAAGTTGAATAAGAGCCCTTATTATACTCAACAGATTGGAGTAAATAAAAAGTGTGAGACAAACAAAACATCCACTCTCTGTAATGAAGCATTCCCTCCACCACCCATTCTCAAGGGAAGGAAAAGAAAAGGAAAACCAGCGGTCAGATGAAATACTTTAGATGTGAAGGAAGCATGTGTCTGGCAGCTTCAGACACGCACATGAAAAGTAGACTGTTGGAACTAAAGGGTTTCTCCATATGTTGAACTCTGACTCTCCCATTTCTTCCAGAAATGATTAGCTAAGGATATTTTCCACTTTTCAGTCAGAGAAAACAAAATGCTGCAGGGAGATGTTAGATGTTCCACTGGGAAATGTACATCTTCTTATCTCTCTCTATGAGTATCTCTTCCAATCTTTCTTCTCCACCTGCCCCAGACCCCAAGCCAAGTTTCACGGGACTTACAGTTTCCTGTGTCTTCCTGTTGATCATTTATAATTACTGGCATGAGATTGGCTTTTTTTTTTTCTCCAGCTCTGTGCAACATCCTCAGGAACCTAACATTTATTTAAAAACTATGTTAATGGTTCAGAAAAATCCTTAGCCAATTCTTTTAAAACTCCTGATTGCAGCGGATATTCGTTCTTTGGTATCCTAAGGACAAAGCATGTGTGTTGGAGGTAAGACATATGGCACAAAAGCAATGTGTGCAGCTCAAACAGGCTCTGTTTATCCTGTATCAGTGGTAAAATACACACAAGTTACACAGCTTCATCCAAATTTGTATTGTCATTCCCTTCACAAAGCTGCCAGAACCGCCTCCTTTGCTTGTTCTTGTCCATCTGAGAAAAGGAGGAGGATGGATGAAGATGCAGTTGGTCGCTTTGTGGGTTGTTGTCTGCCCACATTTCTACTCGTTCAGTTTTTTCCTAGGCCCCGTTTTTGCTGTTTTAGCTCCCCAATCATTCACATATGTGAAATATGCTTTGTAGATATGAACAGAGGAATGGTTGTCTCTCTGGTCGCTGTACTCAATGCCAGTTGTACTTAATTGCCAATGCAGATATTCCTGATTGTTGAAGCTTTGTGCTGTGCATGAAAGATGGAAATTATGCAAAAAAACCTGCTTGGCCAAAGGACCACAGTAAAAAGCCTTAAAGATGAGAGGGAGAATTTTGGACTTCCAGAACAGGGCTGTAAACTCTAGTAATCTTAAAAAATGTAAAATATGTACATATCTGTGTAAAAGTTTTCCGACAAGATTGCCTATAAAGAGGAAAGTAGCATGACTGAAACAAGCAGAAGCCTGTCTAAAACTGGTAGGTAGAATTCTGGAGGCTGAGGCAGAGCTGCTGGAATCAAAACTTAGTATGTTCAAAGTGGATTTATGTAAAATAGGTCTTGTCCAAGCAGCTTGAGATATAGGGGAGATCAAGTTTTAAATGTAGTTCATAAAGATTAGTGTGTCAATAAAATAGTCTTCAGTATGGAATTTCACTTGGTGTCACTATGTGTTTTCATTCAGATACTGGTATAGTAAAAAATTAATGCAGCATATGTTAAATGTTTTAGAAATGAAATAATAAATTGGAAAGTGATACTATAAATCTGGAATCTTTGTTAAGTAACCTAGTTTTATCTGGAGCCCTATATGGGTCAGTTTTCAGAATTAAACTACTTAGTATTAGTATCAATGTCCAAGGGAAAAAATATGCAGTTTCTACTGACAAAGACTGAATATGACACAAAGATTATGGAGTGGGAGAAAAGTAAAAAAAAAGAAGAAAAAATAATGATGCAAACCAGATTGCCTGGTGAAACAGATGCAAGCAACATATTAGGAAGTAAAGACATTCTTCTGAAAAAAAAACAAACCAAGTCATACAGTCGGAATATACTGTATGTGTACTCTGGAGGGTGCTTGGGACCACAGTGAGTACACAGCCAAATAGAGGCTCCCTGAAGACCTTCAGAAAGGATTACAGAGGTGAATTAGAAATGACAAAATCGAATACAGGCATGGTATTTCATGACAATGTGACATAACATCTATATTCACAGGTGTCCACAATCCAAGCTGGACAGTGAATAGGAAAAGTCTCATAGGAGAATTAGGAGGATAATTAAAAGGCTGCAAAACTTACACCAAAGTAAAAGCCTACAAAAGAGTTCAGTCTCTTGAAGAATGTTGTAAAGATGACAATGTTGTAAAGATGTCAATATCTACCTACACTGAGATCATCGTTTTGTTTTGTTTGGGTTTTTTTGTCTACTGGATAAAGATATCACAGGATCCAATGTCTGGAAATACAAACACGGTAACTTCAGACCAAAAATAAGGCACATATGTTTTTACCAGAGAAGGACAGCTAATCATCAAAGGAACAGATCTCGTGGTTATATAAGGTTCTCTATCACTGGCAATTTGAAAATTAAGATTGACTGTTTCTCTTAAAGATATGTGCCTTACTTCCAAAAGGAAGTAATTCAGGGAAGAAGTGGTTTGGCCTATGCTCTCTTGGAGGTCAGGATCAACGTGCAGGCTGCTCCCCTCTGACTTTATAAACCATGAATCTGTTCCTTAATTCTTTCATGGGGAGGTCTATTCTTTTGGGCTTTGCTTTTCTTATTGAATTGAAATTAGACATGATTGCATTTGTAGCATTAATTCTCCCAGACAACTAATAAATCAGCCACATATTTTGCCTGGGATGTTTAGTTCACTTTAGCCGCAAAAAGACTAAGAAGGAACTTGGACTGGAACATGGGTATTACAAAGGGAGGAAGAGATAGCTTTATGGGCTGTGATGAGATGACCTCATCCAACATTGCCTTCCTTAGATGTCAAAACCCTAATTGTTTGGAATTGTTGTTCTCCATTTGTTATTTGCTCGTTTTCGCTTAACTGAGGCTAAACTTAAAAACAGAGTAAAAAGTTACAGTGGAGCCAAAGCAGGATGAGCGCTCTTTTTTCCACCCCTCTGAAATTATCCCAAGTTTTTAACTTGAAGTGGGTTTAATCTAAGGACTCCAGCCTCCCTGTAGCCACATGTTGAATCAATTGAAAAGCAACCAACAGGTAAATATCTCTAGCACGGCACTGCTAATAATGTAGCAGACCTTTAGCAGAAGAGGAAACCCTTTTGACCCCTCTTGTGAAAGCTTTTCTGTGGCCTCAGGTTTGGTTGATTTTTTTGTTAAACTGTCATTACAAATGCAAGAAGCAGACACCTGCAAGAAGCTGATAACTTTACATACATCAATAAGGAGGGAAAGCAGAGGCAAATAGGTTTTATTTGGCTTTAACGGAGCACCGGGGAGAAATACAGAGAGAGATTGACTGACAAGGGCTTCAGTAGAAACTCGCCAGCATGTAATGTGAGAAAGTGCTTGCAAATGAACAAAAAGCCCTCGGTCCTTTCCAAAACTAGGACACTTTGCCTAAAATATTCTGCTTTTCCCCCATTGTTTCCTATCCTCCTGTGTTGAGGTCTGACCACAGAACAAGGCACCACTGACCCACATGGCCTTTCTGTATATCTATCTGGAACATGTCAGGCGTTGGCAGCCTGCCCCAATCAAAACCCTGAAAAGGGAAGGAGGTAACTGTTATGTATTTTTAAAACAAAAGATTCTGCTGCGTGCTACAATCCTATCAGAATTTACATTCTAAAAAGAGTTGGGCTAGGTTCAACATATAAACAGGGAACTCCCAAGAAACATTGAGTTATTAGAAAAAAGAGTATCAGAAGATATCAGAAGCTGAAAAGATAGCATGCTCCTCATGAAGTGAAGAATAAATAAATTTAGACATAAAACACTTCTCCTGCCTACTTCTGGGCAAATAACAGTAATGAATGCTGCAATTTTTTTACAGCAGACAATTAAAGAAATTATGAAGAATTTTGTTACTATTATTTGAAAATATCTAGTCCTAAAAAAAAGGAGACCATTGGTGATTTTACAGAGCTGCTTGCTAAAATTAAAATATTAACACAAATTCTCAGACAAATTTTACCTCTGACACCACCTCATGTTCTAGCTTTTATTCCAATAGGTCTGGGGATTTTTCGTTATGCTTTTAGCTGTTTTAAAGGGCTGTGGTGTTTCATAAAATACTACATAGAGATTCTGACAATAGACAAGCATATCCTTCAGGAGATGCAGGTAGTAACTCTTTTGTTCAACATGTATACCATCATTTTATTTATGCATTGAATGAAGTTTAGGTTGTGGCTGTTTTACCTGCATTATAGTGCCTATCTTCTATAATTCTTCTGCTTAGCAGAAGCAGGTAGGTTTGTCTCATGACCAAAATCATATAGGAAGTGATAGTTTCATTGTTTCAGTAGCAGGTAAACTCAGGACTTTGAGGTAGTATCTCTAAGATAGTAACACACTACCTTTTGTGCTGTGCTTTATCTTGGAAGTGGAAGAAGAAGTGCTTTACATATGTTTAGAATTTTTTTAGTTGCTCAGGTTGCCTCATTTACCATTGCTGCTGCAATTCCATTCATTTACCAGGCTTTACTACAACCTGAAAAGTCAGAGATATCTAAGAGGCAATACACATACAGAAGTTTAATGCATAAATATTGGGAAGTGGGATTCTGTTCTAGCAAATTACCACAGCTGTATAAGAATATTCATTTAGCACTGTTTAAAAATAATGTTTAAAATGCCCTTAAGCATCTCTTTACCCTAGCTCTTGGTTTCCATCAGTCCTGCACAGTATAAAATAAAATGATAGATAGATGTACCTGTTAAGAGAATAGGAAAGGCATGAGAACATCAGAAGAAATAAGGACTCTGTGAGCTGACCACATTTTACAAGTATTCTCTATCTGGGGGAACTTTTCAGAAAAAAACACCAGTTTCTTAGCATTTTTTATACAGTTACACAAGGAGAAGTCTATCAATCATAAAAGAGGCTGAGGTAATGTTCTCATATTTTGTTTAATACTTGTTTTTAGGGAAGTTAGAATTAAGACTCTTGAGTCTGTGAGAAGGCACTCAGAATCACAACACCACAGAGGTCTTTGTGCCTTAAATCTTTTTCCTTCTTTTGTTTTTATTAAAATAAAAATGTATTGGAAAGTGTCATTATATTATTAAAGACAGTGAAGTTATGATAGTTTCAAACAGCTAAAGTTTTGCTCTGTAGTGTTTTGATTACTTAACAACAGAGCAAGTGATGTATTGTGCCCAGGTACAGTGACTATTGTTCTATTTCTATGCAGAAGAAAGAGAAAGAGATTTCTGAGCTCTGAACTTTAAGACATGTCTCTCCCAGATTTTATTATTTTCAGATACATAGGCTAGTTATGTTGAGTTGCCTTCCTTACCCAAATGACAGCATTCTTCCCCTCCCAGCCCCTGATCATTGACTGGTGTTTGAAATCTGTTTCTAAAAGTAAACTGATATATTTTTGTACTTCCATGAAGGCTGTTGTGTTACTTTCAATCACTCAGGAACCCACAAAAATTGTATCAGTGGTAGATAAGGTGAATTGAGAACTCCAAAAACTGCAGGGCTTCTCTGCTGTTTGTGCAGGTCTTGGAGGCTTTTTGCTGGTCTCTGTCACCTGTAGTTTACATATCCATATCTATGTAAGGAAGGGATCCAATGATTTTTTTTTAAAATCTCATTCTGCAAGTGACAAAAATTTCCACTTTTTAGAGTGTTTTCTATTCTATTCCTGTTCTTTTTCAAATTTTCTATTTGCTGGCTGTCATGTCAAAACTGTGAAGTAGGTCAGAGAAGAAGCTTCCCATATAGGTCCCATAGCGCAAATTCATGTTTGCGATGACCCTTTTTCTTTTTCTCATAAGTAAAAGGCAAGTCTGAAAGTCTAACAGACTGGATAATATTAGTGTTCATTTTTATAATTTAAAAATTTCATTTTCATAATTGTTATGGCTTTGCACCTTATTGTTTGTCTGTTAGTGGAAATAGATCAACTGTCCCCCAATTCTGAAAGCTGATTACCTCCTTCCATCTTTAAGATAAACAAAACAAATTGCATTTCCTTGAAGAACCCAGCCAAGTGGTCTTGTCTTCCTGTAAGGCTCTCCTTGTTTAAGTGTTTATACCTATTGGGCACACGTGGCCAAATGTTAGTTCTTTATCCCAAGCATAATGCAGTGAGTAAAATCCATGATTCTAAGGCTGGGGTCTTTTCGATCAGTAAGAGATTTAAGGAGGGAAAAAGAACATCTGAAAAGCAAGGAGCAGTAGCTGCTTCTCTCTGATGACTTCTGCACCTACCTGGAGGAATGGCTGTTAGGGCAGTGCTTAAAGTATGTTTTTGTCCTTGATAGCATTGGTGTAAAGAGTGCTCTTGCAGATATTTTTCCTTTGTGTATCATAGATGTACAGATGCACCCTTTACAGTGAAGTTTCATCTTTGCTTTCAAGCAGTGCCAGCACAGCTAAGAGAGCAATGCTTGAACTTGGCTCCTCCAAAGGCAGCAACCAAGTGGTTTGCTAAGATTTTTTTGGTGGCACCCCCAGCTGCTCCTAGGACTGCAGATGTGTTTCTGAGGGCATAGCTACTCTGCTCTCTCAGGCGTCCTGGTCCATGAAAGCCTGTTAGCAGGGGCTAGTAAGGCCCAGACTGCAGCCTTGCATGATGCTCTGGAAAGACATTGGCATTTTCCTGGTGCTGAGTGATGGGATCCAGCAGCATCTGCAGCACTGTAGCAGGAGCCAACGTGGAGGTGTGCAGGGGTGCAGAATGCAGAAAGGGGTGCTAGCTGTCCCTGCTGCAGAGTTTGTGCTCAGGCTTCAGTCTCCTTTGCTCTGGAAGAGGTTTGCTGACCCTGTGACACACAGCTCAGTGTGCAGTACACCCTCTGGTGGGGGTAGGGGGACGAGAGGAAGCTTTGGGGCCTTACAGTATGCTGCTTGGAGCAGATTTGGCAGCCTGCACTTTCTTTTTTAACAATATGAATTAGTAGTTGCTATTAGCATAAAATCACCAGTTAAAACACTCTCAGCTCATTTTTTAACAGTGGAGCTAATTGCCCTTAAGTGCCTGAGCTCTAGCAAAACGAAATGGCACCTTTGTGCAGAAGCCCCCAGTGTTTCCCTGGTACATCCATAACGACCTTTAAAATAAGCCGTTACAATTCTGACATGGTACCAGCCTGACACCTTGGGCTGGGATTTAATTTTGAGTTATAGCAGTGTTAGGAAAACATATGATGTGGCCGTTTGTTTGCAGAAAGAAGGGGGAAAAAATCATAAAACCCTCTTTTTTTATGAGCTGTCGCTTGATTCGTTCCTGGAGCCCCAAGTAGCAAGCGTCTAAATCAATGCACACAGCTGTTCTTGCTTCTTGGAGCCCAGCAGGTGTACTACCCAATGCGCCTGCCATGTCCCCCCACTCACATAACAAATAATAACGTCTTACACACACCAGCCATCCATCACAGTTATGGCCGGCCCTGGTGAGGCTGCTGTTCTCAGGGTAGCGTGGAGATTATTTTTTTTCTTTTTTTTTTTTTCTTTTTTTTTTTTGTTTTTTTTTTTACTGTAGAAATACCCTGCCCGTGGATTATTAGTCACACTTTTTGGAGTCCTTTAATTGAATAACCTTTGGCACTCGTGGCAAAGAAAAAAAAAGAAAAGGCAGAAAAAAAAAAAACCCCAACCCCCCACACCACAGTGTTTATTTGTGTTAAAAAACAATAGGCATATTGTGACTGGCGAAATCAATTAGTCTTCCTCTGCAGTAAGGACCCACATCTGGTGCGATTTAAGTTAATGTAAGGGAAGGGCCGCAGAGGCCCGAAGACCCCAAGTTCTCATTTCAACAGGTGACAGAGAAGGCATAAAAGGCTAATATATACTACAAGTGTGGAGGCAAGGCTATAAATACTGGAAGGTTTACTTAGGAGGTAAAACAAAGCTAACCAATAGTGCAAAAATAAATACCTTCCTGAGACAGGCTGTCACCTGGCATGTGCAGAGGCAGGAGGAGGCGAGGGGGAAGGGATGGGAACGGCTTGGGAGGCACGAGGCTCTGGGCAGCATGAAGAGCTTGGTTTTCTGTTTGGCTTGGGACACCTTCCTTCCATGGGGAAGATAACAGCAGGAAAAAGATAACACAGTGTTCGTTTAGCTCCTGCATGATTTACCTTGCTGGGGTTTAAAGCCGCTTGCAAGATCCCCTGGTTCTGCCTGCATCTGCCAGGGACCCAGGCAATTCCTGCCAGCCCATCTCAATTTGTTTCTGTCCTGTTTGTTTGCCCTCACTTGTGCTACAGTGACACAGCACTTCTCAAAAATGGTTGTGAGCATACCTAGAGTTGGTGCGCTTCACTGAGAGGTAAAGAGCAGCAGGTGAAGTAGATTTATATTTTTTTTGTAGCAAACTGATTTTGCAGAATTCTAGTAGGAACCATAAGCCATCAAGCTCCCAAAGCCCGGTTTCCTATGCATTTGTGTCCTACATCCATCCAACTCTTTTCTTATTCTGCTGCTGCACAAAGTCAGCTCCCTGCCTCTCCCTTGGCAGTATCTGTTCTTCCTGGTTTCTCCTAGACCTTCCCCTGTTCTGTCCATCTGACCACAATATCCCCAGCTCCTTCCAGGCCTTTCCATTACTGAAAACAGTAACGTGTCCCTTTCTCCATTCCTCAGCTCTCCATTTTAATGAAATTTTAATGAACTCACCTCAGGGATATTCAGCTCTCCCTCAGATTTGGTTGATATTATCCTTAAAGTTCAGCACATCTTAGGGAAGAGGATGGATGCTGCAATTATAAAAATGCTTTTTTACTTTGTAAGGCAGACTGAAGAGTGTTCTGTAAACACCATGCATGGATTTGCAAATATATATTTCCACACAATTCATATGAGGCCAGAACATTCAAACTGATGGTTTTGGCCATTTCTCTCCGACATATTTCTGTAATGCTTGAATCATTTGCTGGTGTCTTGTCTGTGCATTCTGAACTTCTCTGGCCACTCACCCCAGTAATCCTGGCCTAGCTGGAAATTGAGACTCTTTGAACTAAGGAACCACCCACAGGGTGCATGCACACAAAGAGAGCAAAGACAAGCTGAGGAGTGTCAGGACTCTTGTGTTTGCCTGGGAAGGAAAGAAGGCAGAGTGCTTGTGGAACATCACCCTCCTTCTCTCCAACCCTGCTGTATCTGCACAATGTACAACAGCACAATAGATTGACTGGATTGGACATATGAGGCGAGATTTGCTTTTAAAAAAAGATTATTATAATTGTTATTCCTGGGGTTTTGGTATCCCCTTACTAACAGACACCTAGGAGGGGGAAATATGTATATCATATGGTCTCTGAACATGAACACTACCGGGAAAACACATCCTTGGTCTGAATCACTGTTACTTTGTAGTGGGGATGTGTTTTGGTTCACTATGCCCAGTGACTTGTCCAAGTGGGAAATTTGATTTCATTTTAATCCCTTCACAGCAGTGATAAAAAGTCAGCCTGCAGCCACAGTCTCCACTGCTCTCTTTATAGAGAACAGGAACTATAGGCAGGTACTGGGACTTGAAATAATATCACAATGATAACAAAGGGGTTTGTTGTGTTTTTTTTTAAATCAGTTTCCAACAGCTGGTTGCCAGTTGCCCTCTGACACAGACACATAAAAGGGAAGTAGTGAGTCCTGTACCAGCAGGGATCACTGGAAGAAATGCAGCCCTCATAAATCAAGCCAGCACTGTTACATAGCTTTCGTACAATGAAGTGCACATGTGCAAGGGTGACTGAAGAGGGACCCCACTCACTGGCTGGGAGTAACAAACCTAGCTCCCAAGGAAGGGGTATTCCTGCCACCACGGCAAGAGATGGGGAGGATAGACTTTGGATAGGGCAAGAGTGCTCACTGCATTATTCTGAGGAGAAGGTTCTCGTGTGATATCCTGTCTTTTGCCAGTTGGTGAGACCACAGCAGTGGAGTTCCTACATTCTCCACAGACAATAAGATCACTATTTGACATACCTTCCTAGTGGGATGGAAAGTATCTCTCATTTGCTTCAATATATCCCCTCTCTTTACTCATGGCCACCTAAGTCACCTGTAGCAACGATACTTTTTCCTCATAATTTTTGAAGCCTTGGAGGGATTATTGGTGTAATCACTGCATCAGAATCAAGCCAGACATGTTTCCTCTTTTAATCTTCCTTCAGTCAATTCATCAGCTTTACAGTCAGAGTGCCAGCCCTGAACATAACACTACCTAGCACTAGCTGGAGAATATCAGCCCCAACTTTCACACTGAGCTATACAACTTAAGGCTCAATTTGGCTAAAAATGCCTATAATTTTCTGAACTAAGAAATCACAAACATTATTCCAGGAGTAGGGAATCATACAGAGCTGGAGTGGGCAGACCCTGTAGGTATGATATTTCCTACAGTTTCCTACAATTCAACTGTCCTGCTTATGCATCCCTTTCCAGTTTTTTGTCTGTTCCTTGAGTCTAAATGGCCCCTAGCAAAGGCTGGGGACAGACTTCCACCACAAGAAGGAATTATGTGGGTTTTTCCCAGGTGGCTTCTTCCCTGAATACCATTGGCTTCTGCCACATCAACCTCTCAATGAGACAGAATTCTGTGTCATGAGGTTCAGTGTGCCCACTACATGATGGAAGGATCATTCCGGCTTACTTATCTAGAGCAAGCAACTACCACCAGTTTACTCCATACTCTAGAGAAAGGACCATGAAAGGAAATCCCTGAGCAGGTTGAATTGTTTAGGTGCTCCATGTGTCATACATTTTGAAAGAAATGCAACAGTAACTTAAAGACTTCAGGAGCTGAGACTCTTCTGCATCTCATGTTCATTCCAGAGGTTAAATATTGCATGTTCCTCCTAGCTTAAATCCAGGTTAGATTAATTGGATTTTTTCATTTGTTGGATTGATTAATATCAGATGACTTCTCCCAGATACACACCAATTGAGACCCTTGAGGGATTAATTCCTCCCTGTCTGGGAGAGAGGTAGAATTTAACAGGGAAGATTTTAAGTGTATAGATCAGTTATACAATAAACTCTTCAATGGTCCACTCAATGCAATTAACACAGGTGACACAACAGAGTTTATCAGCACAATGTTATGGAGACCTCGATTTGGGATATACATTTCATTAAATGCATATTTCACACAGCTAGCAGTTGCACATCAATAGCATTTCAAAACAAATGTATATTATTTTTTCATCACAAATAGAATTTTGCTGTAGGTGGACCACACATAAGAAACCCCACAGCCACGGCCTGAGTCCCTGCTGCCATGACGGAAGTTAACTGCATCCCAGCCAGACACAGTTTAAATATGAAGCTCTGTTTTCAAGACATGATCTCTCCGTCTCTCTATCTGGTGCAGGTGGCAGACAGAGCTAACACAGCCATTAGGTAGGTGTGAACTGCATGGAAGAGCAGTTGCTTTACCTCTGTAAGGAGCACTGGTGAAAATGGAATGAGGATAATTCATTCGATTCCAGCTTTCCTATTTTTAATATTTTCAAAGTCGGCAGGAAAGCAGAGAAGAGTCATAACAATTGTTTGGGTGCTATGGAAACTTAGTTATAGAAAAAGTAGAGAAACTTTGAGACTCCATTGCGCTCTTCCCTTGAATAGAATATTCAGAGGTGAGTGTGTTGCACTTTGGAAATACTTCCATGGAAGGAAAACAAGCACTAAATGTTTTAGGGGTTTTCATTGCAATAGAAAAGCTTAATTAGTACTGATGAGAGAAAGCTAAAGCCAGACAAATTCAAATTGAAAATAGACACATATTTTGATAATAAATATAATCATTGCAAATTACCAGGAGCAATGTTGGGAGTCTCTATGTCTTCCTACCTTTAGATATATGCATTAATAAAAAACACATGGGGCTGAATTTCAAGGTCTCCTGCAATGTCTCAAGTGAAAGGGTGAGAGGAAATGGCCTTAAGGTGTGCTCAGGAAAGCTCAGATTAGATATTAGAAAAAAAATTCACTGAAAGAGGGGTTAGGCATCGGAATGAGTTGCCTGGGGATGTGGTGGAATAACCGCCTCCGGAAGTGTTCAAGGGGCATCTGGATGTTGGGGATATTGCTTGGGGGTGATTGTGGTGGTGCTGGGTCAGGGGTTGAGCTAGATGATCTTCAAGGTCTCTTCCAACCTTGGCAATTCTGTGATTCTTCTATTCTGTCTTGTGGCAAGCATGAAAACTGATTAGATGTCTGAATGCTCTTGAGTTTCTGAGGCTGTGAATTGAATAGTCTCTTAACTTTATTTTGGATAAATCGTATTGTCTATGGTTTTTTAAGTAAGGCATATTGAAATGGACATATTCTACCATGTTGGAATATCTTACATGTGAATTACTGCTGCTGCTCTCTTCTCAAGTTCTGTAACATTAGTGAGTTCAGACAGATTCATTATATCAGTATAGAGTTCGTGTGGATGCTCTTAGGTTTTCCAGTGATCTTTTGAAGTGGGAACACCAGAAAATTTCCATGCCTCTGTGTAACACAATGGTTTATCATTCCTCATAAAGCTTTGCAGACCACCTCCTTTTGTCCACAAAACGTTTCCTGTAAATATATTAATTGCTGATTTAAATTTCACTCTAGCTTTCATTTTCTGTCCACATACAAAGCCTCACCGGGTTTTGAGGCTTGTGTTCTCACCTCAGTGTCACTGAAAACCTTTCCTAATAAAATATGACAATTGTTAAAAATCAGAGTGTCGTTCACTGAGAAGTTCCCAAAAAGCCCTGAACTCAGTGGGCCATAGGTTTTGTCTTCATGACTTAGAGCTCCTACAGGTTTTCTCTTAAGTTCTGTTTGTGCTCAGGCAGATTTGTGGATTTATTTTTCCCCAGAAATTACAGATAGGAGATTACTACATAATTCGTTTGCTTTGTCTCTATTGCCTCCTTTTCAAGATGAACTCTGAGTAATTACTTTGTGCAAGCATGTGAAGTGGAGTTTAAATAGCTGCTAAGTACTTTCAAACAAAACCTATAACAAATGCCCTGGGCTAAGCATTTACAAAAAGTTGGCATACTACTAGATAATGGAAAATGACTGGAAAGGTTAGACAGGCTGTGGGACTGGATCATAGGAGGGGGATTTGCTGCATGATTGCAGATGGTTTTTTTTCCAGTTCAGCCAGCTGTAATATATATACTGATGATTCATACTGTTTGATAAAAATGTGTGTTGATTCGTTTGACTTAGAGCAATGTTTGTGAACAAATACTGAATAGTTTAATAGATAATTTTAAATGAAAATATAAGTAAACATAGAGAATAAATAAATAAAAATCTTCTTAACCAGTTAGTAAAATGAAAAGTCATTGAAGTAAAATTTTTCAAATTTGAACAACTTTCTCTTCAAAAACATAGTTCACAAAGTACATCAATAAACTATTCTTGGGATCTTTTTCTTTTGGCTGACAATGAAGTGGTATTACTTTAAAAATTAATTCCAGGTAATGGAGTGAGTAGTGGTCCCATACTTGGTTTTGTCAGTGTGTATGACAGATGAATGTAAAGCTGTGCCTATTTGAAGAGTAATCACACTCTTTTCAGAGGACAGCATGTGGCTTCAAAACCTAATGCAAGCCTGCATAAGAGTCTAGAACTAGTTGAAGCACTTTTTTTTTTTTTATTGTGATTTAATTTGGGCTATGTGCATGCTTTTACAATTACTATTTCCCAAAAGACGCTGACAACTGTGGTTAGGAAGTTCCCAAGGTAAAACTGTCTGTGTTATGAGTGCTGAGCTCTAGGTATGGACAATCATGCTGTAACCCCATGTCTGGTGTAGGTCTCAGTCTGCAGAGTTGGAGACTATAGACTTTTATTTAATCCTTATTCTTCCATGTCTCCTCCAGCAAGGGCAAGTTGGGAAGCAGTGAGGGAAGAACACCGGTAACGCATCCTCCCTCCTGCACACTCTTATTGACAGCCCTGTGGAGCCACCAGGTGTGACTGGGTAGGTTTCTCACTTTCGCTTGCTGCTGGTGGCAGCACATCAGACTATCCTACCCTCCATACTGGCCCAAACTGCTCTAGCAGTGTTTCATCAGTGATGCACGGAGCTCAAGCCACTCTGAGGGGTTTCCAGACATTAATCAACTGACTGTGATTTGTAGCACTTAAGATGGAATATGATCATAAGTGCCTCTGTTTACTTATCTATAAATTACCTATAGCTATCCCCTGTCTTTCCACATCATGGTGATGGTGTGCAGTTAATTGATTCATGGGGGTAAAGAGCTTTCAGACCACCTGATGAAAGATGTTACAGAAGTAAGTGGGAGCAAGCAGAAGTGGTGTTTTGGCAGGATGGCAATGTGTGTTTCATGCCGTGGAGATGGTGTAAATGAGGTATTTGCTTCACATTCTTGGGCTCCCTTCGTGTGTGGTGCAGGGAAAATGGTCACCCTCCGTGAAAGCATGTTTTATGTTGTGTGACATAAACACTAGAGACCACTCTATGTGCTGGGACATATGATACAGCTGACTTGCGGGCAAAATAATATAACCCCCACCTCTCTGCTACATTGGGATAAATCCCAGAGTGCACCTCTCAGAACAAGCATATCCTGTCGTGAAATGTCAAGCAATCAACATCAATAAATGAGTTGAAAACAGCAAGGTGGCGTAAAACTGCACAGTTGCGCTTGGGAAGGTAGGGAAGCTGATTAAGTGTTATTTCCTGATCTGTAAATCATCAATTCCAAACTTCTTTGTGTGTTGTCTATAAAATATTGGCTGTGGGCCTTTTGTTATAAAAAGGTAACTAATTTTTATAGCAGTCCCGTAAATAGTAATTAACGTGCCACAAACTGAACAACATCCTGCTGTAAAAAATGGGGAAACGCTGTGCCTGTATTTTAAGAGACCTGCAGTTGTACCTGGGTAGGGATGAATACTTGCTTGCCCCTGTTTGGGTGGGTAGGTGTACATGTGCTGCTATGTTGGAAAACTCCAGTCCCTTCATTCTGTCCTACCTTAGAAACAGCCCTGGCACGAACCAGGGAGGGACTGGCGATCTGAAGTCCACAGGCTCTTTTCAGTGTCTGCTGTATCAGAGGAGGCAGAAAGGAATGACAAAGTAGGCAGTTGCTGAATATAGCATTTTTCTTTCCAGCCTCTGTCACTTAACATTTGGCTTATGCCCTGAAACTTGAGAAGGACTTAGATCTTGTCTCAAAGCATTTTTCTGAATCTGTCTAATAAAACTATATATGCTCTCATTATCCATATAAATCCCTAATCCCTTTCTTAACAGCAACAAACTGTTGACCTCATTGTTACAGTGTTCATTGATACAGGTTCAGCATTCAAACTTAAAAAGAAGAAAACCAACTAACCCCTCACATTTCCCTTTCTACTTCCTCAGTTTTAAACTAATAATCTTATGGGTGTAGTCAGTGCCACTTAGAATCATAGAATCAGTGGGGTTGGAAAGGACCTCCAAGATCATTAAGCCGAACTTTTGATCCACTACCACTGTAGTTACAAGACCATGGCACTAAGTGACACATCCAGTCTCATCTTAAAAACCTCCAAGGATGGAGAATCCACCACCTCCCTGGGCAGCCCATTCCAATGTCTGGTTACCCTCTCTGTAAATAATTTCTTCCTAATATCTAACCTAAACCTCCCCTGGCAGAGCTTAAGACCATGCCCTCTTGTCTTACTGATAGCTGCCTGGGAGAAGAGACCAACTCCTACCTGGCTACAACCTCCTTTCAGGTAGTTGTAGAAAGTGATGAGGTCTCCCCTGAACCTCCTCTTCTCCAGGCTGAACAACCCCAGCTCCCTCAGCCTCACCTTGTAGGACTTGTGCTTGAGTCCCTTCACCAGCCTCATTGCTCTTCTCTGAACTTGTTCCCTAAGGACTGGGTAGATGGGCATGTCAGATTTGTTGTACATGTTACACACTATGCACATGGACCATGGGAGGATCTAGAGCTGGGAGGAGCAGGAGGATTGCACAACCCAGCCAGGCCTGTGTTAGATGACCTGAAGTATGTGCACAGCCCCAGGAGGTGTTAACGGCCTTCAACAACAACAGCCCTGCTCCTTTTGCCCCCCACTGCCCTCCTTTAGAAAGTTTGCCCCTGGCTACATAACTTTGAGACAGACCTTCAGATGCTCTGAAGCTACACCTTCATGTCACAGTGATGGAGCTGTACACAGAGCATCCGCCTTAGCTTTTCCTGCCTTATACCTGCCCTGCTTCCAGAGAGTCAGCAGGCAGTTGGGCTACTAAGTCATTGCCCTGGTTTCTGCATGTGACTTTCTAGGGGTCTTTGCCAATGCAACTTCTTCACCTGGTTAGATTAAAAGTTCTGATCCCAGGAGGGCTCCGATGAGAGGGGGCAGACAGGGGTGTGCTTTGTCCTTGGATGAGATGTGGGCAGTCATCAGCAGGTGCAAAACTCTCAAATGCAGTAAGTGAGCATGGCAGAACATTAAAAAAGGGAGTGACAGAAGAAACAAACATTTTGGTGAGGTGGGGAGAACAACCTCAAGAGAAAGTAAGCCGGGTAGGGAAGAAGGATTGCTTGTAAGAAGAGGCAAGGTCATGATGTTCCTGTGAAGAGGAACACTTGATCCTTCTGTCCCCCTCCATGTAATACTGTGCCCACTGTGTTCACCCTTACTTTCACAAACGTTGTCTTCGCTGTGATTGCGGTCAATTACACCATCTTTGGGTCAGATCGTGTTATAGACATTCAGACCATGAGTACAGCATGGTCTGAGTTCACTCTGCCTAGGATGCTGCTCAGGAACTTTGACCTGAGACACCATTTTCCTGTTAATTGTGGTAACTGGTGTTTACAGTTCCACAAGGTAATGGTAGAAAAACATACTTTTTAATATGTAAAATCACTGTATGGAATAGGTTACATATTAGTACAAGATTTCAGAATTTTCTGAACTTTTTGTGAGATTCAAACTGTGGTAACTCAAATAATTCATCTTTAAGGTCATATTTTTAAGTAGAAAACTGAGTAACATCCTCAACTAAAAACATACTGATAAAGACATCTACTGATTTCACTAGAAGTATTGATGCTTAAAAGTAGTTTCCTGCCCCCTAAAGCATGGGACCACTTCACAAACACTAAATTGCTATTGAAGTCCATAAAAATGCAACAGCAAAATAAAAATGCAACAGTAAAATCCTAATATACATAAAAATCTACTTTGACCACTAAGGCCATAGTCCAAAAGAGCTTACTATCTCTATGCTATTGATTGTAATTTGAGTGGCAGTCAGGTTTCCAAGTACCTACCAGAAACTGAGCCCATGTGACAAGATAATACTTCTTTGTAACTCTCCAGCCTGATTTATCCACTTCTGACAGAGTTCTACCAACAAGGTCTGGTTAAGAAATATGAACTTGTTAAACCTTGCTGAAAGGTTTGGAGAAAGGCTGCAATCTCCAGTGAGCAAAGTGCATCTCTCCCAGAGCAGGCTGCATGCTGGGGCCATTCATCACAAGCCACGGGGAGGGATCTGGCAGAGAACAATTGATATGGTTTTGCCATTGAAGAGACAGTTTCCCTTTAGAACATATGGAAGACAGATTACACAGGCCCATCCTAATGTGAATGGAGCTCAGATGGGAAGAATACATGGGCGAGAGAGGGACATCAAGGAATCAACATCATCTGACACCTGTTTTCTGTTTCCAATATGCAGACCTGCGCCTTGCTGCCTCTGGAAATGTCTTCCCCTGCTTGAATTTCAGTTCTCTCTGCAGATTCATCAACTGTGTCCTAAACATCAGGGTTTTTCATCTTGCATGACCAGTGGCAGAGCCTAATGGAAGAGGTTGGTCCTCCCCACCACACCACTATCTTTCTGTCTGCCCCTAGCAGGTTTTCAAAGTGACAAATTTGGGCACAAAGCTGGCTGGGTACATAACAGTGAAGATGGGAGGAAAATGCTTCTCCAAACACCACTACACACACATACACACTACAGATCTAGTTCTTCATCTTTATTTTCTCCTTTCCTGCCACAGAGTAAACAGGCTAGGACCAACCTTAACAAAGCACTGTCAGTCTGGGTTTTTTTAATGAGAAACATATGTGCTATAATCAAGGCAGCTAAGGAGAAATAAGGAGAACCTAAGTTAAAATATGGAATCACCCTTAAATAAGCAAAATAGCTCACAAAGCAATATTACAAAGCAAATACGCAAATTACAACAAGAAAATAGAGAAGAAATAGAAAGAAAAAAAAAGGGGAAAAAGCAATCCATATCAATAAGTTCCTTAAGGGGAACACAAAATGTACAATAAATACCTATTCAGAACACAGCCTTTCCTGGGGAAAATTTCATCAGATTTTTCAAAAGAGAAAAATTGAGACTTATGAAGACTGTATCAAAGAAAAGAAAGGATATAGCAAAGTTATGTTTCAGAGCAAAATATGCAGAGTCAGAAACCAAGAAAAAAGAAATGTTGCTTAGAATTTATGTGAAAAAAAAGTGATGTCAATGTGCAGTGTCATCTGCCTGCCCTGTGTGGGGTAGCACCTCGGCCTGCAGCCCATTTGGTGAGATGCTCAGATGAAAGATGTGTGTCCTTTTTCAGACAAAGGGTGAATAGGGATCCCACATTAGTGGGATTGCAGACAAAAGGTGTTGTGAGTCCACAGAAAGTGGAGGTAAGTCAGGGTTACAAGAGTAGGAATGTAAGAGCTCTTGCCTTTTAACACTCCAGAGAAGAAGAAAGGCAGGAAAGGGGACAGAGAAATTTCTTAGAGAAGTCAGTGAGTGAAAAAATGAAAGGAATAACATTCCTCTTAATGTAGGACAATTCCTTATCTGCTGAGAGAAGAGACTGTTGCTTTGCAGTCCAGATGTTTTACAGATGTTTGACATGGTTACATATCCAAATTAAGAACTGTGTAGTATACTAAGCTTGAGATGCAGAAGATACCACAAGTTAACATACCTGCAAAGCATAAGATGCATTAAAGCTCCAGAAAATTGAAGTAAATTGACAGATCTGCTTTCAGGGAAAGGAATAGTTCAGCTCAGAGGAAAATTTAAAAAAAAAAAATAAAACAAACCACAGAAACTATACAACAGTTTTCTTTGTTCATCTTTGTGGTGTCCTGGCATGGCGTGGGATCACCTCTCCCCTCCACTGGCAGTATCTGACTTCCACAGTACTCCGCTGAGGAGTCCCAAGATGTGACCGCCTCTTTCAGTCCAACACACAAGGGGCTATACATCATTGTTATTATTATTACTGAGGTTATGTGCTGGTTCTTCAATAATTCATTGATGCTTTGTGTGGGAGGTACAAAAACTGCAGCCTGGAGACTAGAGCTCACTGCTGGGGAGTTCCTCCAGAGACATAATTTTAAAAGTTATTCACTTTAAATTATGTAAGATATATCTGTCAGGGTCCTTAATGCACTAGAATAGAATTATAGAATCATTTAGGTTGAAAGAGGCCTTTAAGACCATCAGGTACAACCATTAATCCAGCATTGCAAGTCGACCACTTAACTATGTCCCTAAGTGCCACATCTACGCATCTTTTAAATACCTTCGGGGATGGCGACTCAATCACTTCCCTGGGGAGCCTGTTCCCATGCTTGATAATCCTGTCCCTGAAGAAATTTTTCCCAATATCCAACCTTAACCTCCCCTGGTGCAACTTGAGGACATTTCCTCTTGTGCTATTGCTTGTTACTAGGGAGAAGAGGCTGATCCCCGTCTTGCTGCAGTGATCTTTCAGATAGTTGCAGAGAGCGATAAGGTCCCCCCTGAATCTCCTTCTCTCCAGGCTAAACAACCCCAGTTCCCTCAGCTGCTCCTCGTAAGACTTGTGCCTTGTCAGTCCTGAGCAGTAAGGTCACTCCACCCGCCAACACTGCCCATGTGCCGTGCGCTCCGTTTCAGCTCGGGAACCTATCTTGTTGCCTCATATCCAGTCTTGTCTCTGGGCCCCTTCTCTAGCTATTCCTTACTGAGATCCCCAGATGGACTCTGGGCAGGATCCATCACCTTGCCTTGGCTGGGGGTCTCAACAGAAATGGTTATAAGGCCCCTGGCACTGCCTTTCATCTCCAGGTCCCTACCTGGGCTGGGATCACCCTTGGATCTTCACGTGTGTGGCAGCCCCACTCTGCTTCCTAATGGTCTCACTGCTTTGTGTGACCTTGGTTTGCATAAGTACAGGGGCAAATGCCTGTCCCCTCTCTTGTCACTATATAGTGGATGTAGGGAAATAGAGGGGAGGGAAGAGACAGGTTTATAGCAGATGGAAACTTGCTGTTTAAGACAATGTCCCCGTGAAATTGCTGAAGGGCCAATTGATACCACTCTTGGGCTATTCTACCTGCTTGCTGAGACCACAGGGCACTCACTGAAGAAAGGTTACCTGAGAGAGAAATTTCGCTGGGGTTTTTTTTGGTTTGTTTTTCAAGGAATAGTTTTGCCCCTGGGACAAGGGAGGTTGTAATTCTTTGAGTCTCACTCTGACAGACCTTACTATGGAGTAATAAACACTGATGAATCTAGAAAAAGATGCCAAGGCCATTTATTTTAGGACTAGCTAAAATAATTACAAAGTCAGGAAGGGGAAGTCTGAGTGCACTTAAGAGGACACTTTGCATTTTAGGAACTTGCAGGCATTGGGTAAATGTGGGAACATACCAAGAAAGAAGAGGAGTGGGGTCTTTTATCTCTGCATGACCACAGCTTTATAGCAGTTACTTCTCGTAACAGGCTTTTTTGTATTTGGCTTTTTTTCTACCCTCTAAGTTGAGCAAAAATACCACTAAGCTGTTGCACCAGCTATGTTACTCTCTCAGCATGGGTGTGTTAGAGGAAGGCTGGTGCTGACTTTTCTTACAACCAAGAAATAGATGCTATGCTGGGTGTGGAAGATTTACAGTGTCTACAAGAGTCATAGGGGATTAAAAATGAGTTGAGTGAGGCTCATGATTTGGGATTAGCCTGGACATCACATACCCACAGCTGAAAGGGAGAACATTTGGCAGGAGTGGGAGGGCCCCTTCATGAGACTTAAGACAGCACGTCACTGGTGAGTGGCCAAAACTATGGACCTGGAACTTATCTTTAGTGACATTGTTTTTAGCGGGGAAAAGTTTGTGGGAGGCTAGGTCAGTAAAAAAGGGACTGCTGTGGTTGCAATTCAAGATGAATAGAGGAGGAAGAAAGACAGGAACTTCTTTCTCTTTCTTTTCTCCCAGACTATTTAGCTGGACTAGCAAAGGATAGAAGGTCTGAGAAAAAGGAAAAATGGACTATGGAAGAAGAAAGATGGGGACAGAACTTGGTAATACCTGTTTTTTCTTATTCTTGGAACAGTGTCCCTAATCTTCCTCCTCATCCAGAAATGGAGTTGTTTCCTCGAAACACCTAGTAAAGGTATTGCTTGCTGTTGCAAATCAATGATCTTACTTGTTGAGTGCTTTCTTTTTCTAGGAGCATCTTCACCTAGATGGTCCTAGGTGAAGATGTTACCTATCCTCTTCATCCTAGGTGAAGAATTAACCCGTGTGAATCAACACAACTTTGTTAAAGCTCTGTCATCTCTCCATTTTCTTTTTCTCTTTTTTTTTAAACTCTTGTTCATCCATAATGCTTCTTTATACACTCTAACATGTAATGCCACAAGTTGGTTTCAAAACAATTTTCAAAATTGACTTTTGGACTTTTGTAGCAATCATATGTCATGAGCATCTGTAGTGATGCTTAAAACTTTTGATACATCAATATATTAACTTTACTCCTGACCTGTACACATATCTTAACTTCAGCAGGCCCTTGAAGTTAAGCAACTTCATTAGTGTATTTTTTATTTCAGCATCTGGTATTTATATGTATACAGCTATAGTACTCTTCCCTTTCTGTGTGTGAGTAGCTATATTACAAACCTTATACCAATGAGCTCATTGAAATGAATGGAAAACCAGTCACATTTATCTAAATCCTCTGCTAGTTGAATTGCAAGGCCATCATCCAACTTAATTCTTTAACTTTATCCCTGCTGTTTAGCATGCGTTTTGTATTGAATCATTTCAGTTTTGTTATCATAGGCTTAAGATAATGGCTTGGCAAAAGATATGCTCTTTCCTCATGTGAAATCACCATCAGATAGCAGTTTTTGATGTGCAGTGCAGCCTGCCACTTGAGATCTTGCCAATAAAATATTATTTGCTGTCAGTGGAAACTTCTGCAGTTCTGAAGTGCAGTTCTTAGGAATGTTGGTCATTTCAAAAGGGAAGGATCCCTTTTTTGTCCCCTTTCGTTTGAAAGCAAGCTTCTATGATGTCTTTCAAAAAAGCATTTATCATTAAAATATTCTTTAAAAAAGTCTACTTTCAGATTCCAGAAGACGTAATAATGGCTTCCAATTTTGTTTCATCATGCAGTACTTCATTGTTCCTTCATGCCTGAAAGTCTCAGTCTACTGCTTTATTGTACACTTTTGCATTTGGGCTCCAAAGCCGCAGTGAAAATATGTCAGTGATTGCTTGTGCACAGAGCTTGGGTGTGTTTATTAACATGCTCAATCACATAATAAATATTGCAAATATTTTTGTTTCCATCACTAGCAGTTCTACTCTACTGGCTTTTAAAGAACATCCTGCTATGTATCAAGCCTGCTTTTGAAACCCAGTGCCCATAAAATATAAAGCAGCTCTTGCATGGAGTGCTAAAGTCATGTTTGCAGTAATGTGGATGAGGAACAATTTTTTTACGTTTATTCTCAGAGCCTGCATATAGTGAAACCGTGTACTGCTGTATTCCAAAAGGAACAAGCCTTCGATTAAAAAAAAAAGATACTGTAATTAATCACCACTGGTGTGGTGCCAGTTCTCTGCTAGGGCCAGCATTTTGCCATCATGAGTTTAATTCTTTCCCTGTTTCGTCTCCATTTCCTCTCTGCTCTATCTTCATCTGGAAATTAATTTTCTTTTCCTCTCCACCTCGGTGTCCTCACGTTCTTGTGGGCTGTGCATGCCCAAACTCTTAGTGATCCTTCTTGCCTGGTCTCTGCTTCTTTTGTCCTTTCCTCCACCTGCTCTCTTGCTGTGTTTCACGTCCACCAACGAACATCCACTCCGCTCTTTTTGTCTCCTCCAGTCTCTGCCCACAACCACCTTGTTCCTCCCTGCACCCCAAATACATTTTTCCTCTCCCATCATTTTCTGAAGAGGAGAAAGAGAGACATGTTTATGGGAAGAACGTGAGAAAAGTCCAAGTTCTTTGTCTCTGTCTGCAGGCTGTCTGGGTAGAAGAAGAGGTGGCTCCAGGACAGTATATCCTTTTGAGTACCAGAGCAGCCCTTCCGGCTTGGGACAGTACCTGAGGGCCTCCCCACTGCCTTGTGACTACTCTGAGCACAACATATCAAGGCTGTCCAGCTTTCAAGTGAATGTGTTTGGCTGCTTTTAGACAAAGCAGTTGTAAAGGCAACTACAACTGTAGAGCCATCAATCCCCTGGCCTGAATTTTATGTCTGATATTAAGTATCTGTTGCTACAGTTAGATTGACACTTGCACCTCTGTCAATCTTAAAGCTTAAAACTTAACACCAGATTGGATGAGCCCTCTGCATATGGCAAAATATGTCCTCTTGTTAGGGGGAGAAAAGGGGGAAGTGCTGCTGCTTGAAATCAGGAAACTCAAATTGATCCACTCATTATGTGTGAATGCATTTGCAGGACATCAACAAAGACAAAACTGTGCAGAAATGACACGAAGGTGAGGAGGCAGGAAGAGATAGTGGCTGGAATATTACTTCCTCCTCCTTCTTCCCTGTTGTGCAGAGGTTCATATATGACGTAAAGTGTTTTTGAGTTCCTTGAGTCTGGTATATCCCAGAAGGGCTCAAAGCTCTGGTGAGTTTGGTTCTTCACTGAGAAACACAAGGAGAAATGTGAGGCATTGTGTCTCCTATGACTGTTTATATGTGCCCATGGAGTGATGCACAGTAAATAAATTACGGAGTCCTGTGATTAGGAATGAAAATGTTAATTTTAGTGACATTTAAACTGTTATCTCAGGGCATTGGAGAGCTTATGTGCACCCAAACTGGAACCAAAATAGCAACTTGAGTTTAAATCTGAACTTACCAGTGAATCTTGGTGTGACAATGCTGTGTTTTTACGTTCAGAGTGGCCTTTCTCTGTTAAACAAATCTCCATCAGATTTGCCGCAAAAACACTGGAGCTGACATGTGGGTTTGTCTATCACCCATTTTGGTGGTGATTTACTAACCAAATCAGGTTAGTATGAGGATAAGCCTCCAAAATATTCATGTACACACTTGAACTGCAGGTAGGATTTGTAGGATGGGTATATTTTTAGTTCCAGCCTATGTATAGATCAACCCTGAATTAACACCGTGCTGAGATGAATGATATGGTTCATACCTCTTAGAGCTGTTGTTCCAGTTGGCCTGAAGATAAAATAACATCTGTTCGGAGCTTGAAAAAATATAAGGGAAAAGGGGGTGTCTTCTCTACAACAATACATGAATACTGTGTCTTGACTTGATTTTTGGGATGTTTGCTGTGAATGCATTCATATGTATAAATAGATTCTTAGAAAAAGAAAAGAAAAAACAAGTAGGAAGAGGCTCAGATTAAAAAACATAAATACCCAAGGGCTGTTATCAGGCAATGATAGAATGAGAAAATTTGGCAACCCAGTCCAGAAGTGGAAGTGTTTTGTTATTTTATACTTGGACAAAATGCTAAGAGCTGAAGGATCCACCTGTGCCTGAGTCAGTGGTAACCATAAGTTTTTCAACAAACAGATGAGGCAACAGTTCTCACATTTTTAATGTTAAAGCTGATCCTGGCAAAACGAAAAGGCAACTATGTAATCATATTGCTATCTATGAGCTCCATCTCGCCCCTATCAAGTTATTATATTAAATCTTTAAGAGAAAATTTACATAATCTTCTACTCTCCTGCTTCTGCCTTCTGATAAATGGGCATTTTTTCCCACAGTACTTTTCAGTCCTAAATCACAGTCATTTACCACTGTCTTGAGGCCAGAGTATGGAAATGCAGAAGATCTGGGTGTAGATATATTGAATGTGTGCTGGGATATAATTTGTTTGTGTGAAAACTGCTTTATGGAATGAGCCGTTGCTGCTCAATGAGGAGTTTTCCGAGCAAGACCAGAGACCGAAGTAGTGTTGTCAGAGGAAATGTATCTGGGAAAGAGCTACTTATGAGAATTGCACTTGCATCAAACCTGTAGCAAAACATTTAGGATGAAGGAAGAAACTGTGCTTTTAGCGGTCATTAGCTCTTGGTGTATAATTTCTGGTGTTAATTAGGTTCTCTTTGAATGACCCTTCCAGGTACACGGTGATGCAGTGAAATTTTGTTCGCTGTTTGGCTTTCTCAGCCCATGAAGAAGGGAACTGCACTTTATTAAAGGATTTTTTCCCCCTCTTTTACAAGGTTGTTTGTTATCTCGGAATGCAGGCCTGCACTGGAGCGTGTAATTACAACACCATGTCCTGGGTTAGAAAGAACTCAGACACTAAATTGTCCATGTCATCACCTGAATTTGACCATGAAATATAGCACAGAGGGACTGGGAAGGCAGCCTGTAAAGAAGTGAGGACTGAATGGGCATTTTGGTGCACTGGGCAAATCCAATCTGCTCAATCCATTGCTGCAGTCCCACCGTGGCCATTTAATATTATTACCTGCTTCTTGCCCTTGAAATGGTGCTTCCACCTCTCTTTCCATGAGGTGTGTCTGAGTGAAGGGGGTCAGGGTTAGAGAAGATTGCAATAAAACATGACTCATTTTACATGGGTGATCAGAGTCCTATTAAGTTGCAAAGGAGTTGATTTTTTAAAGAATGTCTTTTTTTTCTCAATCAATTTTTTTTTGTGTGCAGACACTAGGAAATAGAGGTCAACTCTACTGTTCAGGGTGTTCAGAGATACCCCCAAAGCTGGAATAAAACCACTTACACTCCTTTTTGCGGAAATTCTTTATTTTATTCACTTGAGCATCTTAATGTTACCACAGATTTTGAATTTAAGGCCTTTTCTGTACTTCCACAATGTATTGGAGCAGAAAAAACTGCCATATCACTGATCTCCAGGACCAGGAAACAGCTCTTGCAGAGACCTTTTCAGAAGAGAAAGGTCTGTGTGAGGCAGCTTCGCCAACCTGGTGACTGGTACATGACTGGAGAGAGATGGCTGTACTCAGTGTTTCTTTCCTCTGTCTACGGGTATCACTTGCCATGGTGCAAACAGAAAGAAAGGTTTGCAGAAGGGTATGTTTGAGAAACACAAGTCTTGCAGGGAAATGTTTGTGCTTCATCAGGCTTAGGGACCCAAACTGATCTATGATGTCAAAAATGATAGACAAAAAGATGGGCAGGACAATGACAGAAAGCAGTAGTTTCAGGATACGGAGACCACCTCTATTTCTGCCTTAGCAGTTAATAACTCCACAAAACAAAATTTTGGTATGAGCATGTGTGTCTGTATATATGTGAAATACCACCCTGGGAGTTGTAGCAAAATATTTTTTTGTAAATTCCACTCTTCAACAAGAAATATCTAGTAAATTTCTGATGGTTGCTTTTCTGGGATGTAATACATCCTGCAACAGCATTCTTGCACACAGTGCCCAAGTACCCTCTCCCATTCAGACTTCCTCCTTTATTCACCACACTTACTTTATAAGACATATAAGTGAATATTTCATTACATTTGAGAAGGTTGTAGTACCTAGTTATGTTTATTCCCTTGTTATATTTCCATGATTAACCCAGTATTTGGAATAATAAAAAAAAACCGACAAAACCCCACAGAATTGTGTTCTGGATCATTGATAACTGTGCCAAGGTCTTAAAACACCACAACACTCTTTGAAGTGGCAATTTGAATTGTGTGACTAAATATCATTAATCAAACATTAAATGTCAAGTCAGGAAACGCTACCGTGGAGGTTGCATCTTTGCTTTACTTATTTGACACTGTGTAAAGTCTGATAGCTTGTTCGTACAGTCAATGTCATTGCATATGAACTGGTGCCTGCAGCATCACTAAAGAAAGTATGGAGAGTCTGTAGGAGCTTTATACGTTAAGGCCATTGCTAAGGTTCAGGATAGCTTTGACACTATTTAATAATAGTGGCTTGTTTTAATACTTGATTGTCCAATGTGGTTCTGCAAGGGAATGCATCAGATTTGCTCCATTTTGAGTTTCTGATGTGGAACCAGGATGGCCCTCTCAAATTAGAAACAAATCTGATTAAATAAATCATCTTCTGCAAACAGTAAGCTGTGAATTATGCTGGCCAGGCTGGTAAGGCGCTAGCTTGGTAGCATCTCTGCAATTTCTATATAGAGAAGAAAAATAGATGAAAAGGCAGTTAGGAATTGTCTTCAATCTATGTTTTGAATGTATGCAATATCGTAAAAATGTGTGTGTTGTCTCATAACTCTAAAGCCTAGACTTAAAAAGTTCAGTATTGCTCCTCTCTCATCCCGCTGGGAAATACCAGGATGATGACCCTGTGGTTTTTGCGGGACCCAGTTTCCCCTTTTTTCACCCACCTTGTTGTATAAAAGATAATTTTGTTACTTAAAGTAACATTTGCTATGCAACTGACTTTTGCATGTGAAGTTCAGTCCAGAAGGCCACATAATCACACCATTACTATGTCTCTTGAACGAACTGGAGATAAACTTTATGTTTACAGGGAAATTATGTTCAGAGGCCCCTTCCCTCAGGACATGTTGAAAGACACTCCTTTGGGTATCTTCACAGTGTCCCAATAGTTACTGATGATCAGTGTGTCACCACCACCACTGAATCCGTAAAGTAATGTAGGCAGTGGACAGTCACTCAGGCAAAACTCCTGTCACCTTCAATGGATTATAGGGTTTATCAAAAGCTCTAAGGTTGAAGAGTAGTGAAATGATGATTCAAAAAATGCACATACAAAAGCTTCCCTACTCAGTTCTTATTTTATTAGAATCTGTGTGAATTTCCTGTGTGCAGGGAGAAAGAGGTTTCTCTGAGTCCTGATCAATGAAATAGAAGAGGTAGAAAAATAGCACCAGCACATCTGCTCTCCTGGGAGTCTCCTAATCCCTTCTTGAATGTATGGAAGACTGAAAGTATGCTGCTGTCCTCTAGATGCTCTGCACTTGATGCTGAAACACAGCCCTTAATTGTGGCTTTCTGAATAACAGTGTGAAAAGTATTACAAGAGAAGGACCATACAACTTTCTTGTTCTAAAAGTCTGTCTGGAGGAGTTACAATTGTCTGTCTGCTTCCAAACCATTTCTCTTGATGTAGCAGTTCAATTTAACAGTGCCAGAAATCCCAGCAGCACGTGCAAATCAAAATGATCCACAGTTTTGGTAACCTGCCTGCAATAGCTAAATCTGAAGCACTGTCTCCCTAAAGGGAAAAACTGGCTGGCAGAAGCCCAGGTGCCAAGATAATTGGCCCCCTGTGGACCACTGGTTGGATGGAGCAGCCCAGTGGCACAGCATTGTGGAGAATGGCCAGCCGGTGACAAGGAGGTCCCATACTGCCTGGAAAACACGCAGATGGTGTAATCACTAGTGTAAGATCTAGAGGGGCATACTCTGACCCTTGTCTGTGTTTGGTGGTTTTGGTAAATTTAAGGGACATTAAGGACTACAGAACCCAACATTTCTTGGCAAAATAAATTCTTTTAGCTAATGGCCAATTTACAGACTGTAGTTAGAGCTCTCAGTTCAGAACCCAGATTTTTAATTTAAAAACTCTCACTTGCCCTTTCTGTCTAGCATTGATGGAGCTGCTACTTGCCTAAATTGGCTTTGTGTTCTGAGATCTTCATTGTGCTTGCTTATAATTTTTAAATTGACTGAGTCCTGAAAACTCATTTCCAATTTCTTCTAAAGAAGGTTTCTTAAGAAATCAGTCAATGGAAATACCAGTCTCACTGTTCTCTCTTTTCACAGAGAATTACACGGTCTGTATACATTCCCTCACTTTCCAGTCTGCATAATCAGAACAATTTTAAAACAGCCAGAACCAAAGAAGTTTTATAAGTGCTGAGGAAAATTTCAAAATTATTTTAATTTCATCTGTTTTTTACATTGAATAACTATTTGTTTTTAAGAATGGTCATCTAAGTATTAATTCTAATTACAATGCTTTCATTTGTTCATTTTCCACATATAAAATGTTTCAGAACTTGGGGGTTTTTTCTCTCTAAAAATATCCCAACATGTGGTGATGCCAATTAAACAACATTGTCTGCACAAAATCTCTTTTTCTACCCACACAAAAGTGGAACAGTGACTTTAACAAAACAAAACAAAACAAAACCAAACAACAACAACAACAAAAAAACCAAACAAACAAAAAAAAGGCAATATTTGAGGAAAAAAACAGAGTAAGAGAATTCTAGTGGATGCAGAAGGGAGGTTGCCGTGACTGAGATGCTAAACAAATTTAAGAGAAAATGAATACAGCAATCAGAAACAAACCAAAGATTTACTCATGTACAGAATACACCACATGTATGTTTGGGCTCAGATCTTCTGAGCACTTGCTGTGGCGCCTTCCAGGTGGGGACATTGTGTTCAGGATCCTTTAGGCCCAAGCCTTCTGCCAAGCTTGTAAGTACAAGGATGACACTCAAATGCAGGATGAATAAGAAAACAAAATCTGAGCAAGAAGCAAGCACAAGAAAAATCACATGATAGTTACTGCAGACTTGGAAAAGAAGACCATGATGCTGACTACAGATCAAACTAGGAAAGCAAGAGTCAGAAATTACAAGGCAAAAACAGTTTACAAAAAGTTTACAAAAGACAAAATTTTTTTAACAAAAATCAAAATGCAAAAGCTGGTTATGTTTTTTAGTGCATCCTCAAGAATTAAAAAAACCCAACCCAGATTAGTGAGCAGGAAAATCAGTTCATCCATTGCTTTCATAAGTACAGTACTGGAATGTTTCATGCCTGCCAGGCACACCAGTCAAGCATGTCACTATGCTAAAATGAACTGTAGAGTGAAAAGAAATTAAAGGAAAAAAGAATGGAAAAGCTGGAGTGAAAAACAAATATCAAGAGGGAAAAAAGGATTAAAATGCAAAAAATAGAAAAATGAATGTAGTGTAGCTTTCTTATATATGGAAGCAATAATTGAACTGAAAAGAGCACTTGTTCGAAGTTCTGAACTTCAAAATACCTGTTTTTTCCATTATCTTTTCTTTTTTGATGATTTCCATGTTGTGGAAATAGGGCTGGTTGTTCCATGCGTTGTGTTTGCTGTTTGTCCCATTGTGCTGTTCTCCTCATTGCATGCAGTTTTCTGTTTAGCTCAGCATAATAAGCCGTTGTAGTTCCAATGGTCAAGAAAGGTGCTTAAAATACTGGTGCCCTAAGGTACAGCAATATTGTGTTTGAGAACCCCTGGTTTTTCTGACACACTTTTGGAGAGGTATTATGTGATTGTGAGGATCACTAATTGCTCTACAAAATGTGCATTAATTTTTTTTACAGATTTGCTAATATTCCACAGGCAGCAGGCTGTCTTCTCAGCGTGAAGCTTTGCCCTGGGATGGAAAATCTGATTTTTTCACCTTTCCTAAAAGTGCTTTTAAAGAATAAAACCTTTCCTACAAAGCATGTCTGACTTTGGTAGTCTACTGCCATGAAAGATTTATCTTATCGTAGCTACTCACAGCTAGTTTGACTTCTGACTCTCCTGAATGTCAGAAGGAAACACAGTTCAACACTTTATTGCTGCTCCTGCCAGAAGACAGTATTTTCAAAGAACTCCTGTAACAAATCCACAGAGTACTTTGAATTCCTCTGGTTTATAATATAAAAAGCCATAAGGAAAAAAACCTGCCTCCTCATTCTGCATCTTCCAAGCAGGACATTAAAGTGACAGATTTAAAGGACATTTACAACTCCATTGAGCCAGGAGGACTTGGTTGCATTTTTTCACAGAGGAAGGAGGTGTTGGATATGTGTGTGTTCCGGGATGATATGTGGCTGCTGCTGGCCTTTCCAGATGGCCTCTGATGTCATTCCTAAAGATCCTGAAATCTGCTGCATGAGAAAATTCATTTCATGGCCCTCTGATACAATTTTAGATGGTTGTTGCATAAATTTAAGGGACCAAGGAGATGAGACAGTAAACAGAAGATGACAGAAAGGAGCAAAGAGGAGAGAATTCACATCCCTGAATGGGGAAAAATGGTGTGGTTACCTCATCTGTATAACTATTTAGAAAATCTCCATCTACTGACTGATTAAAATTGGACCAGTTCCACAGGAGGAGTCCCCCTCTCTTTTAAAAATAGCTGTATTTCTTCAGGAAGATGAGATCAGGGCCACCGAAGATGGAATGCATGGGCAGGACCATGTGGTTCACACCTGGAGTATGTCAGGAGTCAACATGCTTCTGGTCCTCAAGGGCAGAAGAAGAAGTCTCAGTAGGTCTGTACTGTTTCTGCTCATCATCCTGCCAAGGCAGTAGATAGGGCTGGCAAAAGGCACCTGTTCCCAGAAACACTCCAAGCAGCTCAGCCAACAAAGCAAAACATATGGCAAAATGTTCATGTTTTTGCTGCACAAGCTGAACGGACAGGCTTTCTGTGAGATGTTCTCATGGGAGAGGGGGAAGAGGGATGTCTGTCATCCAGAAGCAAGTCTTGTTTGCAGGGCATCAGGAGAAACCTTGGCAGATGTTTCTGCACTGTGGATGAACAGAAATCTGCATTCTGTGAGGCTCTGACTCTAAACCTGCTCCATGCAGCTGAACTTGCTGCTTTGGGAGCAAGCAGTGGTGCAGAAAGTATACTGAGATGCAATAGATAAGCATCCTGCCCCCTGCTCCTCTCCCTTTGCATCCATTCATGCAGTCAGGAGCCTTAGAGGAGAACCTCTACAGCCTTCCATCAGCCTAGTGACTGCACATTTACCTGTCAGAGCACAGAAATGCCAGTGGTCTTGGCCCGAGGTCTGGATTACACAGATTTTAACAGCAGAGTCTCGCTTTTGTTCCTTAAAGCCATCTAAAAAAGAGAATAATTTCAAGTGCAAATAAAAGGGACTTTTGTTTTCCTGTGAAATGTACCTGCCTAGTATCTGATGAGAACAACATAGCACAGCTAATGGGGCCAGACAGCCTCATTACATGAAACTGTATCCTGAATTGAGCTTTGAGCTTTGTGGGTTCCTTGAACCATTTTCAATTCGATTTTCTTTTTTAAATTTTATATATTTGGAAGAGCTACAGAAGTGCTGAACAGTGCAAAGGAATTTTTGCTTGAAAATACTCTTAATTGAAAAATAATTCTTATTTTTACCGTTGATGATGCAAATGTTCTGTATATCTTCAGTTACATCTAGATCTTAGTCACAGCTGCACAGAAATTGGTAGGATCATTACACAAAATGAAACCTATTGTATCCACCAGAAGAATGCATCTTATGAAAAATTCATTTTTCTCATGAGAATCTAACAGGTGCAGGAAAGCATTAAAGAATATGCCATAGATGTGCAGCTCTAGACATGATATGTGAGTCTTTGCTGAGAGTATAGGAGTTTGATTTATAAACTCCCAAAGTTATCAGCAAAGCTGTTGAACAAACAAAATTTTCAAGAGTCTTCAGCGAAGAGACAAGTAAAGAGAGTCCCCCAAACAGTGAAAAACACACAAATCTATTCTACAACAGAACTTAAGGAATGCAAATAAATGATAGCACATGAAATGGTCTTTAAGAAAAGACGTTCAGTGCATTTTATAAGCACCTGGGAATGAGATAGTGAGAAGTGAACAGAAGAGGTTATTGCAGAGTTATGTATTAACAGTTGAAAAGGGGAAGACTACCCAGGAGAAGAAAATGTCCTAGACCTCAGTCAAAAGAACTGAGTGCCAGTATTAGAAGAAGGGATTATCCAGTATGTGAAGACAGTGACTCAAAAGACCACTGTTCCTGTTCCTTCAGAATTCTTCACTGTATTTAATCGCCAAGTTTTCTGCAGGTGTGGTGCAAATACTTGCTTTCAGAAAGTTCCAGGGCTGAGGATATTCCACTGGCCTCCATGATAGCCTCCAGTCTATTGGGAAGCTCACAAATCTTATTTTTGCTTTGGGTAGTGAAAATCAGGATTTAAGCTTCAGGTTGCAGGGGTAGGATCTGTAATCCGCTAAGCTGAGAAATGAAGAATACAGGTTTCTTCAACTGTGGTAGTTGTTTGGATTCCATTTGCAGTCAAAGGAAGAAAAAATCTATCTCACTCAAGGTAGGTCAGGAACAGCACCAGAGATGTGCCTGTGGAGTAAACTTTAAAAAAGGGCTGATGGTAACCAGTCCATGTGGAGAAAACTGTATTATATGAGTTAGGTGAAATGAAGATCATGCCAGATTTCTACTGTTAAAAGACTGAAACTGAGAAGAACACAGAGACTAAATCCAGGCTCTTTTACTGATGCCTATTCCTCAATCAAAGAAATAAAACTTAGGAGTGGTAACATCATTAGGCCTATTTATTGACAGGTTAAAATGAGTTGGGGAATAGATGCACACCTCTGAACAACTATTGAAGTGTTCCCATAACTCCATATTTTTATCGTCCTAATACATTTCTATGGCTGCTTTATACGATGGACTAGGGGCAGCATCCTCTGAGAGGGAAATAGAGTGCAGTGGGGCACAAACTGAGAGAGAAGTTCTTGGTAATGCTTTTTGCTACCTCTGTCTTCATCGTGACTCTGTGGCTTCACTAGGTCTCACTGTGTTGAGGAATCCTCCCCAAGCACTTTCAGATGGAGCTGGGGCAGGCACTCTTCTGAATTTAAAGAAGCCTCAAAGCATCAACAGCAAAACTGTAGATTTAATGACAGAGAGGAAGCCAGCTGACTGCAGGGCATCTTGCCAACTACTTCTATGGTTCAGAAAATCCATCTGACATATCTGCAACACCAAGTACACCATAATGCTGTTGCTTTATGAGCAAATTCGTTTTGTACATTCTGAATGAAAAAATGCTGCACTCCCCATGCCTTTGTTTTCCTTTTGAGACTACACAATATGATCATGCATAAGCAGAAATTCAATAATTGCTTGACCAAGGAGAAGAACACATTTATATCAAATCTTTAATGAATTACTAATAAAATCTTACCAGACACCTCTGATAAACATGGTCTCAGAATGAGATATTCTGTACTCTTAACCAGGGTACAAACTTACCACTGCACAGTATAAAACATATTAAATGTATCAAAATTGCACAAATACCTAGGCTTTTTTTGACCACATGCAAAGTGAAGGACCAGAAGAACTGATGTCTCATGCTTCACTGTGTTGTCTCTGACATCTGAGTACACTGTTGGAAGATGGTGTCCTGTCTGCAGTTGTGGGTGACTGGAAAGGAGGGGGAAGGCAGCATTTTTGCCATAAAATCTGTGGTGAGATCAGATGCACTTGTTGATAAGGTTCTGGTAAGGAATTGAGAATCTGTTCCAAATTAGGAAAACTTCACTCCCTAGAAAGTCCTGTGGGAGCATAGAAGAAGCATTGCAGATGGGATCAGTGTGGCCATCCCTGTGTAGATAATTAATGAGAAACTGGCACAGTTGTATATACAGAAAGAAAAACACTTAAGTCTTTGATGAAAGGCCAGATGAAAAAGGAAAGTGTTATAATTCAACAGAATATAAAAGACAGCAGTGGACCATCCTTTCTTCTAAGAAGACAGGTTACTATATCACTTTCCTGAAATCACAGCAGGAATGATGGATTAGTTGGAAGGGAAAATTGGTGCCTGAGGCACTTCTGATTTCAGTGTTTCAAGTTGTCCATAATCCTTCCTAGCCTTCACCCAAACATGAAACCCTGTAACAAGCACAGGGAATTACTGAGGGTAATAAGTGGTCTTCTTATTTCCTGAAATCCAATCTTGATAAAAGTACCAGCTTTCAGGTTCATGCCAGACCCTTTGTATTCATTGCACATTCAAAAAGGGGATGCCTCTGGGTTGGACCCAAGCCTAGATAAAGAGATGGTCTTTGTTTTAAACTGCAGGTGAAATTCTCATTCTCCAATGAAGGTTTGTTCCATTCTGGAGACATAAAAAATATTTCATACTTGTTTTACAGTCTCCTTGGTTGAACAAACCTTGAATGAAGCTTGAACTAACATCTTCTAACCTGCATATGTAGAAGAGGGGAAGCAGAACTGGAAACAAGAGGTTCAACTATCTACCAAGACAGGGGAGGCCAAGCTGCAACATATGATTGAAACCTGCCCTGTTTTTGCTGCATAAAGCATAGAAAGAGTCAGCCAGTGGAGACAAAAGTAAGGTGAGGGAAGGGTGCTATAACATTTTGAAAGAAGCATGGTTCAGTGCACCTGTGTCTGTCTTGTTCTACTCCACAAAATCTCAGCTTGTAAAAAGGAAAGACAGAATCTTCCATTTCCACAATTGTCAAGAAAAACTTAGAGGTAAGATTCAACCATGTCTGAGTGGGAGACACCCACAGGGGTCAGCAGCCAGCATACTTGGAAAGGTAAATTACCTCCTCCAGTCCAGCAAAATAATCCCTTACATTAAATATGATTATTTAAACATCATGATTGTCAGTGATATAGTTACTCACATGAGAAGAAGATGGAGAGTTGCACAGTTTACTGAGCCATTAATTGGTGGCCTTTGGGAAGTGCTGCATCTTAGGTTTCTACCCCTAGTCAAAAAGGAGCTAAGGTCAAGAGCCCTTGGGCATATCCAGTGAAAGCTGAGCTGATGGGATCCCAGAGAGCACACGTCATACTCTAAATCTCTATAAAATCTGCTGTGAGCTCCTCTCGTTTAGGTGCATGCTTAGGATTTATTTCAATAGGTGGAGCTTGGAGAGGCACCACATCCCCTTCTCATCTGGTTCCGGGGACACCACTGGGAACAATAGAAGTTGTGTTGCAACAAATGATGGCCGTAATCTGGCTACAAGCTACCAATGCTAAACCTGCCTGAGAGTGGCACCCATTGGGCCTCCACATTCATGGCTAGGGTAGATTAAAGTATCATAAGAAACTGCAAGCTGGCCTGTCTCAGGTCAAGGAAGAAATTAGCAATGAGCCATGAAAGGATATGCTTTCTGAGACATGTAATTGAAGATCACACGGCAAGAAACGGTGCAAACTATTGCAATCCCTTCTGGAATATATCCCTAAATTTGGCTCTTTATATGCTTTACAAAGGAAAAAGCTCAAGGTTTTAATTAATAAAACATTTGTCTTCGAATAAATAGTTGTAAGAAAAAGGATCAAGAGCAACTATTAATGCAGGAGATACAGGAATATATTTTTTCTTTTCAACTTTTAGCACCTTTGCACTTAGATATAATGGATAAGGTTTCCTTTCTTAGGACTTCTTATAGGACCTTTGTTTCTCTTCCTTTTAATCTTAAATACCAGTGCATTTTCAGCAGTAGTAAAGGGGACTGGCAACAATTCACTGTTCAGTTTTTTATTATAAAAATTAAATTGGGTATGATGAGCTTTTGTAAAAGAAAGCGAGAACTGAAAATATCCAGAAAGTCACAAAGTGCCGCCAAAAAGACATTTAGGAAGGGGTGAGGCTGTTTAAACTTACATTCTTCCCACTCTGGGCCAGCTGTGTTTCTCTTCTTCTCTCACACCCATCTTGTAAGCATATGGAGTATGTTGAAGTGTTAATATAACAGAAAATAAGCCAAGCTAGATTTTTAAAACAGCTCCTAATTTAGAGTAGTTTAGCTTAAAACAGCCTGGCTATTCTCAGTAACTGCTAACCAATGCAGTCAGTCTAGGTGAGGAAAAAACTAATTTGGCTTTTTTCACTTTCAGGGGATTTTGGTGGTGATTACTGTAGGTGGAGCTGAAAAAAAGTAGGTAGTGAGCCTCTCTGCCTGTGGCTTGTATTTCAGATTTAAGCACTTGCCAGTGGAAGTTGCATGAAAGATGCAGTGGGGGAAAAAGAAAGAAAGAAAAAAAGAAAAAACAGGACTAAAGGAGATTACAGAGTCACTGAAATTTACTTTGTGCACGAGTCCACTGGTGAGTTTTTTAGACTCTTTGTCCCACTCCTCACATGGATATGGACAGAGATAATGAAGATTTGTGGAGATGAATACTTCTTTTCCTGAAAGTCTGATAAAGCAGTACATAGTGATGGTGATGAAGGGTGAGCTGAAAGGGTTCTGTGCCTGGATTGGTACACTTCATGACAAATATTCAAGCTGGTGATAAAGCAGAAACTTGTCAATGACGCCAAAATGACTTATATGTTATCAGCAGTGACCCATGACTATTTCCTGATCCAGGAAGGAAAATTCTCCCCTCTGCTATTCCAAAGAGTCCTCAAAGAGACTGAAATCTTGGATCCACTTGTCTGGATGTACTGCCTTCCTGATCTGTTTTAGCAGTGTCTTCTAAACAGTGGAAATAGGTCCCTGAGATCTCCCTGAGTCTGTGCTTTGAAGAGGACTTTTCACTGCAGTGTGATGCCTTTAGGTCTTCATAATTCTCCATGTAGCCTTCAAAAGGGTAACAGATTTCAATTTGGCTGATTTGTGGAGGATCACAAATTCAGTTATCTGCATTGTCTGATTGTTTTGAACAGGGTTTCTCAGAAACCTCTAAATTCTCTAAATGCTTTCATCTGACTACAGGAGGATGGTTTGAAAGGGGAACATCCAAGTGTACTATGTTAAGGCCCCAGGTGCAGTACTGGAGCTATACAATACCATACAAGTGGGAATAAGTTCCTTTGCGTGTTATTCCCCAGACCATGAGGAAGGGCATGGTGAAAGTGTCCTTTTATGATGCTCAAAGAATAAAAAGTTCTTTGCTTTCATATCACAGACTTAGATGTCCAGTTGCAAGGTGCAAAGGTTGCACTTCTGGAAGAATGTCACTGGTATATAAGTCCACACATTGTTCCAGGATATATGATAAAACAGAAAACTGGAATATTTAAAATATGTTTTAACACCGGGGTGCATGCAGTTAGCATAGACTTTTCTAAAGAAACGGATTAAGTGAGAGAGAAAAATATTTGCTGAATGTTTGCAATCAGTGTGAGAACTTTTGAACACATGTTATAAGAGGCAATTTTAGAGACATTAAACAATCAAGTGGTTGCTTGATTTTATTTTTTTTAATTACTTTGTAATATGAATAAATACTCTAGAAGATCTCTCTCTCTTTATCTACAGGGAAGTCTGCTTGAGAGACTGAGAGGCTGCTCTGCTCTTCTGGCCTAAGAGAGTAAGTGGAATGTTGGTACATGGACCACCTCTACATTCAAAATTTATATCAGTATAACTAATGCAGGTAGCAGTTGAAAAGGTTGAAAAGTACCTTCTATTTGTTTAATTTGCCTTAATTCTTCACTGATTACACTAACTCTATGCAAGGGCTCCGTACATTTAGCTATGTAATTTTCTAAACTGATCTGTTTAATCTGTGTGACCTCTGTGCAGAGATGGCTATAAAGAGAGAAGATGGAAGAAGAAAGCAGCTAGGCTGCAGAGTCTGTTAAATGTAAAATAGAAGATGAGTGAGACTTTTTAAATTTCCAGCTTTATGCACTGTGCAGACAGGAAACTGTGCATTTTATTTATATGATTATATTAATTTTGGTTCAGAAGTTAATGGTATCATTCCCTTTGTGGGACCTGCCATGCATTGAAACTAAATCATCCCCCACAGTGTAATATGAAAAGGGGACTGTGGACCCAGGGGAGCCATTTTCCTGTCATTAGAAAATTTCATCCTTATGTCCGGATACTGAGTACACTGTCCACAGCAGAACTGAGTCTTTTTCCTAGCTGCAGAGAATATTGTTGCCTTTGAAGAGTACATAATTTAGCAATTACAAATTCTGTTTTTTCTCCTTGGAGAGGATTGTCTGGGAATATTTTCATGGATATAGCCTCCCTCCTTGTGATATACTTCACCATACCTCAAAAAATGACACATGGGACTGTATACTGCCAGAGCAAACCCTTGAGCTCATCCTACTAAAAGACATCAATCACACTGTTGTGCCAGTCCCTCAGTCATACCTGGATTTGGCAGATTTTGCTTAAGAAGTGTGGATACAGCTCATTTTCCTCAGCTGGAATGCTCTGCTCTGTGCACTCCCCAAGCTCTGCCTGGGCTTCATGGTGAATTGTGGAATGCAGGCTCACTTTCACTTATGCCCAAGGTCAAATGGAAACGAGGATGGAGTAGTCTCCTTCTGAACCCATCAGGGCAAGAGTCCCACCAACTGGCAGCACCCCAGCAGGACTGGCACGTGTCCGGGTACCTGCGGTGCACCAGCTTGGTAGTCTGCTGCCTCGAGCAGTGACAAGAGAAGAGCAGAAGGGGCTTTGAGAGTGTTCTTGTTAGACAGTGAATTCCCATCTGGGTGGAGGTGGGAAAACACAGTGTCCTCGTCAATATGGAGCATGGGGATTGGAACCATGATATGGAAAACACTGTATCAGAGGCAAGATCTGGTAATCCTAGCACCAGGGAATGACAAAATACAGTAAGGAGACTCTTTTGGTGTCTTTAAAGCCTGACAAAGGAAAAGGAAACTCTGTGTGTATGTGAGTGTGTGCATGCTCATGAACAGGCACATGTGCACGTTTGCACTGTACTGGGAAGTAAATAATTCTGGAAAGAATAGGAAATGAATTTCCAAAGGCATGAACTGAAGGACCTGCTGGTCTCTGTTATATAGCTGGGAGTGGGCATCTGGAAGCCAGGTGACCTGCCACTAGCCCGGTGTGCACTGGCCTTCTCTGATGAGGAGGGTATTGTCTAAAGTGCTGTCAGGTCTTAGAGTGAAAGGCACTGAATGCTGCACAGGAAGAAGCACCCAAGGTTTGTTTCTCTGTAAACTCTCCCTCCTGTTTCTCTTTCCAGATGGCTGGGCTGACGTCACCCATTAAAAACAAAGAGAACATTAGGGAAATGAAAGAGAGGAAAAGAAAGATATACAGAACAGCAATTAGAGAAGAGACAACTAAAATAGGTTCATGATGGCAGGGATTCCTTCACGTTTAAGCAATGTGTCTAAAGTGAAGTTTTCTACTGTAAAGGCAATTTTGTGTTAATAAATGGCTCCCCAGATTCTTTCCTCTTGGAGATAATATGATGAAACAAGTAGATTTGAAATAGTCTGAGAACAGCTGAGCAATTACAGATGGGTCTGTGGTGGACAGAGGAAGCGAGAAAAGGTCAGCCTATTTATGAACCCTGCGTGTTGCTGGTTCACACAGAGTTAAATGCTTGAACTACCATTAGTGCCTTCGGAAATCTCCCACAAAGTCTCCCTAGAGTCATGTTTGTGAGAAGTTTGCACCAACTTAGAATAAACTGGTTTAAAACAATAATGAATCAAAACTATTGTAAATCCTTGAGTGACTATTTTGCAGTTCACCAAAGCTCGTGGTCGTAAGGAATTTAATCCAAGGGTGCCTCCCTACATAAAGGCATATGATTTGTCACTGATTCATCTGAACATGTGGACATTCTTAATGTGCTTTAGAAATGAGTTACACTGATTTACCACTCTAAGCTAAACTGATTATAAAAATATTAAAATTGAAGAGTCTGGCACCAAATGTTAGGAAATTCCTCAGATAAGGTGCTGCAGTCTTTTATTATGAGATCACATCATCTTCTTTCCAAAGATGCCCCCCCACTCAGAGCATGGTGTTCAGTTACTGGCAAGTTTTTCAGTGTTTTGTTTTAATCCTCACTGTTCAGTGTGTGGTCCCCAGCCCTGTGTTACCAATGTCTCCTTAGCCCTGTGTCCGAAGGCAAAGCTGTTAGTCCGTAAGTAGGCTTTTTCACACAACATGCTTTGTGAACATGTAAGTGACAAGCTTCGGAGCCTAATGTAAAATAAATAAATAAATGACTCCTTTCATGGCACACACTTCAGACTACAGCTCCCACTGACTCAACGTTCATCTCTGCAGAGCAGGCTTGGCCTCTCACAGAGGTGGAAGGAATGCACAATTACTGACCACCACCAAAAAACCCCCAGTTGGAGTGATTTGGCAGGTACTGCTCCACAGCTCTGAGACAAAAGCAAGACTGGACTCCAGCTCTCTCAGGATGGCTTTCAGTTGTCTAAGCCATGATTCTCCCTCCCTCTCTCATCCTCTCTTTTTTTACCAAGTGTCATTTTTATTTGGAAGGTTCTGTTTTCTTCAGCAGTTGTGCAAGCTCTGGTAGACGAAAGCTTTTTTCATTATTCAACGCTTTTTCATCACCAGAGCACCATCCATCTGCATATTGCATGAGATGGGTATCCTGGAGATAAATGATTGGGTTCATAATTAATCGTTATAGTGTACATGGGCAAAAGGACTGAACTTAGGATGGCTATCTTAGTTTTGGTCCCTCCTAACTTTTAAGTACTTGATTTTAGAGCCCTAATGATATTTTTATATAGTTTATGAGTAAATGTCCTCATTTTTTTTAAGAGCAAAGTGAAAATCTGGGCATTTCTTCATAAGCAGGAATAACTACTCCAAGATGGACCATCAGGAGGGCTGGTTCCTTTGTTCATGGGTCTCAGAAATGTAAAAGAATCACAGGGATCAAACAGAGGGGTTTCATTCTGATTTTTGTTTTTCATGTGACATAATAATTTTGATTCAAACTAAAATGAGATGTAAATTCACATGCAAGAATCAAAATTCTTCCTTTTCAGAGGGTTTATATTTTTCAGGATTGTCACATCAATGGAAATGGTTTAGCAGTATCAGCATACACTGGATTTGGTGGTAGTGGTTTCTTCTCTCTGAGACTCATATCTCCAGAGCCCATCCTGCTTCCTGCCTCTTGAGGAAGCAGCACCACTGGCTATAGTAAAAAGTATTTTATATATGGACTGGGGAGCAAGGTGGCAAAAAGGCCCAGCAGCTCTGCACAAATTTGCTAAGAGAACATGACCCAGAAATCCTGGCTGGATGTCACTTTAGAAAGTTGGCTGTGTGCCCCTTCTCAGAGTGCTCAGGATCCCCCTGCCTTGCCCTGAGGTGCCATCATCACCTACTCCTGCCCTGGACTGTGTTGCCCACCTTGAGGGCTGTGGCAAAGAGGTGTCTATCCAGGTCCACACAGAAACAGCCCAGAGGCTGGCAGGACCCAGAATTCTGCATGCAGCATGTAACATGCCCTGTGCAGCAGTGCCTGTGTCTCTGCAGTGAAGACCACTTTCCCGGTACAGAAGCACTGGATCAATTGATTGCAGACACTTATTTTTCTGTTCCTCTTCCAGGTTGTTCATGACCCTCCAGCCTGCTGTTGTCCTGTTGCCATATTCCCCTACCTTCTACTCCTCATCTCCACCTCCTCATCTCAGTTTCCAGTCACCAGCTGCTTCCTTCAGTCCCAGCCTCCCCTTCTATTTCTAGTATCCTCTCTCACCCTTTTGCACAATGCTCTCACCCAGGCCTGTATCTACCCCTCCACCTGAGCTCCCACCACTGCTGATCCTAAACTTTGAAGCACTAAATTCTTGGTGAAAGCCCTGTCATAAATTTATACACAGGATGAAACTGTACTTTTCTGCCTAACCAATTTCCTGGGACATTTCAAAAAAAGAACAAATGAACCTGAACAGCACCTCCAGTGAGGCAGAAATCTGTTCCAACAACTCTAACAGTGACCCAAGTTCAGCACAGTTCATTAAAACAGAGAGAGGGAGGGTGTTATAGGAAGAGCAGAGCAAAATTTAGTGTAGGTGTCCTTTCTTCCTCTGGCTGTAATATTGCCATGTGACCTTAATTTCCCAAGGCAAGGTAAGTGAAGAGAGAGGCAATGCAGCAGATTATAATCTCAGTTTATGCTGTCCTATTCTAAAGGACAAAGGGCTGTATCTAGAGATGTGTTGTCATGCCCAGCAGTAAGCACTAGTCTGTTCACTATTGAACGAAGATGAACATAAATGGGCTTCTTCCATCTCAACGTGGAAAGTCAGAGGTTACTGCCTGTGAAGCCTGTCCAGAAAGCACACAGCATTGTTGCTACCCTCCAGCTCCACAAAAATGTTTCCCCCTATATTTATTGGGTACTCCTGTATCTTTCTGTGGATTTTCAAAACCCATTAATAGTGCTGGAAGTAAGTTGCCCTTTCCAACAAGAGAGGAAAGAAAGGCTTTGATACCCTTCATCCTGTCTAGTTTGTCGCCTACAACGATAGGAAAAGAAAAGCCTCCAGTTGCCCACTTTGTGCTGTGCTCGTATATCTCCATGTATGTGCGTATATGCATATGGGGATGAATGTGATTGCGCATGCAAGAGTATGTGTGATAACATCATCCAGATGCCACACCATACTGTTGGATTATGTCAGTCTCACCCCATGAAGCACACTGAGCAAATGCTAATAGTTAAGAGCTAATAAACACTACGCTAGAAGGTCAGTGCTGAATCGTTTGGATTGTGCACATGGTTCTCAGATACTTTCCCCCAGTATTTCCCTGTAACCGTAGATTAAAGATCTCCCTGTAGGAGGGATTTTTAAAGCCCTGCACTTTACTGAGTCAGCTGAATATGTTCAGAAAGAAACAGTCCTGATACAGTTGGACAGCATTATTGCCAGAAAGCAGACTTCACAGGTTTCAAAAGGATGCTCTCAATGAGAGTTTCCATGTTTTTGATATGGTTGACTCAAAGCAAAAAAAAGATGTCACATTTACAGAAGTCAGAAATAGGAAAGCATATAATTCTTTGCCTCCTACGTTTTATTTCTCTCTACCTTCTTACCTTTGCTTTCTTACCTATCCCTGTACATGACTGATAATCCCAGTAGACTTCAGGCTGTGCTCCTGTCTTGACAGCACAATCTACATGTAAATCAAGTGAAAATGTCTTGGTTACCTGCATGATAAAGTCCTCTCTGCTTTGCTGTCTGCTATCCTTTCAACCACCTGTAGCAGTTCATAAACTGGAGCCTTTGTTGACCAAATCAGTGCTCACTTTCTCCCTTCAGCTGATCCTTCTGTGAACTTCAAGGAGTTCCTGTTGAGACAGTAGATGTAGTTAGAAGTTGGCTACACGGTGCTGGAAACAGCTGTGGGAATAATGAAGACATTGAGAGAGTTTAAAAGAAATGTGTTAGATCAATAAAATCATTTTGCATCAATCTCCAACTATTCATTTAACCCCAGACCTAAAATCCTTCTTCTTTAGGATTATTTAACATTTCAGCCTTTCTAAAATTTGGATGAATGTCAAGAGAAATAGAACACTTCCCTCCTAGGGGTAGCAGCAGATACTCTTAAAGTTGTAGGATCAATATTAGACCAAGATCGATGTGCCTTCAAATGTGGTCTGTGTTGAGAACTGAGCTCCAACTACTTGTCAGTTCAAGGCAACCTCCTGACCACAGAGGTAGTTTGGGACCCATGTCTGGAACAAGTTCTTCTGTCTTCCTGGTACTCCTGCAGAGGAGGCGCTCTCCCTCCTGCCCACTGTGTGCTGCCCTGATGTAGGGATGAGTCTGGGAGCAAGCATGTTATAGAATCATAGATCATATGATCATAGAATGGTTCAGATTGGAAGGGACCATAGAGATTATCTAGTTCCAAACCCACTGCCATGGGCAGGGACACCTTTTACTAGACCGAGTCGCTCAAAGCTCTATCTAGTCTGGGTTCAAAGACTTCCAGGGACAGGGCATTCACAACTTCTCTGGGCAACCTGTTCCAGCGTGTCGCAACCCTCACAGAATTTTTCCTAACATCTAATCTAAACCTACCCTCTTTTATTTTGAATCCATTCCCCCTTGTCCTGTCCCTACATGTTCAAAAGTCTGTGTTTCTTGTAGGCTCCCTTCAGGTACTGGAAGGCTACGATTTGGTCACCCTGAAGCCTTTTCTTTTCCAGGTTGAACAAACCCAATTCTCTCAGCCTTTCCTCACAGGACAGGTGCTCCATCCCTCTAATTATCTTAATGGCCCTTCACTGAACTCTCTCCAACAAGTTGATGTCCTGCCTGTGCTGGGGACCCCAGAGCTGGATGCAGCACTCCGTGTGACGTCTCACCAAAGTGGAGTAGAGGGGTAGAATCACCTCCATCAGCTCACTGGCCACACTGGCTTTGATGCAGCCCAGGGTGGGGTTGGAGACAACTAGTCAGGATCAAGGGGGATGGAAGCACATACTGGAAAAACTTGAATTGAAGTTGAGAGAATAAGAGATTCTTATAGGAGAAGTCTCTCAAGAAGATTGCCATGAAGTTCAGACAAGGAACTGGGGACTTGAAAGGAAAGAGAAGAATGAACAGCTGATAATGATTACTTCTCTGAAGTTCCATGATGCAGTTTACCTTACCAAGGAAGGGTCTACCTTGGCCAATGATCCAAAAGACAGGAGTCTTTCCAACCCTTTCCAAGAGTATATTTTGCCCACGAGCGATGTGGTCAAGGTCAAGAGCTCTGTTCTGGGGTTAGTAATTTCAGAGATTATAAAGCCAGAAAGGACTTTAATGATCATCTGGTCTGGTCTGGCCTCCCACATAACACATGCCAAATAATGTCACCAAGTAAATCCTGCCTTAAATTCAACAACCTGTAGCCGAACCAAAGCATATCTTGTGGGGGGGAAAAGAAAAGATGATTTATCCTTAATTTTAAGACCCAAATGATGGAGAATTTACCACATTGTACAGTAGTTTTCTTGTGAAGGTTAATTACTTGCAGGACTTTAAACAGGTATGGCATTTCTTACTGATTTTTTTGGTCTTGATTTTACTTTGCCTTTGTTTGCTATATTCAAAACCTCCTCATGCTAGAAATATTATTATCAATTCACTTCTGAATCAAGTTTTTACTTTATATCAGATTTTATAAACATGGTCTCACTTTAAAGCACTGACATCTGAGTCTTTAGGGACCCTTTACCCTGCCTATGTTCTTCCTATACCAACGTGCTCTCATCCCATTCCTGCAACACGACCACGACACTGTGGAGGGCCAAATTTGGTAGCACCACCAACAACAACTGAGCTTCCAGTGTTGGACAGTGGTAGGAGGAAGAATTCTTTAGTTCTTCAGATTTTATTTGTGATTCCAGTGGCCCCATTCTTTGTCTTGTCTGTGGTGGAGCAGATGCAGCCTGACTACTGATTGAACCATGCTGTCAGCAAAGTAGTCCAGATGACTCAGTGTTTGGCAGAAGTGTCTCAAAAGTAACCCAGAGAATGGACAGACAGAACTGCTACTGTGAATGTTGACATCTATCTTTCAGCTCCAAAAGAGGGAGAAAAACATCCACATTTGAGAAGCTGGAATTTTGTGTGGGGCAAAATGTTCTGAGGTTTTCCCCTTTTGAATGAATTGAAATGTGTCATTTAGTTTTGGATTAACACTGACCTGCACTTGAATGTTGTCATCGAGCTGCACTTCCTCACTGCTGTCTTCTGCAGCCTGTGTTCCAGGACGGCAGACTTGCACCTGCAGAGCGTCCTCAGATTGGGATGTCAGCACTGCAGCTTAGACCTGAGGCTGCAGAGGCACTTGTAGATCTGGCATCCTGCTTTTGGGGACCACAATACCAGCTCTTTAGGCTGCTTGATATATCCTCCCTATTGCTACTCTTTGATCTGTCCGGTCCCCATAAAAAGAGCTAAAAAGCCCATCTGTGACTAAACTTACATAATGCATCATGGTCTACCTGTAGATAGGAGCTTCTCCTCATCATAGTGGGGTGCCACTGGAGATACAGTGCATTCAGTCCACAGGGGTAATTTGGCTTATGGTAAATATTGGTGATCTAGGTCTCACAAGCACTAATTGTCTGGGGATTGCAGTGTTGAACTTAAGTGTCAGTTGCCCCAAATGAAATGGGGCATCATGGTTTTATCAACCAAAATTCAAGGATTTTTTTCTGAGGTGGAATTTTCTGGTGAAAAATGTTGGTTCTGCAGAGATGATTCTATGTTCTTCCATAAAAAAGAATCACCTCAGCAGACCAGAAAGGTCACAGTCATCCATACACGTGGTTGTGGGGGTATGGTTGAACAGCCAGGACTTTCCTTTGGGAACTGACAACGCACCTCTGCCACAGTAAATAGCTGAGAGATCTTGTGCTATTCAAGGTGTACCTTTGGATTAGACTCTTCATTGCTAGAAGTAAATTTGGGGTTTAGTAATTAGAAGTTCCTCTGTTTTTAAAGGGCAAAGATGATGATTATCTTGTCCCAGACAAATGCCAAGCCAGGACACTCAATTTGGCTGCACTATATTCAAATGTTCTACATTAAAATAGCTGCTTTGTGCTACCTAAGCAGTTGCTTAGTATGGTCACATAGACAACTCACAATTTTCCTTCAATTTGATCTTTACAACAGGGAGCAGACTTAGCATCTTAAATAATGTAACACATTTCTGTTTGATTCACAAATGACAGTATGCTCCCCTTCCCTCTGTGGTAGTGTGTATTTCTAGTCAACTGCAACCAGGAGCCTGAAGTGGGGTGGGGGGGGGGGAGGAAAGGAACAGGCAAGTCTGTTAATCCACCATGACACATACACCTTGATTTTATTTTATTGGAGGGATTTTATAAGGGCTATTATCTCCTGGTTTACATAATCCAACACTTCCCTTAGGGCAATCAAAATTGAGATTCATATGACTTGGAGTTTACAATCCAATGCAGCTGGTAAAACTGGGATTCAGATTCATGACCGCAAAGGCAATCCTACTGCACACACGCTAGAAAGAACAAAAAGAGAGAGAGCGAGAGAGAGAGAGAGAGAGAGCGAGCGAGAGAGCGAATAAGAAAAGCTTCCATGAAGTGATCTATCATATTGTCTGAGCAGGAGTGTTTGAGAACTGGTATCATTAAATGAGTTGAAACTTCAGCTAATTTGATTCAAAGGTTGCGTGACCTCTACTAAGTGAGGGACTCCCTTTCTTTGCTGTCTTTTGTCTGTTCTTAATAATTTAGTCGGCAACAAGGTAAGATCCAAGACTGACTTTTTCTGCTACAAGCATGACTTCAGTCCAAGTATTTTAGCACCTGAACTCAAGTGAGGATAATAAATGTCAAAGAAATATTTATAGCTTGGTATATGGAGAATTTCCAGTTCCCTATACTGCAATAACACACATCCATCTGCTAACAGCATTAGAGCTGCAGTTTTAAAGCAGATAGTGTCTGAAAATAGAAGGCTGCAGTATGCATAGATAGCTGTTGCATTTAAGTGTTTGATATTAAGCCGGTAATTAAATTAGAATTCAATTATCCAGCTCTGGGAAGCTGTTTTCTTCCTGGACTCAGGCCCACACAGAAATTCAGACTGAGCTCTGTACCTCTTCCACTCCTCTGTGTTCCTTTAACTGAAATCCATTCCTGCAATACCCAGCTGAGGAGAGCAAGTGCTCAAAAAAATAAGGTTAAAGGGGAATAATTGAAATTTAGAAATGGAAAAAAGACTTGTTGTCCCATCCAATACATCCCTTCAGCTAGCACAAGTGAATTATTGTTCAGAGTTTTGTCAGGTCTAGTTTTAACTGACTGCAGTGATGGAAGCTCCATCTTTTCCTTTGGGAGAAAGTTGCACATTTGAACAAAGCTCTCTGCTAGCAAATATTTCCTGATACTAAGCCTGTATTTTTCTTCTTTTTTTAAAGTGATCCTTTTAATGCTGGCTTGGTCTAAGATTTTTTCCCAGTGAACTCACTTCTGTGAGACCTGGAATGCTTACTGGAATGTATGTCTTTTCACCCTCAGATTATGGTTTAAAATCTTCTTTAAGATCACAGTGGATGGAAGTTGTGGTTGCAACACATGGTCTCACAGGTCTGTGTGAAATAGTCAAGGTGTGAAGTCCTGTCCTAAAGGTACAAAACAAAACCAAGGGCACAAATCTGCTCCATCCATTCTCTGTGAGCCAGGTGCTGATGGGAGATAAAAAAATCCTTTTGTGACTTGGGGAAGTACTAGACAGGAGAAAAAAGTGCCTGGGCAAAAGTAGTATGAGGGGACTTTTGCTCTTGATGCATTGGGTGTAACTGAGTGTATGAAAGTGCTTTGAGCAACCCGATCTAGTTGGAATATGTTCCTGCCAATTGTGGGGGAGTTTGGAACTAGATGATCTTTAAGATCCCTTCCAACCCAAACCATTCTATGATTCTGTGACTATCACCCTTCTTTACCCTCTGGCACCTCTCACACAAAGTAAAAATGTAGGCATAGTGATTTTGGCAGAACTAGGATCTTTTTTACTTAGAAATGATAGCTGAATGTGGTGCATTCTTTTGAGATCCAACATACGTAACTGAATGAGTTCCTCACTAATGAAGTGTTTATCACCTTGGGTTGCAGCAGAAATCAGAGCTGGAGAGCCATAAAGGAGGCTGGTTAAAATGAAAGTACAGACTTACTGTGCTGATGTTAACCCTTACAGAACACCTGGTGCTCTGCAGGTGGATGTGGAAAATTATGGGAAGTGATAGGGTCAAATAGCCTCTCCCCTGTGATGGTGTGGAGATGTGGTGCTGTTGTGGAAACAGTGTCAATTTGCATCACAACCCCACGTTGCACCTCCTGGAACAGCCAGCAAGAAGGACACTGCTGGCATCTGTGTGGTCTGAGATGGACCAGCATTTCAGTAGCACTAACTCCAGCCTAAGTTTAGGCCAGTTTAGATGGGGCTTAAACATATCAGAGTCAGTGATGGTGCCCAAGGGGGCACCCTATACTGTGGAACCACAGGAGCTCAGTGCAGCTGACCACAGGGCTGAGAACCTGTTCCCAGCGTCAAAACAGTGTGACATTTGGAAAGTCCAGCTCAGTCACAGCATGTGAGTTTGCACCGTGTTCAAATATTTCATGTGACAGAGTTCTGGCATGTTATGACATTGCAAAGGCCAGGCTACATGTCTCCAGAGGGTGGGTGGAAGAACAATCTGACCATCTTTTTACCCCAGGTGGTGGTGGGTGACATTCACCTAACCACCACCTTTCCCTTGAAGGGAAAGGGAGAGAGAGATAGAAGACAGGAGCAGGAGAATTCAGTGCAGGACAACACTCCAGGGTTTAAAGCTATCAGGTCCTCAGTGCTGATATGCCAGTGATGCTCCCAAAGCTCCATTGGGGTCAGGCTCAGCATTCCAGCCAGTGTAATTTAGTGATCCTTCTTTCATCACGTGATTTTGATCCCATTGGAAAGTCTGCATCGCCCTTGGAGTGACACTGGAGGCTCATTCTGAGATGTGGCAGTGTCTTCCGAGAGATGAAGGTTTCATTCTTCATTTCTCACTCTGCACAGGATGAGGAAATACCAGGGGGCACTTAGTCAGTCTTTCCCCTCATGGTCTAGGACAGCTGGCAGAATGTCTGCTCTGATATTCAGTGGTGCCTCATCCTCAATACATGGTTGATGGTACAAATGAAAGTCTCACAATAGAAATGTTAACATCTGCCCTTCTCCCTCCCTCCCTCCCCCAGCCAAATCAACAAAACTGCTGGAACAACTTTGTTCTGCAGTTCCTCTGGAATGAAAAATGGTGGCTGCTGTCTCTGTCTCAAATGTCAGGAAAAACTCCTAGCCTCTGTTATACATATAAAGAAAGGTTATTCACCCTGAGGACTGGCTGGGTTAGGTCATGCAAACGAGATTTTGCTCATAAAGCTAAATGAGAGCTTAGTTGGTGACTTATCCCTGCTTCTTGCTCCATCTCTTAGTCATTTCTTCACCAACTGCAGTCCCCTTGCAAGGCACACCTTATTGAAAATTATTCTGGGTTTCCCCCCTCCCCCAGGAATTGTATTCTTATGGAAATATTGTTAATTAGCTATGCTTGGTTTCATGGATTATAATACACTTTGCTGTATGCCATGCTAATTAGCATGCCTTCATCAAAAGAAGGGCTTGAACAAGCTACTGCAGATTGGCAAAAGACAGCAGAGAATTCAGATTATCTCGCTGAACAATATTTTAAAACAATGCAAAACAAAACAAAACAAAAAACCTTTCTCAGTGAGCCAGATCATACCTAAAGCATGATTCTCTAGCAAACATTCCTTCATGTGAAATTTAGCAGACAAATGTAGGTTTTGTCTTAATTTTCTGTGATCACAGTCACACAGTACAAAAATTGTTGTGGGCTCTTGTTTCAAGAGGTAACATAAGATCCTATAAGCTGAAAAGCTGCAACACCATGGCTCTAGTAAGGGGCTTTGGAAGCCTTTGCCTGCATTTTTTAAGACCAGTTTCATATCAGACTGTAAACTTTGAGGACAACTTTAAAATACATCACTGCTGAGTATGTGAGGAAGCAAGCTGAAAATGTGCCTTCTGCAGGAATTTGTGTGGGTAAAATTTGATCACTCTGATGTTCATGGGAAACGAATGAAGAAGCAGTATAAGCATGGCCACAGTGAATTAATTTGGAAAGTTACACAAATTCTAGCCAAAATTATTTTTTCAGCTTCTGCTGAGCAAGTCCAGTTGTGTAAAACCATCTGTTCTTTTTCAGAGCAACCTTAATAAGACCTACTGCTAATATTTCACCTCCTTCCTATAGAGAATGTTCCAGTCTTTATTATAGTCCTTTAAATGCGAGGAGCTGCAGTCTTGCCATCCTGTTTGCACTCAGAAAATATGATGAGTAAGTCTCTCATCTCTCCTTGATCAAAGTGACTCCTTCCTCACACTGTCTCCCCTATTTGAGGTAAATTCCTGTTGTGCTTTAGACAATCACCTTATTATTGATTGGTATAAATAATGTCTATGCTGCAATTTATAGTAGAACTCATGTTAGAGTTATATGTCTGGTAATTGCTCTCATAAAGTATGTTCCTACTGTAGACGTACAAGTGAAATGTGTCCTGGAGATTGCCTGTCACCAGCTGTACTTCTTTGAAACATTAGGTCAAAAAGTCACTTTGTATAGTGAAAAGTTCTTTAAAAATTATTCAACATTCACATATTTCTTCTGAAGAAAAATTCTAACCAAAACAAAATTAATTGTTTTATTTCTTTTCATGTTGAAGTTTAAATTTAAATTTGATTCCTATAGAGAAACACATTTTAGTTTTTGATACTTTCTTCTTTTCTCTTCCCTTTGCCTCTGTAAAAGGAAGAGAGAAAATTTAGGGGAAAATGAGAAATACACATACATGAAAAATGCAAGAATGAACCAGAACAATTTTTCTTATGATTTTTGTTTTGTCAAAGGCAAAACCAAAAAAACCCACCTTTCTTTTTCTTGCATCTGTCTTCCAAGAGAAGAAAGACATATGTCAAAATACTCTTCTTTCTCAGGCTTCTGAATTGTTAAAAATTCCTTCTGGATGCGGAGGGAAGGAGAAAATTAGGAAAGAAAAAGTAAGGAGGAATTGACAGCCTAACTATCTAATACTTGAGAATTACAGAACAACAAAAAAAGGTGGCAAAAATGGCCACACAGACTTAATCCAGGAAGTTGTACATTAAAGATATATCTGCAAATGAAGATTGTTTCTAGGCAGAAACTTTTCTGACAGAAGTATATTTTTTGGCAGGAAAAAAGTGAACATTTCTGTTCCTTTGATCTGAAATGAAAGGAATTTTTTTTTTTCCAGAAAACCTTTTCTCTGTTGAGCTTTCTGAATCTTAGAACAACACCTTCTCTGTTTGATCTGATTATATATAAGTTGTATATTTCTGGAGTGGGTTCCTCACAAAGGACCATGGCAGAGAGCACAGCATATGCACGTAAATATTCTGTAGGCTGTGCTTCCATAAAAAAAGGCATGCACATGATAGCACAGACCTGCACAGAAGGCAGCCTGGAAAAAAACTAGAGTAACCGAGGAATACTTCTGCTCTTACCACTGGTATCATGAAGTCTTTACTTTCCACTAAGCCCAGCAATGAGCTAAGTCTCTGAGGTCTCATTGAAAAAAATCTGGGAGCAGTAACCACCTGATAGGCATTTTATCTGTCTGAGGATAAACTGCTTAATGGGTTCTGCTGGGATTTGAAACAGGTTCCTTGAAGTCTCCCTGCATCAAGCCAGTTGCTTACGTTGCTAAACCATCCCTAGCAGTCTTGAGGAGATCACTGTTTTGTCCCCTTACGGAGCAGTCTCAACTGATCAAATGTCTCTTTGTGTGTGGTGGGATGTCTGTTGTTTGCCGGCGCATCTGGGACTGCGTTACAAGTTTTGCCGCTCCAGCCCATCTTTTCTCCACTGATCCTGGCAAAAGTGAAGGAGCATTTATCTCCTTTCCAAGTACCATGGTATTTTTCCACTGTTGCTGCACTGCATGTAGTGTGCAACGGTTCATTGACTGGAGAGCAGGAAATGGGAAAATGCCAAGGGCATTGCAGGGTGGTGGGCTCTGACCTTCAGATGGGTGGGTGGTGTCAGTCTGCCCAAAGCTAGGGAGCTGCAAATAGCATTTCACAGAAACTGGACCAGGCTGCCCTCATCTTCTGACTGCTTCCCTCACTTCCTCCCATTTCCTGTGCTCAGGCAGTCTGTTCAGCTTGGAGATGGTGATGCACAGGAGTAATTAATGCCTGTGCCCCCTGGTCTGACATCTCCCCAGCTGAGAAGCTTTCCTCTGCAATGACAACAATAACAGAAGATCTCTTTTCTAGTTTGGTCAAGGGTGGAAGCTGAGCTTATGTTTGTATATCCTGGCTGTTGAGATGGAAAGTGTGAACTTTACAGAAAATTAAATCTGCAGAAAAGAAGAATGATGGAGGGGGAGGGGGTCACTTTGGAGTAAGAAAGGCTTGCAGACGGAGATCCCATTATGTTCAGACCTCACAGTGTCTCCCCAGTCATTCATGCCAAGCACAATGTGGGCTGGGTGTGAGGCAAAAGTCTTCAGGCTTAGCCAAAGAGAAAGGCCCCAGTATGTGTTGCTGTGCTTAGTACTGGAGTCAGTAGGGACCTGGCCAGCTGCCAGTCACACTGGCATGGCTGTTATTAGATACCATTGTGTTAAGCTTAGCACTTTTTGCAGGCCAGAGAAATTCCTTTTGTGTTTTCCCATACTCCTGACATGTTTAGAAGAGTTTCAGCTTCAGAGAGAGAAGGTTTGTATTAACAAACTCCTATCATCCAATGGGCATGGATAGGGAGAAAGGGTTGAGGCAAGGTGAAATCACCCTTGCTGAGCTCAGTGCAGGTTGAGGTTCATTAACTATCAAGCTTGGGTTGCCATTTTATAAACAACTACACAGGGAAAGTCATTCCCTGAATTGCCTTTTGCAAAGGGTACGATTAAATCCCTTGAGCAAATTGCAAAAAGAGAAGTAGATAATTAGAGCTATGGGGAGCTGCACAGTGGCCATGCCAGTTGGCTTCTGTTGACCTGTTTGTGACCGGAAAGTCAGTTTGCACAAATTTTTTGTGCTTCATGATTTTTCTTTCTTTAAATAACTTGATTTTATAACTTAGGAAGAGCTAGAAATAGTGGAAGAAAAGAAAGAGTAAGTGTGCAAACTTTACAGCATTCCTCCATGAGGCAACTCTCACCTGTCCCAGCTTCAAACACCACACCAGTCAGCTGACAGCAGATAACCCCCCAGGACACTTTCAGCTTGCAAAATAGAAGTTGCAGATCCTAAAACCTTGGACATTTTTGGTGACCTTTCTTTTCTGTTAAGGACTGTGGTGAAGTAAACTAAGGCAGATAGCCTCTGAACCACACAGCATTAGCAAACTCTTACAGCTTCCCCTTGTAGTTCCTACTGGAGCAAGTCTTCTGGTGATCGGACTTTTAGCCCTGCTTGAAGAAATCACTCTGTGGTTGTCTGTTTTTTGCCCTTTGCTGAGGAAAGACAGCTTCCAGGGTTTAGGGAGGAACGTGTTACTGTAGGAGTCCCAACTTGAGTCTTTGCAGTCAAATAAAGGGATTGGGCTGTAGCTGCCCTGTAGCTACAGGCATAGCAGAGCCAGGGTTTATGTAGTGGGAGGAATTTATATGGGGTCCCAAGAAGAGAACCAGCAATCTGATGGATGTAGGTGGGGTTGAGGACACCCTAATACAGTATTAAAATCCTACACTGGGCAGAAATCCCTTTCCTCTAGATTTGCAAACACAAGATACAGGAATCACACTATAGATGTAACGCTATCAATGTCAGAGTGCATTAGAGGCTAAGAAAGGAGGCAAGATGAGAAGTCTTTAGTATTAAAAGTTGAGGAAAAAAAGCTTGGGAAACCGTTCTCCGCAATTCTATTCAAAACTCTTTCGTTATTTCTCTTTACAGTCCTGAGCAAGTAAGTTTATGCTTTCAGGATCATACCCCCCTGCTTTGCAAATTATTCCATGAAGTCCTGTGAAACTCCTTGGATAATTTTCATGGCTTATGGTATGGCACACCTCACCATTTCCAAAGCTATACTCTTTTAAAGCACTTGCCCATGAAATGCTCTGCCAAATACAAACAGTACAGATGGAAGATTTTCATGCCAAATGTCTACCTAATGATGATTTGGGGGGGATGGTTCAACTATTTCAGCTAAACTGGAACAACAGTTTCCAAACATGAGATTAAAGGGAGATATATTTCATTAAGAAAGTCTGAATTTTGAAGTAAGGGTCTGAAATTTGGCACAGGTCTGGTGCCTTTATATATGGTATGTGCTTTTATATGTCCCTGTGAAAATTCTTCTAACATACTAGCCCCTAAATTAGTAAGTCTGTGCTTTCTGAACAGGAATTTTTTCAGACATTGGCAGCTTTGTCTCCTGAAGACCCAATGTTTTCTGGGCATGCTCCTAGCCCCATAGCTCCAGTGTTGTAGAATGACTGCGAGGTTCCACTTTTTCTTCCCGTCTCTGCTACTTTCTCCCCTCTCACCTCCTTCCAGCTTCTTTTCTTTTGTCTCCAGTCTCAGGGTTCAGCTGGGACTAGGCAGTTGTTCAGCATCACAGTTAGTCTAGAGGTAGCCCATGGGTTCAGACTTGATGTGCAGAAAGAATAGAGATGATTTCAGGAGCAGGACACAGGCTGTGATAAGCTGTGAGCCTAGACATCCCAGTCTGGTAGATGACCCAAAATTTTTCTTTATTTTTTTTGTTAGTTCTTACATTATTTCTTATTACAAAAATCCATAATGTATAGAGGATGTCTTGTTATATTTCTCTCCTTTTGCTTCATGCTTCTCAGCTCCTGCAAAGATGTTGTGAGCATCCTGCACAAGAAAGTGCTTCTACCTCCTGAAGTGGGGCCTTGGGGCTTTCTGAAAGCTAATGGATGTAGGCATCCCATTGGAAAATGAATCTGCAGTCACACATTAATATTGCATAAGCAGCTCCCAATTTTTTGTCCTTGACTTTCAGTCCTTGTGTATTTTTAATATGGATTTTAAAGTATGATTTTAATAATATTATGGAGTAGAGTTGTGGTTTTGGGGAAGTAATTTTAAGCCTCAGATGTAGCATCATTTTTAAATGTACCTGGTCTTTAAGTGCAGCTGAGCGAAAGTGCACAGACCTAGGAGTTCATAGCTCCAGCTTGAAATGTGTTATTAGTACTGTGTATTCAAGCACAAGTACGTTTTCAAACAGAAATAATCTTGTCATATCCCTAAGAGTTAGGAAATTCGTGGTCTTCATTAACAGACCCATTGTTATACCATTTCCAAGTTTAAGGCTGATTTCTCTGTTTATCTCTCCAGCACCCTGGGGAAGATATACTTCTCTTCCTCCAAAAATAACAAAAGAATTAAAAACTTCCATTGTGAATCCCATTGAATATAGATATGCTTCAGTCCACTGAATGAAAATTTCAGAGGTTTATACATATGTTAGAAGAGCATTACAATAAAAATGATTTTATAGTTCTGTCTGTCATGTTACTACTTGCAGTCACTGTAAGTCTGTGCCAACTTTGAGACTATAATCCTCCTCAGGTGCACCAAGAACACTGGGGAATTTGAGAGCCATGGATTATAAAAAAAATCTGGTGGTGTACAGCCAACTTCCCATTGTCTTGAAGTGAAATATGGCTGATGATGAAATCTGATGGTAGATTGGAGAGGAAGCTGTGACCAGACTGCAGAGAAGATATACAGCTCACTGGAGAGTGCTCCAAGCCACCAGAACACAAAGCAGGAATGCTCCACCCATCCTACTTTATGCTGGGCAGTCTGAGAGGGACAATCAAAGGTAATTCAGTTGTCTTTACTGCTGCTCAAAAGTTGGAATTTAATGCTTAAGTTTACATGCTTAAGTTTACATGCTTAAGTTTAGAGAAGAGTCAGCCTTTCTGTTTGTCCCAAATGTTGCTTTAAGCTGTTTCAGGCACCATAAAGTTTTACTTAGATTTGCTCAGACGTGCATATTCCCCTGTGAAAAAGCACAAATGTCTGTGATATTGCAATACAAATAATGACTGAGAACAAATGACATCAGAGACCTTCATCCATACCTTTACTACCTGGTAATGATTGAAAAATAATCAGAAATAAGCAGAGCAGTGACAAATCCTATTAGAAAATCTAAGGACAGGAGTTCAGTTCAGTTTAAGTTGCAATTAGGGTTTCTGCTAATTCACATGTATTTGTACACAAGAGTAATTCCTAGGCACTAAAGTAAATGCTTACTGTGTTAAAAATTACACAATGTAACTTGAAATCTGTATTATTCCTGGCTTTGGGGGCATTTTTTCTTGTTTATATACCGTCTTTAAAACTTTCAGGTCTTGATGTAGTCATGAAGCAGATCCAGCACGGTATGGTTGAGGTCAGTGATTATACGCTATAAAGTTCAAGCAGATTGCAAATAATCTACTATGCGAAAGAAATAAGTTTCTCATTATTCTTCAAGGATAGACTGAATGAGCAATAGCTATGTAGCAGCTTGTATCTAAATTACTGAATCACAGTTAGTAATCCTGTGGCTGATGTTGTCATGTTAAAAGCTAAATTAAATTTTCCGAATTATTAAGGAAAAAAAACAAGTACCATGGTTTGATATGCTTAACAGTGGCTAATATAATTAAGACTGTAATGGATTTCAGTTACAGAAAATGACAGGAAATAGGGAATACAATGAACACTGCACAAAGGACTATACATAGTTCAGTGTGGAACTCCCTAGAGATAAGTTCTGAAGTCCAGGGAAGATCAACATATCATGAAATTAGTTCCAAAATGTTTTCTAGAAGCATTTGTGTCCCTGCCTTGAAATTGCTTTGCTATCCTTCCTAGTCGTAAAAAGTTCAGACAACCATTTAGAGATTGGAAATACCCTTGTTAAGTGAGCGAAAAGAGGCTACTGAAAGTGAGATGGAAAACAAGTGGTTTTCAGGAGGAAAAACAGCCAGAGAAGTATTTAACAAGCAGTTTTGTACATATCAAAGGTCTTTATGAATAAAAGAGTACCTTGTTGACTACTTTTCTTGTCATACCTCGCCTGGATGTTTTCTAGAACACAATTAGGCCGAGTAAAAAGACTGTATGGTGGAGTGCAAACCATCAAGCCCTCAATGAAGGCTGTGCTTAGGTTGGTTTTTCAGACTGTGTGTACAGAATGTGATACCAGAGAGTAGAGTGATGTTCAGGGGAGGAAGGTTGCGCAACACATCAGAGACTTCAACTGTACTCAGGGGAGAAATGAGTAGAAGCAGAGAAGTGTACATTGTTCAGAGTCAAGCAAAACCAACACACCAAAGTGCACACTGTGATAATATTTTTCCAGCAGAAGAGGAGAAATTGCAAAAGGAACATGTCCTACCACTTTGCTAAACACTGTATATTCCAACAGAGCATCCAGAGTATGAATGAGAAATTAACAGTAGCACTACAGAGACAGCTGTTTTGTAGGATCAGTGGCTCTTCTTGCTGTAACTCAAGACAAATGGACTTTCTAACCAATAAATAAGACATACTTTTGTACTGGACACTGACTGTTAAAGATTATCTACATGTAGGCGATGCTAAAATGTAGTGATTTTACCTCCACTGAAAAGTATATATATGAACTAGATTTTTATGTTATAAATCTAAAGACTTGAAAAGTACAAGAGGGAAGAGTGGCTCTGAATAAAGACGGATTAATCCTTCAGTCTTCCCAGAAAGGTGCCTTTATTGGGGGAGCAAGAGAGCAGAGCACTGAGGAAGAGTTTGAGAACATCTTCAAGATGATAGAGAAGCTGTCAGTAAAGAATAAGGCTGAAAGGATACAACTGTTATATGATTCACTGCAATGCAAAAACTCATTTTGCCTTAAAACGGAGACTTAACAAAAGTTCTTGAACAGGCTAGTCATGCTGAAAATTGTATTGGGGGTGACAGAAGTGAAATTGTTAGTACATCTGGTGAACTTTGGTTCCACAAAAGTACTGAAAATGTAAAAAGGCAAGTTTTCCACTACTTGAAAGGAGAAAAATATTGGGGTAGGTAATTAATGTCAAATATTTTCTGTGTTAGATGCCCCAGCGGGATTCTGGAAAGAGCACCTCAGAATACAAAGCACGTGTTTGTGTACATCCAACACACCCTTCAGGAGACACGGTTTCTGCAAGGTGTGATGTGTGTTGTATTTAGTATTCCAGGTGTTCCACTAGGAGAGTAAGGTGAATTTTGGATGGCATGGAGTGTAATAGGTCGTGCACATCATCTTGGCCTGGGGAGAAACAGCAGAAGAACATTTTAAGATCCTCGGGCATCTGAAGAGCTTACATGACTGGAGTAAAATTGAAAAAAAAAAAGCAAATATAACATTTTTGTAGTGTAAAAAAAAGTGAGGAGAGTTATTAAAACAGTAAGAGGTGATGATAGATCTCAGGGTGGTCAGCAAACCACCGGTTTTCCTGCCTGAAGAGATGAGGAAGCCAGAGAGAGTTTCCTTGGACCAGTGTAGTGTATAGGAAAGTTTGCAACTACCTCATTTACTTGAAGTAGCAACTGTAGCTCTCTGGTACATATCAAAACTGCCTGCAATGGAAGAAGACTCAAAGAAAATCAGTCAAGGGTGATGTGCTTGTGAAGCTCAGAAAGGGGTGTGAGAGAGGTCTAGAAGATACAGAGTGCAATCTTTCAACAGCTGACAAAGCTGAAGGAGTTAATGAAAGAGGCTAAAGTCCTGGGAGATTATAACAGTAAATGCAAAAGTGAGTTGTCCACAGATGCCTCTGAGGAGGGTTTCAGTGTGCCTTTCCTGTACTGCTGTGGTTGGAGTTGGAAACCAGTGGCTTGTATGTCACATACACCAACAAAAACAGAGCGTCAGCATGTTCAAATAGAGAAGGCAGCTTTGGCACCAGTCCACAAGTGTAAAATTTCACTTCTTTATTTATGGGAGACCAGTGTTAGCTGAACTGACCATAAAACCTCCCTAACATTGCCAAGAGGGACCTGGTAACTCTCATGTTGTTCAGTATAGACTTTTCTCTTTTAAGTACAAGAGTACAATTTGGAGACAAATCTGGGAAAGATTCAGTGGTTTCAGAGTTGTTTCAGAACATTAAATCAAAGAACAATGGAGCAGAGCTAAGAACTAGACAGCATGGGAGATATGTGGTTTAAAATAAAATAAAGTGAAACCTAAAATATGGTAGCTCTCAGATGAAACATGGACTCTGAGCCAGAGCTGGAGATACTCTTCAAACTACTAGTTGAGAATTGTTAGAACAGCCCCTGCATCAATTTTAGGGTAAAATCTCTTTACAAGGTGGAATTTTGTTTAAAGGTGTGAGGGTGCTGAGTCCTAATGTACTACAGGAAAAAAAAAATCCATGCTGTTAAAAAGTTTAAAAGAGCAGGGAAACATTTCCCCTGGTAAAAAAAATAATTGTTCCACTGAGAAAAGTAAGCACATGTTTATTTGTGCTGTCTGCAAAAACACTATCTACTTGTTCTGCACTCCTATACAATATAAGATATGCTTAGTATATGCTATTGCAATTTAAACAGCTGTCAAATCTAATTTTCTTTTACGTGGCATTATTGATGCAGTGAGGTCTGAAAAATTGATGCCCAACTGTGGTCATGAGTTCAAGCATTTGCAAGCAAATTTGGGGTTTGGAGATGAACTGCTAATTACTATTATTCCAAATATAACAGATGGGTGGGAAATGGTGTAAAAATATCTGAAGAAGAATGCTTAGTCAGACTCTGATCCATATTTAGCTCTGTTAAATTGTAGAGCGTCAGCATGGCTTGTCACCCTCTGAGGTTTTGCTGAGCAGAAAACTAATGTCAAGGATGGCCCAAACAATTAGAAGCTGATATCAGAGAGACTAAAGACCTGCCAAATTGGGAAAAAGAATCAAAGGGGGAAGGGAAGAAAGATGGGTTTCGTGGTGTTGGAAATTGCCTCCACTTCTTGAAAATTATGCATTAATCCATGATGATATGAGGTCATCACCTGTGATGGGCCACGTCTGTGGGAGGACAGTAGTCACCTTTTCCAGTTCTCAGAGAGAGTGAGATATCAAGCACCAGGCAACAGCAGCAGCTGCAGTCTGAGATGGAGTAGCTCTCAGATGTGGAATCACTAGAAGAAAAGGGTTGACTGTCTCCTGAGATCAACACCACTGGCGTCTAGGTTAAATTTGGAGAATCAAGTATGAGTGCAAGAGACTTTGTAGCTCTAACTGACCGCTGTTAATCAGCTTAACTAACAGGTAAATTATAAAGTTTTTAATTATACATTCTGTTAATGGTGAGCTTTAAGTTTTGTTATCAACTTATGGCTCTGAAGGCAGGATGTGGTATTGAATGACACAAGGAAAAACTGTACTTTTAAGACAGGGACTCCAGGCTGTGTACTAAAAACGTACTAATTGTTGTCATGTACAGTTCTTGGGAATACATCCAGAATAAAGGTCTTGCATGTGGTTCTTGGACTAGACAATGAATCAGGGACTTGGATGCAACCATGGCACACAGCAATGCACAAACGCTACCTAGATTTTGTGGATAGCTGATGATACTGACACTGCCACAGTGGCCAACTACACGGGTACTGCACATGCAATTTCACCAAGAGTTAGGCCCTGGTGAATCCCAAGAAGGTAGTCAGGAGGAAACTCTTCATTACAGGATAGCAGCCACTAGGTGACTTTGAAAGAGCCATCCAAAAGAAATGTGGACACCTCTGGGGTGTGGCTAATTCTGTGGTTTGTTAAGCTTTAGAAATAGAAACACCTAGTGACTCTCATCAGGAAACTTTGTGTTCTTGAGATTTTTCAGGCACTAAAATGACTTTTAAAGTCTGTCACCTTCTGTCAGCTGCAGCAACGATTCCTTCTGTATTCTCAGCCTCTATTTTATGAGGACTTGCAGCGCACTGAAGCTTGGCCTCTTGCAGGTGGGGTGCCTTGTGACTACTTCGCTGAAGGAAGTCCTGCTGACTACCACTCTGCTGGTGTCTTCCCATGTCTCACAAGGAGGGTGTTCAGCAGCTGCGAAGACCACAAGAAAGAATCAGAGGGGCTGGACGAGGCACTTCAGAGGCAAATAGAGAGTGTGAAGCACGGCGGAGTTTGACCATGAAAACTGGGGAGAGAGGAGGTCAAAGTCTAGACGTTTGGGAGCAAAGGTTTACTTTGAATAGAGAATGGGCCCTGGTGGCCTCTAAAATTACCGTAAATGTCCGTTTACAGGAAGTGGTTGAATGGAACAGATCAAGTTAGGGTACCCAAGGGCCTTTAAAACTTGGAGAAATCCCGTGTTTATGAGGTAGAGGGGAATTGGTCAGAGCTGGGAACATTGGAAAGTTGTTGGTGAATGGGCTGTCTTCAGCCAAATGCAGCTCTGGGAAAGCAGGGCTCAGTTGACACGTGCCCCCACAGATGGCAACCCAGAGCAATGTCCACATTGCAGTGCATATACAATCAATCCATGGTCAGCTTAATCTGCTTGCAAAATAAGTGGGAAAACATCCCCACAGGGGAAAAGAGGAAACTTTATATATACTCATGAGTCTCATTCATGTTGCAGTCCGTGCTCCCTGAGCTGTTGAGCTTGTTCTCTTGAGCACATGAACAGCAGTGATCTAATACAAAAGGTCTTACCCAGTTGTCTGACTCTTTGTTGTCTGACTCTCTTCAGCCATCATATGGCTAAATGAGACTAGGAAAAGAAGGGGGGGGGAGAAGAAAAGCAAAGTAGAAGAAAAATGGGGTTCCCAATTACTGGCATGCACATCTCCATACAGACTAAGCAGCAAGGTCTCACAGTTAGCAAACTGCTCATTAGAGCCAAGGCATTAAGTCATTTCTCCAGGGAAGAATAAAACTGAACTCAGAGTCCAAAACTCTGCCAGAAAATGTAGGGCAGGGGGAGGGGAAGAGAAGTGGTTAAGAGAAAGAGACTGAAAAGGAGGCATAGGAGAAAAAAACCCACCAAGTAGAGAAAAAGACTGGATGGTAGGTGAACCAGAGGAATGAAGGGGTTGAGGGGAAGGAAAAGGAATAACAACAAGCAGAAATGAGAGCAGCTGAGCTGTGGGATAACTACAGTGCTGTAATACTCAGTAATTTCTCAGACTACATTCTTTCTAGGTTTTGGTGTAAACAGTTAAACAGGGAGCAATTTCTGCCCTGATGGAGAAAACAGCAAGTACTTGAGAAGGTTTGGCTACAGAGTCTGTCAGCGCCCTGGACCTAGTCTCAGCATTGACTGCTAGCTCAGGCCTCCAAAGCAATGTTTCAATTGCTTTGTAGTACTGAAGAAGTGCCCAGCCCTGACTTGCTCCGGGACACATCACAGACTTGCCTTTCTGGAAAGTCTTTCTCCCTGTGGGAGGCTCAGTGGTCCTCATAGCAGCCCTACAGCACCAGATTCCCTGCTCTGCTTAAGCTGTCTTTACACCTCCAGCAGTTTTTCTCTCGAAAGACACAAAGGGATAAGTTAGTAGAGATTCAGGCTCATGGTGTTTTGCCTTTCACTAAAGCCTCCATCTGGCAATCCAAGAGCATTCCTGAGAGGTGAAACCACCTAACTGGCTAGCTATCATGGTGACTGCATTAAAGTTGGAGCTGTATGGATAGGTGACGTGTGCCGCCCACCATCACCTAGCTATGCAGTCAAAACTGGAACAAGGCTTCTTGCCTCGCTATTATCAGCTGTAAGAAAAACTTTCGACCTGGCGTGAATGCATGCTTCAAGTGGGACCTGCAAAGCCCATGTAGGTGGTGATGTTAGGTTATTGTATTTGTGTGCCCTGGGACATGCCTCCATGCATGGGTTAACAGGAAAGGGATTGTTTTGCAAAGCCAGCAGAATACAGAAGAGGCTATAAATCAGTACATGGATACAGAGGATTTTATTCTTAGGAGCCTAGCAAAGGGGAAATGTTCTCTCCAAAGGGGAAATGTTCTTTCCAAAAGGGAATGGGTATTTGTGATGGAAAAAAATGTCATCTTAGGCTTTTTTAAGATCTCCACCCTTGGAGATTTTCAAAACACAGCTGGACAAGGCTTTGAGCAATCTGATCTACCTTTGTACCCATGCTGCCGTTTATTGTCTATTCTGGAGAGCTGAAAACCAACTCTTTGGGTGTTTTTGTGAGGACAAAGTCAGACTGTTATGGCTCAAGTCACTGGTAAAGGTAATTTTAACTAACCTGCCTGTTTTGCATTGCATCAGGTTACTCTGTTTAATGTTATGTCAGCTGATCTCTGTTGAAAGTTTGGTTGAAGGAAATGGAACTGATAATGTGTTCAGCTGCTTCAACTGTGTCTTAAAGATGTCTGTCTGCTTGGTCTACCAGTGGCTGAGCCACCATCCCTGGAAGTGTTTAAAAGATGTGTATATATGGCTCTTGCAGTCATGGTTTAGCAGTGGACTTGGCAGGGCCAGGTTTATGGTTGGATTCCTTGATCTTAAAGGTCTTTTCCAACCTGAATGATTCTATGATCCTATGCCTGACTGTATCTGTTCCCTAAAAGAAGTCTAGGAAGTTGTAGTGTATTCTTAATGAATATTGTCTCTGAATGGAGAAATCAGAATTTGGTTGACCACAGTTATACAATTCAAAAGTAGATTTCAAAAGAAAATCAATATTTTGCATCGTGCTTAACTTCTAATACACTCTGGCAGAGTCTGGGGTCTGCATTTGTGTGAGGTTTGCACTTTAGTCTTATGTTGAAGATGATTCACTTTTAATACGCATCTGGAAGTAGAGCAAGACATTAAACTGGTATGGATGTTTTAAACTAATTTTCCTTGGAAAATACTGGTAAACAATGGTAATACTAAAGCAGGAACTGCTATGAGAAATTCCTAACTTAAAGAAGTTACTAAAGTTGTGTAGGATTTTCCATCTTCTAATCAGCCAGTACGTGATTTTTGCCTCAGATTGTTGTGAAGCTAAGCAGCCTATAATTCCCTGCCCCATATACTCTTCAAGCATTGGCACATCACTAACATTTTCCAGTTCATTGGAGTTTCTTTGGCCTTCCAAGATGCATTAAAAGTTATGATTGCATCCAAAAATGGTGTTGAACCTGTAGTGGAGACCTGGTCCCAACTCCTGACTGTACTTTAGTAAGTATGAGGGATTATTATTTGTCTGTGTGCATTAAAATGATTCTCAAACCACTGTAGCCCAGACCAGAGGTACAAACCTTAAACACAGTGATCCCAGTTTTATGTAATCTTTGGATTCTCCCTTTCAGCTCATGTTGCAACCACCTTATGGAGTCTTTTTTTTTTTTAATGTAATATGAGATCATTGCATGTAAACAGGTTCAAGATGAGCAGCAAGACTCCCTGAAGTCTCCCATGTTTCAAAGGAAGACAGAAGCAATACCCAGATCTTGAGCTATCCATATACTTAAAATGTGGAATCAACAGAATTGTTTCTGAAGGCTCTGCCTCTGGACATCAGAAGAGTCAGATGACATGTCACCGGAAAAAGGTAAAACTTGCTACCTCATTTTAATTCCAGGTTTAGGAGAGATTTGCAGGCAGACCTAGGAAGAAAGAAACTAGCACTTGTCTTACAGACTCATCTCCTGCAACAAGCTAGAGAAAAAAAAGCAGAACAGAAAGAAAAGGAGATCTGAGCAATCCCAGTGTATGTATATTTTTCATTGGCACAAGCCACCCTTGCTTAGCATGGGCCAGGCTGCTGCTATGGGGACCCTGCTAGGAGCTCAGAGGTTCACGGCACATATGAGGCAATGGAAAAGCAGCAGGCAGGGACTAGAAATGGCTGAACTTTATTTTTCCAAAGTGAAGATCTTTGGTGGGCTGCAGATTACATTGGAAATCAGACCCTACACCCCAGGATCCCGCAGCTGTCCCTCTCCCCTCTAATTTTTCTCTGTCAGATTCAGAGCTATAATTAACCACAAGGTCTTAGTGATACTATGTGAAAGTCTGTGTGTGTGTGTGTTTGTGTGTGTGTGTGTGTGTGCGCGCCTGGGCTTACTCACCCCAGTGGGCATAATCCTCTACAGAAGATTGACAGGTTCACATGGAGAGAAACTTTTTAACTGATTCATTTCTAAATGCTCCTTTTGCTCTCTCTTCCCTTTACTGCCCTCTTCCCTCCAGGTGGCAAAGAGCATCGTGGTACTGGGGAGCTGGCTCCTCTGCTCTCCCACAGCTGGGCTGAGGTACCTCCACACTGACTCAAGGCACCCTGGTGCAGTCCCTGTCCAGTGTGTCCCTCACCGCTTACAGGATGTTCATCATGGCTGTTCAGGAAAAGCATTCTCAGGGGCAGCAAAGAGCTCTAGGTTAAAATTCGGTTGTTGTAACAGGAAGAGATGAAATTAATTTCTTGTCTATTCTCTGAGGCACTCAAGCCCAAGCTGCACTACAGACAGGTCTGTGTGTCTTCTGAACATGCCTGCGACCACTACCTGTGAGACAGGTCTCAGCAGCAGTGCATTCACAAATGTTTATGTTTCTTTTTGTAGTTGTGCTAAAAGAACTTTGGAGGAGATCTTTGCTAAAGCATTGGCAGTGTATCAGTGCCTCAATCCAAACACGTGGCACTGTTTGCTGGGTTTGCTTTGTTTCTGCTTCACACAAACCCTGCCAATGGCATCTCCACATTGAACCAACAGCGATCATCCCAGTCCACTTCCATGAACTCCTCTGTATTAGCCATGGTAGAGATACCCAGCCAAGGTGTTTATTGATGTGCTTCTAACTGAGCCAGGTTTCTCTGAGTAGGTCCCTTAGCATTTTGCTGGGATCAAACAATGTCCGATGAGACCATGTTGGAGATGAAGGGCTCTGACTTGGCCATGACTTACCAAGACCTTGTAGTATGTAAGGGAAAAAATATCTAAAGGCCAAAGCACACTTCTCTCTCTCATGTGAAGAGCTGCTACTGAGGGAACATACTAATCTTCCATATTCCTTATCTCAGCAATTCCTTTAAAGTCACCTGGTATTCGAGCACTGAGAGGAAAAGAGAGCGCATGATTTGGCAGAAAAAAAGAAAATACACAGGATTTTTTAAAAGTAAAACCTCAGAGTATTTCAAATTAAAGTGTCCGCAAAAATTATAGGAAGATACCCTGCATTTTGTTTCAGAAAGGAAGAGGTGGTTTAAACTGGCTTAAACAGTGCTTGCATGGACCTGGCTTTGTTGAGGTTGATGCATAAACTAGCAGGAGAACAGGAAATCATAGCTCATACAAGGAGTGTCTTACTGATCCTACAGGAAAGGAAAAACTTTGGAGGAGTCTGTAAGGAGGACATCACGTGATGCCCCAGTGCATGATAACACAGAGCCATGGATTCCTACAAGTCTAGCCACAGGTTAATACAAACTACAAACTGTTAAACTTTGCAGCCCAGTTTCATCTGCGGAAAAATGAGGCACAGAGAGTACATCTGTGATACAGCTTGAATTTTCATTGATTTTCATAGTACTACACTGAGCTACTGCTCCTGATGTAGCAAGAATTATTCTCAACTGATTAATACTGAATTGGGAGTGATTGCTTATATGGGTTGGTTGATTTTAAATCCCACCTTTGCCTACATCAATGTAACACACAATATGCCAAGGGCTAGGTTCACCCTGGAACCTGCTGCTGGTTCCTTTATCTGTCTTTGCTGCTGCTGTGACAGGTATAAAACAGGTAATAGACAGAAAGAGTTCAGATCTAGAGACCATGATTTGTCAGGCTGCCTAAGACTTCTTTGAATTAAAGCTCCTTGCCACTGGAAAGCCAGAGAGTAATTTAGAATAGCTTGGTGGTTTTGTCAAGGCAAAAAACAACAAGATTTTATTTATTTGTTTGTTTGGGGAGGGGTTTTTTTGCTTTGTTTTTTTGGTTAAGGTTTAAATTTAAACTTAACATATGCATGCCTAATCCAATCTGTGTTCTTACATCCCATTAATCACTGACTTGTATTAGCACCTCTCACTGTCATCTCTGCCACTGCACAAAGCTGCTGAGACCACTGTCTCATCACAGACATTCTGATGACTTGTCACTGGATTTTGTATGAGCAGCAGAACAGCTAAGAAGCCAAAATCATTTCCCATTGCAATACTTTAGAGAAACGATACAGACGAGAATGTGTGTAAGCTAATGGTCTCAAGCATGAGTGGCAAACACTGCAAAAACATGCTGTAAAGCACTTATTTCTCAGAAGATTTCACAAAATTTCATCACATAAAAGTGTCATTTTTCTAAATAAGTTGACTTTCAATTGATCACTTCATTTTTTATTATATACCTTGTTTAAGAGTACAAATTTTAGAACAGTTTTATCAAAAACAAAAAGCAGCCAAATCAATGAAAAACAAGCACTGAAATAATCTAGGACACAGAAGGAAAGGCTATGGATTATTTCACAGTTAACTTTCTCTCCACAAGTTGATTTGGAGCAAAACAGGATTGAACTTCTTAAAAGAACAGCTTTTATTAGCTCGATCTGTAATCTAGGTCATCTCAACTGTTTAACTGAATGCTTCAGGACACTTCTGTAGGGTTAAAATTTTATGAAGTCAGAATTCAGGCCAGGGCCCATGTTGTTGTGAACTATTACCAAGAGGCGAATACACTTCAGTGGCAAATGAAGATCTCGTATTTTTTAGTTATGCTTATTTTCCACAAGCCTCAAGATAAGCTTCTTCAGGTTTTGCAGTTGTGAATCTTTGTAGATGCCTTCATCAAAACCTTTTCTTCTCTGTTCGGGGTTCTAATCCACACACAGACACACAGCTCTACCAGACTCAGTACTGGGAACAAGAGATGGTTCAATCAGTCACTGCAGGTCAGTGACGAAAAGTTTGTGGTCTGAGGTGTGCTTGGACAAAGAACCCATTGAACAATTTCAGGTAAGAATGAAATTAATGGAAATCCCAATCTGTATGCAGACAATTTAGAAATAGAAAGAATGTTTTGAATTAATAAATTTGGCTAGCTTTAATCACAAAAAGAGCATAAAGGCATCTATCTGTACAAAGCAGAAGAGCACATAGAACATTACCCTAAAGTATGACTGAGCAGCTGACTGCATTTGTAATCTTAACATAGATGTCCCCCAAAAATCAAATTAGGAATAAAAAAACCCACAGGAACCACTTCAACCTTAAATAAAATTGAAAGCTACTTGTGATTAAATGTAAGACCTATATTAAATGTAAAACTACTTCCATGAAGGACAGATGGACTCAGCCATTTAAAAACAGTGAAAGGTTAAAAGCTGTTCCCTTGAGCTTATTTCTGATATTGGTACAGAGTTGAAAACACCAGCTCACTGATTGATGGGTTCACATGGGGCGACCTTTGCATTAGCAACGCGACTCTGGTTGCTGGGTAAACATGGGCAGACGGAACCAGCTCCAGTGATTTTCAGCACTGATGGGTGGTGAAGGTATTTCTGATCCACATCACACCCTGCAGATCCCATGAAAATGACTTGGCACGGGGTGGAAAGTATTAGATTCGGGTGGCAAATAATTATCTGATATCAGCTGAGGCTTCTTCAGAAAGGTTATGCTGCAAATAACCAGCTTTTATGTAACTTTGTTTTCATGAAGCTGTAGAAAGTCACATACATACAGTTCATTTATTTGAGAAAATGTAAACCAGCTACTGGCTGATAAAAACTGCTCCTTGGGAATATATACCCCAAGTAATTGTATTCCAGCACTGCATATGGTTCAGGGTGGTTTTGGAGGGGTTTAGTTTGTTTAAAGTACACGTGTTTTTTCTTCTTGCTATAGTTGGTGTTATATATACTTTTTCAGTGGCATGAATTAACATTCAGACAAGACATTTACTCAGAGCTACTGTGGTTTCATGAGTCTTTGTTTTTCAAACACTTCAGCTCAAAACTTCTTGACTTTTATTCCTTCTATTTTCATGAGTCTGTTGCGTCAGCAGCAAACCCAGCATTTTAATTGTGTATGCTCAACAAATACTCATCTGAGCTTCAGCCCTTGCTTTCAAGAAGTAGCTTGTTTGTATATAAAAATGACCAGGGCAAGCATGTGTTGAGAAGGCTCCAAATGCTTTATGCCTATCTTTAGCTGATAGGTGTCCCTTCCGCAGGGTAACATCCTCAAAATGTGTAGTGTGTGAGTGCACATGTTCCTGCAGTGAGTTAAAATAACTGTTTGCACCTTCTGTGCTGCATGTTACCATTCCTGACAGGATAATCCGGTGTGGTTGTATCTGATAGGACATCAATAACAAGCCTAGAAGCTGGCAAGTGTCATCTCCCCAAGAGAGTGTCTTGTTTCTCTGCTTGTGTTGTGCTGTAAAGCTTCTGTCACTATTTAAACCTTCTTCACTAGAGATGGCAAAATTTCCAGGTGGCCCAAAGTTGCCCTCTTGTCTCTGTGGTGAAGTCATTCTCCTGGTTTACAAAGCAAAGGAGAACAAATGAATAGGAGTAATGACCATAATGCAAGTTTCTGTAATAGCTGAGGGAAAGAAGAATCAGCATAACACTGCCAATGAGTAAAGAAACCTCCTTCTGATTTTTTTTCCTTCTGCAGGGTGTTTTCTCTCTCCCTAGGCTTTTAATCAGACTTATCCATTTATACAGAACTCTGCATAAAGCAGTACATTTTCCTATAGTTCTGTAATCATGCTTACAGGCTTTTTTCCTTGTATTTTAATTATAAGTTATTAATCTTTCACCCTTTTCCGACTCAGTTCTCCTACATCATTAGTCTCCCATTTTTTACCCCTTCCTTCCTTCCTTTGTTCCCTCCTTCCTTCTTTTGTTCCTTCCTTCCTTCCTTCCTTCCGTCCATCCATCCATCCAGGCAGTCTAAAGAAAATAGTTTCACTCTGAAGGTCACTGCATGTGGGTTCGATCTCATTTTCTGCAAAATCCATACCTTGCTGCCAAAAGTGTAAGCTGCTTTTGCCCACTTGACCTCAGAGTCAGACACTGCTGCAGAGATGCAGTAGCAGACTGCAGTTCTCACTGTACACCTTTTCCAATGGTATTACAGAATTTCTTAAAAATTAGAACTGACCCTGAAACAGGCTTAGTTTTCTTCAGCAAAACACACTGTTCTCTCGGCCCCCTATGTCTTTAGTGTGTTTTCCCTTTTTTGCTGATGGTACTCCTCTCATCAACAAACTTTACTGCAATTGATTTTCAGCCCTTTCCTTCTTGTTCACACACTTATCTCCACCATGCAGGGATCTAGCTGAATAATGCCAGAGGTAGTTCAGGAAAAAAATGCTGGGTAGAACTTGCTGCAGGCAGCAGGCATGTTGGACTGTGGCACACCAAGACCTCCCACACTTGCTTCCCACAGAGGAAGAAGATGGGGAAACAGCTTTGTCATGAAGCTCCACACGGATCCATGCTGGTGGGGAAGGGGTGGCTGTGCCACTTGTTCCTGCGTAGAGGAGCACTTGGAGCAATGATATGCAATGCCCAGTGTCATACTAAGGTTTCAAGACACATCTGCTCTCCAGGAGCTCCCAAAACAGCCAGGTTGGATGTTGCCCTTTCTCTAGTCTCAGAGCAGGGTATAGTTTGTTAATCATAGGCAGATGAAGTGTGAGGCATTTTTTTCCTAGTTTTGTCTATGTAATTGACCATATTTCCTTTAAAATGGCAAGCTGAAGATTGGGACTTATTTATTGAGTCCTGTGAACTCTAACAATGAGTTCTTTAGTACAGACCCAGGGTATTGCGTGCTCCCAAGAATAAATCCTGATGTTTGGAAAGGGCGTATCAAACATAGACGGTGCTGTTTGAAGCTGGCTTTTGAGAATGAATGATGGCAGTTACCCAGGGCTGTGTGTCAGGGACACTCTGGTTTCACAAAGCTGTTTGTAGTCTGAAACATTCAGTTGAGTTTTTTTTAGTGTCATCTAGTCAGAATAGTCAGAAAAGCAGTGTGATGCTGGAGGGTAGTCATAACCAAAACGATTCCAGCTGTCAACACAGTGGAGAGACTTTTAATTTTGTGGGCCTTAAGCTAAAGGCCAGAGTGAGTGGCTGACTCAGTGGTGCATGTCATTCGCTGTGTCTGGGGCTGAAGGAAGGTGTGATGGCCCTGGAATTATGTGTGTTCAGCACCCCAGCAGCAAACCAGGCGGTCAGCTTGGCCATACCAGCGCTGCACTGGGGAGTCGGAGCAGAGCAGGAACAGAGCATGGGTGTCTCTCAGGGCTGGGGCTGGGGTGTCTTATGGAGGCTAGTGCTGCTCTTCTGATTACAAGGCTCCATCCAGTGCAGTGTCACATCATCACCACCACCCAAAATTTAAAGTCAGCTCTAATTTATTGACACATGGAGTGCTCTTTCCCACATGATCAGATCAACGGCTGGTGAGCAACATACGTGGATTACTTATCTTTCCCTTTCATAGTGTGAACCATATGTGTGCGCATGTGAGAGAATAGCTACAGAACCAGCCTAGGCAACTATGTCATTTACAGGTCTTTTCCATTGCAAAGGCACTTCAGCACCTCCAGATGAGAGATGGTAGAGAATCAAGCCCATTATATAAATTAATGGTCTGTAAGGGAGCTGGACTCAATGATCCTTATGAGTTCCTTCCAACTGAAGATATTCTATGATTCTTCAGGGCTTACAATATTGCGGATGTCATATATTTAGCAACTAGTAGCATGATAACTACAACAGCAAAAAATCAGGATATAGAGAAGGCACCATTAGTTAGAGCAGAGAGGATCATAATTATCTAGTGCCACAAGCCAGAATGAACCAACAATTACATGTTGCCATTAAAATCCCACAATTGTTAAACACTGAAACGATGCTCAGAGGTATTAGCATCTAGAGACACTCCACAAAACTGTTGAAAAATGTGAAGTTTTAGTCAATTTTAAGTCTTCTGTGCCTTTTTCATTCTGATGAAGTGCAAGTGAAACAATTGGAGTTATGGAAGATGGAAAAATCCCTGCCTGTCAAATTCAATACGGATATATTTTCCTTGGTTTTTTCTTCTAGGAAAATTCAGAGCAGAAATGTGCTACAAATACTATGTATTATTGTTACAAATATCACTTTATACTGAAGAAATGAAAGAATTTTGATAAATTCAACTAATACACATAAAATCCCTTTTGCTCCTTGAAATGAAAATAAGCTATTTATCTTCTTATTTGTGCCTAAACAGTTTCTAGGCAATGAGCTGCCAGTAACCTCAAGCTGCAGTCCTGCTGGGTCAAGTACTGCTTAGTCACTTAGGGTATTTTAAACACTAGCTGTGGACTTATTCTTCCTTGCTTTGGCAAAACATTTGCCCGTGCTTTAGTAAGAAAAATTCAAACCATGTTTCTGAGCAAAGCCTGCCCTTTTTCTTTTCCCTTATTCTATCCGTTGTTATTACATGGAACTTTCAAGAAGTTTTTAAGTTAGTGAGTGAATTAAGGGCCTAGAACTATCAACCAGAAGCTGTGAGTGGGCTTTGATGTACCAAAAACGGTCTTGTGTGATAAGGTCAATGTTGCACTCCAGACTTCGTTACACTTACAGTTTCTGACTTCTTCAGGCTTCAAGGAATAAAGGAAAACCACATAATACTGAGTACTGTCTCATCATGTGAAGAGATTTGCTGGTTTTGGCAGAAAGCTTTGGGTGGCATAAATTTTGAATGTAAGCAAGTATGATGCACTCTTTCCCTTTAGTCACAATGGGTAGGATAAAGCTGACAGATGTAGACATCTTGTCTGGATGAACAGTCTCCCTTTGCCAAGCGCTAGTTTCCTCATTGTGACGTAGACATCTAAAATGAGCGAAATAGATCAGATCCTAAAAGTGTTTATTTCTCTTTATGGCTTTCAAGAGGACCCAGGGCAACCCACTGAGTCATAAACTGCTTCCTTGCAGACCCCTGAAATTAGACATGCTGAATCTTACCCTAACAATTTGATTCAACTGCCTTTGAGGTTAGCCCCAGGCAACGCCATTGGGTATTGTATTGGTCTTTAAAGGCATTTGGTGTGGAACGGAGGACAGAGACTGTTACTCAGATAGATGCAGGTAAAGGAATATTGCTGAATTTGACTGATGCCATGGAAAATTGCTGCAGCAAATTAGTAGTGCTATGCACATCCATGACTCTGAGACAGCTGACACAATGAAATGATCTCCCCTAAGCAGGCAGATGGAGGCTGAGGCCTAAGTTGTGACCATGCTGGGAATAACATGGGTGCTGCTGGAGATGGAACAAAAACACAAACTATTTTTATCACCCTGACAGATTTATCCAGTGAGGTTCCTTAAAACCACAGTCTCCTTTCAACAACTCAACTTTCCAGCTGGGAGATACAAATGCTTGAGCCTTTGTGTCTCTCAGGGATTCCCTTGTGCTGTATTTGATATTTTCTTCACTCTCTTCCCCAAAACCCATAGCAATCACAGTAGTGGCTATGCATATGACATGTTTTAATTCTGCTTGTAACCACTTCATGGTACGGTTAGCACTAATCATGGCCTTTGCTCGCCGCAACAGAGTGGGTTCTCAGAAATCCAAGTGGCAACTGGACACCCTGTCTGCTATGCATGTGTCTGCAAGCATGCTTAATAATTGTCTGAGAGCAGCAGTTTGCTCTTGTTTTATGTAAGTGAATTTCTCTCCTGTCCTTCTGCAGGATTCAATTAAGCAGACGGACTCACCTATTCTAACCTGTCTTCTTCCCATCACTTCTTCCCTGAATACAGTGTGCCTGGAAATGGTCTTCTGAGGGACCAGCTAAGCAAACAGAAATACCACTTCAACCACTGCTAGCAAATGACAAGCTGCATCCCTTCATTCTTCTCAAAACAACCTGGCCCTTTGGTTTGGCAGGCTTTTTTGCAGGAGGAGAAATGGCGTGTCTAAAGTATGGCATCCTTGTATCTCATTAAAAGTTTCTATGGCTGTGATGATGAATGCTGGTATTCACTCCTGTTCATCCCACAACTGAGCACAAACTGGAAGTGAAAATGAAGAAGGAGGAGGTAGCAGCTGCAGTGGTCATTCACTTTCTCAAATGGAAATAGCCATGAAACTTGGGAGAGGCTGAGAATCTCTAGGAGGCAGCATTTGCACAGAACTATAAGGAGAGAAAGAGGAGATGTGCACATATTTTCTTATACCTTTTTCAATATGCCCTGATCTCTGATAACTTCCTTCTCCCTACAGTGTGTACAGCATGAAGGCACATGGAAGAAAATTCCCACTGTTGAAATCATCCAGGAGGAATGACTTCGCAGGCTGTAAAATATTGCTTCTGCCCTGGTAATAATTTTTAATAAAGCTGGATGTTTTTAGCAGCTAAAGTCAAATTTGTCTGTAGCATCCTCCCCATCTTAGAAACAGGCTTGAATAAACGATTCCTGTCACACAAGAAAACTCTCTTCCTCGTTGGAATTGCTGGGTTCTTCGGCACCCTTCCTTGGACAGTAAGTGTCTGACAGTGAGTGGCAGTTATTGAATCATAATGCTGCCAACTGGGCTAAGGGGGCATCTTAAAATACAGAAAGGGGACAGATATATGTGGCTCAGAGTAGTGTTTCTTGTGACAGTACAGTATGCTAATATTTATATTTCATTTGTATTCAAAACTCCTTTTCCTGGGCATGGCTGGTTTTCCCTTCATTTGTCTTTCAAGACATAATGGAAACATGGAAAATGTTATGACAAGCACTGTTTGGAGCTACCAAAGCTCCAGGGAACAGGACACCCAACAGAGAAGTGTCATGCAGGACAGCTTTTCATCAGATTTACTGAAGTGGTTTTGCTGACGAGTTAGGAATCCCAGTCCAGAACAAGTGTCTATGTGGGTCTGTACAGGGTGGTGACGGGGTGGAGCCTCCTGAAGGCAACAGCAAAGCTGTTGCTTGTCTTGTTCATACAGGATGGACACTGGCTGGCTGCACCTGGGACATTTGCTCAACTCTTCCTATGGTTGACAACCATCTGGACCACACCAACACCAGTGGCTCCAATCAGTGAGGCAGATACTCAAACACTTGTATATCACAGGCTGTTTTTCCATGGTGTTATAACACTGCATCCATACCGCATAGGTAGAGTTAGAGCATCACTGAGAGAAGCCTGGACATGTCCTTAGTATCCATCAGGGCTGCAAACATCCCCTGTACTGATGCCCAAGAAACCATATGTCGGAATAGATCACAAGACTTAAACTGATGTGCCCCAAGCTCTTTGGATCCTTCACACCTCCTGTGAAGGTGTGAAGAAAAGCCTTTTCTCTTGCTCAGTTGACATTTTATAAAGTTCCCTGCTATTTAATCTCAGCTAACAGTGTTGGAGTTTAAATCAGTCAGCATCAATCTGTTGTGACCCTTCAGATCAATTACTTCTCTTCCAGCTCAGACCATTCTTGCAAATTATTACCACCTCCTAAAAATATGGCTGTGAGGTTGCAAGGTGTCAGTTCTCCTTAGAAAGATGATTTATTAAATAAGTGGAGAAACAAGATTTGGACTATTTTTAGTCTTCTTTCTATGATGCTATACAAAGATTTTCTCACCGTGTTTTCCTGTTCAGCTATGCTGTCTCTGACTTTTCACACAGTGGAAGAGGCATCCACAGCAGTGCTCCCATAGGGCTGTCAGCAAGTGTCTTTCACTGCTCGGTTTTGTTATTACTAATTTATTCTTTATCTTATGTTCTGCAGTAAAACCAAGGGACCTCCCACAACAGTGAGGTCACCTCAGATAAGTGCAGTATCTGCAAAAATTTACAGTATGTTTTCCATTCACTTAAGCATCATGGAAAAGCCCAGCTACCAGATGAAACTGGTCCAGAGTGAAAGCTGCAAAATGTTATCTGTAATAGGGAAGACTATTTAAATAGAAGAGCTTCTTCTCAAGAAACTGCAATCTTTTGTTGGACCAGAGCTACTTTTAATGAAAAAATCTTTATCTGAAAAAAGGGTCTTTTCCACTGTAGGATGAGGCTGGCCTGACCTAGAAGGGCTTGACAACTACGATATTAATGTTTATAGGAGAAGAGTTAGACCCATGTGTCCGAGTTAGACTTTTGAATTAGTTTTGAGCCCCTCACATGCTGAGTGAATTATCCTAGCATGTTTTTACCAGGGATTTTATATACCATCTCTGTCCACCTGTAGAAAGTTTTAAAAGGTTTTAGGCATGTCTTAGTGCAAAAAGCACAACATTTCTTAAAAGCAAAAAATATGGACAAGGTGGAAAAGCTATCTGTGCCCCAAACATTCCTGCTATTGCTATTTGCCAGGACAGAGGTAAAGTACAAAAAGGTTCAATGACTTTTCCTAGATTAGTCAAGGAGTAGGCAGCAAACTAATCTGGGACACCTCATAGTTGAGGTCCTTATCCAGATGTCAAAACTATTTATTTCTTCATTTTAGTTTAGATCCCAGAAATTACAAGCCTGATTTTTGTCCTTCTTAGAAGTCGGCGGGCCTTTTGTATGGACAGAACAAAGCTAAGTCACAGTAAACTCTAGGTCACCTTATTCCCTGCGAAGCTTCTCACCTTCCTGAGCAGTCAAGGCATTGTGCTTCTGTACAAGTTAAAACAAGGAGTTCCTGCAGGCTCCTTTCAGAACTCTAAAAATAAGACTTCTCCTAATACATATCAGTACTAATTAAGTTTTTGCTATTCCTCCCAAGAGGGTTATCAACATAGTTTACAAAGTGTCATCTTTTAGCAACTGCTCAGGAGTTGGCTGTTTCCCATCTCATCCCCTCTGACACATTTACATGTTCTCTTTATACGAATACACAGATAAAAAAACCTCCCTGGTGTGTCTAGAATATTTTCAACCAAACAGAAAAAAAAATCACTTGCCAAGTTGTTCAGTAGCTGGACTTGTCACGTCCATAGACCAGTAATTATTTTTATTTTTAAATGACTAACCATGCTATGATTAATGGCTCACATAAAGAGGCTCAAAATAAGTCTGGCATAAATATAGGGAAGGAGGAGGGTAAATGGGATAAGGACTGGATGGGTCTGCAGCAGGACATTGGTGGCATGAATGGCATAGTGGGCACAGAAGAAGGAAAAAATGTTTCATGCTATTTCTAGCTCAAAATTGCAGCTACAGATGGTGATGCTGTCATGTAGCAAGAACTCCAGACACAGAGAAAAGGCAACCTGCACTGCACAGACTTGTCTCTCTCCCCAAAAGCTGGTGTCTCTCTGGAAGGTACAGAGGGCCTCATTGCCCCGATAGTAGGGCAATACATAAAAGCTGATAGTACTCTTGACTGGAGCTATATCCATATCTCCTGGAGTGTTTCTGCCCAGTGTTCTACTATACAATGTATTTTGCTGTTCCTCTACCAGAGGCAGTGTTTTCCAGCTTCTTTTGTCAGCTGTTAATCTGTTTATATTCATCTCCTGTTGTACAGTGACACTTTTGTGTGGAAACACCAGACATGCATTGTTGGCAAACAGGGACAAGCATGTCACTTCAGTGGACTGTGAGAAGTACAAACTTACAGCTGATGCAGTTTGTGGGGAAGACAAAGCTGGTGGTGTGGTAAAGGATGGGGAGGAGAGGGTAATTTTTCAGACTATTGATTCAATCTTGATCACCTGATAGAACAGAACCCTTTGAGCAAAACTAGGTTTGAATAAGTGCAAATGCCAGGGCGTATATCTAGCGGGACAGAATGGAAAACTCTCTCCAGTGTGGGGAGGCAGGCACCCATCCTGGAAAGCAGAGACTCTGGAAAGGTCATGAGGATAACTCCAACCAGATGGTTGAGGCAGAGAGGCAAGTCAGACCCTACAGCTCAGTCAGGAAAATGAGGAATGGAAAACGAGTGGTCCAGTTTTCTTATCAAGAAGCAGCTCACAGTCACAAGCTGTTACGACATAGCCATGTGCCATCACAGTCACGTGGGGTCAGAGAGCAGAGGGGAATGATGGACATGGCTCTCCCTGTGTGTGTCTACACAGTTTCGTAGCACCCTTGGTGCTTGCAGTCCCTGTGACTCAGCTGCATCCCAGAAATATCCCCTCCTACAGGACTCCTCACTGTTGCTGGAAGCAGGACGCAGCTGGCAGAGCTGACGTGGCTGTGGAATCTCCAGCGTCATGGGCCAGGTTAACACTGTGCTTCTGAAACGGCGTTGCAGCTGTGAGTGGCAAACCGTGTTGCTATAAGAACAGTTACTGTCAATTTCCAAAGTTGCTTTGCCATTATTCTGTGTCTGAAACAGTCTACAATGACTCATGGTTTCTGAAATAAGAATAACAAGAGCCTAATTTCATACTTTCTGCCATGGTTAAACCTCATTAAAAACTATGAGGTGTTTGGATTTGATGTTGTTCTCACCTTTCTACCTCTGATGGCACAGATTCCTGGGGATAGGACTCTGCTTTGGGGACTGAACAGAATTTTGGTCTCCAGGAAACAGATATCCTCTTGAAAAAAGCTGTGAAATAAGTTTTCTGGAAGTCCAAAATAAGTGAAATCTTTCCCAATAAACAGCGGTAATACAAAAGGTGTACGTAGGCCTTTCCCAGCCATACGTAAACACACAGATTTCTGTCACAACGCGATAGCAGAGCTCTGCCTCAGGGAAACAGATTTCCTCTTTTAAAATGGGAAGCCAGAAAATTGTGCAGAAGTAATGAGATGTCTCCCAATTGCTGGAGTGTTACAGGATTGTAATGAAGACAATAGAAAGCCTGTCAGTGCTGTGAACACATCAAGGTTGAGATGAAACACATCACTTTTTCCTCTCAGCTCCCTCTCCTGTGAAACTTAGGGGAAAAAAAAGCTTCTACTGAGATGAGCTTGCAACATATAGAGTCATCCATGTAGGCATTAGAAATAAATGTAAGAAATAAATACTCTATGACTTCCTTTTCCTACTTGGATATTATACAACAAACTGTAATTTAAATATCACCAACTGCATATTAAGCCCATTAAGCTATATTTAACAGTCCAGGCTTATATTTCTTTGTTTGTGATAATATATTTGTCTATATATTTATATAAATATGTGGATATGGAGTATGTATTATTTGGGGTCAGATATTTCCCATGAATATCTTTTTCTGAATGGAAATTTAGTCTTTAAGAGCTTTGAATTTCCCTGTGGCACTTCTGCTGGAGATTTTTACTCCCCATTGGGAAAAATAAAATGCTTTGTTTTGAATTAGCTCAACCTAAATTGAAATACTTTGGTTTGTCAAACTGAATTAAAACATTTCATGAAGGGGCAGTTCAGCTTTAATTTATGTCCACAAGAGTTACTGTGTGCCTTGTGGACATTTTAATTTATAGACATCATACTCCCATAATGCATCATAATCGTCTCTCTCATTAAATTTCTGCAATGTACTCTGAGAGTCAGATGGCCACAAAACATCACAAGACGCTGGCTGGGAACTTCATCGGCCGAGAAACATGATGTATCACCCTCAGGAGGCACTACAGCAGTTCCAAGGGATGCACAGTTATATCAAACCAAGCTGAAGCTAAACTTTTTCTGAGAAAGGACACATTTGCTTTCAGTAAAAACATCACTGTTTCGGCATTTCTTCCAGATGTGCATCCAAAATAAATGTTGATATCAGAACTTTCTATAGAACAAAACATATAAATTTTGACAACTTTGCTGGGTTAAAAATAAATTCTACTTTCAAGGTTTTAAGTTCTTTTCCCGATCTCTTACATGGGAGCATGCACTGTACTTTTTATGCAGCACAAGTGACCTGCCAACTAGGTAGAATTATTTGCCGTGACTTGGGTCAGGAGCACGAGGGGAATCTGGTGAATTTCAATAAAAGCTTGAAACTTCCACATCTCCCCATGGGTGTGAGAAATGGTAGATCAGAGGAACAAGGGCACAGGAATAGATGAATTTTGGAAGACGCTTCTAACTCTGAAAAATAATTATATAGCATGAAAGTTAAGACTTTAATTTCAAAATATTAGTAAATTCAGAGTCATGATTGCCTTGGTAAGTCTATGCCTGTTAATTGCATTCTGGTAAGGTCTTTAATTACATCAGCACACAACACAGGACATAAAGCTTGGAAAATATTTACATTACAGTTCTGCATTAAATCTATTCAGGCATAGAAATGTGACATATCTTGGGGTGATGCTGAAAGAAGGCAGAGACTGTTATGGAGCAGGTGCTCAGGTGATGATGGACCATATAGTTTGTTATGAGCTGAGTGTCAAGAGTGTGTGGCATAAAGCCTTGACACAGCACCAAAGGACTTTGACTCCAGTTGATATTGCACGGAATGTAAGAATACAGTATGCAATTACCTAGGTTGACCTTCAACAAGGACACCATAGCTAAGACCTTCTTTTTTATTAAAAATTGTAAGGCAGATTTAGGATAAGATTTTCAGAGCAGCTTCTGCCAAGGCTGGTGCTCCAGCCAGTGCTGCAGGAGACAAAGGGAAAGAGCAGTCAGTGCTGCCAGTCTTTGAAAACAAGAAGTATGGACAGTGTTTGCAGAGGCTGTATTGAATCACAGTGGAAAAGCAGAACAGTGATTTTGTCTGGGTTTAGGATGAGGGGACTTTTCACTTACATGGTTTTTGTTTTTCATTAGGCTGTCAAGGGACAGGACAGTGTGTCACTGGAACATGGAGATCCAGACTACAGACAACACCAGGCATAGGATTATGCACAACACCTGACTGACCTTTCCCAAGGAAAATGCTCACATCCCAGGCTGAGAATACCTCAGTCCAGTGTCTGCTTCTCTCTGTCCTTGAGGGCACAATCCTAGTTATAGATAAGTTAGCTCCATGTAACTGAGAATTTTGTCAGACCCTTTAAGGTCTCCCTGAGAACTGCTGTGAGGCAGCAGGCCTATGTTTAGAAGACCTCATAGGAGACTCGTTTTGCTGATAGAAATGATGAAGTTTGCTGTATCAAAATTACTTTGAGCTCTGGGTGCTGGTCTTGGCTGGCCAAGAGACAGAGTCCTATCCGTGCTGCTCATGACCTTTACATAAAATACCAGCTGTCTTCCCCTTCTCTCTAGTTCTTCAAGGTCATGAGAACATGAGATTCAAGTCAGTTGAAGTTAATTTAGTGCCTCTTCTACTTTCTCTCGTGATGTATCCAGAGCACCCCAGATGAGCACACCACATAAATCTCTTCATTCAATCCTTTGTCTTTCATCTCAAAGCCGTGGCTGGGCTGTATCTGTGTTTATTTAAAAGACTGTTCTGGCATTGGCATTGATGCCCAAAGCACACCAATAAGGAATGTTGGAAAACTATCCTGTATACATCCTCAAAACACTGCCACTGCAGAAGGGGATCGCAAACCATGCTAGCACAGACAGGCAGGAAGTCAAATGCATATTCCTAGACTAAGAGATCAGTCCTTTCCCATTTGTACCACATCACGTAAAAACAAACAGGGAAGATCATCTGTGTGGGAATCATAAATTACTACAGGGAAGACTCCCTTCTCCTTTTCAACTTGCTACCAACCTGTAACGGTCATGGAATGCAATTGGTCTGGATTTTGCATTTTAATAGTCCCTTTGTATTTTATAGACTTGGATATGTCAAAAAAAGAACACTTGCTAGAGAGATCCTTTTTTATGTGTCACAGTTGGTTTGTGAACTCACACCGACTGGCTTCATGTGTTGCTGTATTTGGCATCTCCCTGGAGAAGGAGGAATCTCCCTCCTGTCCTTTCCCAGGAGGTGACCTCCATTCTTTAGAAAGATAGCAATTAGCTGAGCTAGCAGAGCATGTGCATAACGCTTCTGGGGAGAATGGAAAGTGCTGCATGGCTTCAGCAGAGTCCTGTTACGCACACAGCACTGACAACTGCAGAGAGAAAGGAAGAGGTCTAGAGAGTACAAAAGGGGCTGGAGCACACAGGGTAGTGTGGCTAATGAACATCGCCTTCATGGTTAAAATAGTTGGTTTAAATTAAAGGAAGGTGATTATTGTTATTTTTAGATTGATTAGTGTGCAAAATTGGTGTCCTAGGCTTATAAATGGTGTCTTAATACTGAAAAAAAAGAAAGGAAAAGGTGAAGGACAGTGAGAAAATTAGGTTGGCTGTGTTGATAATGCAGGCATCATATATTGGTGTCAGATATGGTTTACGTAGACATACACATGTGTGCAGTAGCACATATAGAAGAGACACACATCCTAGACCATATACAAAACAGTATTTGTGCTTGCTAATGCCAAATGCCTGCATGCTGTCAGCTGATTGTTAGCAAGGTGTAAATAAAATTTAAACACAGAAATTTAAATAAAACTACCTTTGGCTAGCAAAAGAGGAGATAGCTTGCACCCTGATGTGCTGCTAAACTTGTGCCTCTCAGGATATGGATTTTCTTTGAGAATGTTTGAACTTGTAGCTGTAATTTTGCATAGAAACAACCACCATGAGAAGAATGATGGTCAAAATGGTCATAACCATCATACCAGGCACCGTAATGTGAAGAGATCCAAAAACTAAAAAGAATATGTTCCCCTGAAAGGAAGCCAAGAGCCCATGCAATTCCTAGAGAACAAAACTTGGAAAGTAGCCCAAGAAAAGATCTATTGCATTAGTGTAGTGTACTGGTAGATGAGGCACAGTCCAAGGGTAGCTGAGTCAAACTGTAACTATGAAAGTTTAAATATCTTAAAATTAAATTATCTAACTAACTTACAGTCAAGATTTTTTTAAGTGCATCCAGGAACTTTTTGAATATTGGATTTGATTGCTCAAGTTTGGAAGAACTGGAAGGATTCCAATGAAATATTAAGAAGCTAGTCTGCTGAAATTTTAGAGAGATAAGTGGCATAGTAGGGGATGTTATAGGTCAGTTAGGGTGATATTGATGCTGGGAAAAAATGGCAGTGGGACACAATCAAATAACAGTTAAAGTACAGGAATTCAATGAGTGTTAGTCAATGAGGTTTCATGGAAAAGGTATTCTACTAAAATAAATTCAATTTTTTTCACTGAAAAGATTGCATTCCTGCCTGACAAAGCTAATTCTGTTAAGGTAGGGTTCAATTCCTTCAAAATGTGTTGAAATATTTTGCATTCCCACTAAAATCTGTGAATCTGCCAGGGCACTATTGCACATAGTCAACAAATTAGAAATCATTCAAGTGACTGAAAACTGTATTTACTAATGGAGACTCTTAAGTAAAAGGAGTATGTGTTTCTAATGTAATCCCACAGAGGTGTGGGTTTGGTCTGGCACTGTTGAGTATTTTTACCGATAATCTGAAAACAAGTATAAAAATTATTTCTAATTAAGTTAGCTGATTGCAGCTTCTGATAGATGCAAAGAAAACTGGACAACTTGTCAGGCTGAAAAGAGTTGAACATGCATGTGAGTACATCCAAATACACATACGGCAACAAAAAATTGTGTGTGATGTTTGCAGGATGGGAAACTCCATTGTCAAAAAAAAAAAAAAAAAACAAGCTATGGAAAGGGCAGTCAAAGAGTGAGAAGACTGAGAAATATGACCAGGTTGGAAGGGAATGCGTCTGGGGGACAGGCGTTCGGCGCAGAGGAGTGTCTTCTTCCTTGTGAGACATAGTTTGGGGTAGTGCCACTGTGAATTTCAGGAAGAATATGGGGCTGGGAAGTGCTCTAAGAACAGCTATAGTGGGACTGTTTTAGGGAGTGTTTTAGAATTACACCTCTAGGTAAACTGCAAGCTGGGAAAGTTCCTGAGTTATGCAATGTCACACAGAAATCTCATGTCCCTGAATTAAGCTGTTGAATTTGTTGACAGCCTTCTGGTAGGCAGACAAGAGCTCTGCCCAGGTTAGATGGGGAGGAAGCTGTGAGAATGCCTTCCTCAAGAGAGCATATGTTGTGTTAACACCATCAGACAATTTCTACCTTCTTTAGGAAAAAAGTGTCCTTTGGATGTAACTCATGTTTTTAGGAAGAAAACCTGGAAATTCTGGAAGAAGGAAAGGGCAACATAAGTCAAGCAAGAATATTGATCAGGTTGAAAGGCTGGAAAGACTTTGTACCTCAAAGACCATCAGCGTGGGAAATATCTCTGTCAGTCCTATATCATATATATATGATATTCTCTGGAAAGCTGTGAAGTAGGGAAGTGAGATTTCAGTGTGTCAGTCACAAGCCACCTTACTCATCCTGTTGATAGCCACTAAAAGGCCAAAAAGGAACAGGCAGGTAGACTATGTGGAAAGACTTCAGAGTTACTGTTTTCTTATGTCTAAAGCTGTCTCCTCACCTAATGCAGAGTAGTTAAAGACCCTTGGACCTGGTGTTAGATTTGTGTCCCAGTGCTGATGCAAAGTAGGCATCAGATTTATGAAACAGAAAGGTTCCGTGATGGTAAAAGCAATGTGATTCAGTTTCTGATGGGAGCCTGTGTTGTTATGAGCTTTTAGGAAGAAAAATATTATCATTGGTTGATAGCCTTACATGAAGAGCCACATTTTGAAAGTGACCTTGACCTTCCTTTGAAACTTGTAACTCAGCAGAGTAGCTGAGGGGAGGAGTGGAGATTTACTCTTTTTAATTTCTAGAATTTGATTTTGCAGCCAAGCCTTTAATTCAAGCCAGTAGCAAGTTCACGAACATATAGACTATACTGCTTCTCTGCATACAAGGTAACTGTGTTTGAATTTTATGGCATTTGGGCTTGTGATTTCAAAATATTTCATACCCCATACGTGCATGTGGCTTAAGTGGGCAAGTGAAAATTTACAAGCTATTTTTGAAATGTTTGCATTTCATGCTGTCAAATGAACAATATGAGAATTTGTTGACAATTGCACAGCTGTCAGAATAGCAAATCCAAATCTGGTAGCATTGATTGCATACTGCTAGCCTGCACTGTGGCCATATTGGTGGAACTGTCCAGATAAAAAACAACTCTGGTTAACTCGTGGGGAAAGGGTTTGTGCCAGGTGACAAAAATGGTTGTAAGCATGACACACTTCCAGGTGAGAGAAGAAAGAGGAAGTTCAGAAAAGATCTTTGAACAAACTATTTACCAGAGATGTCACATCACGCCTACAATGATGGGTGTTTCTAAAGTTGAAGATCTGATAAGTTACGGCACTCTTACTGTAGACTCACAGACCCTGCAGAGTGACATGCTTGAAAAGGAAGGAACCAAAGTAATTAGGAATGCTAACAGAGTGGTGTAACAGAAAATACTAAAATCGCCCAACTGTTTATGGGGTGACAGATCAGAGTCATACAATAGGTTGTGGCCAGCAAAGTTATTATCAAAGAGTTGAGCATCTTCATATTTAGAAAGTAAAAATAAATTACAATAAACCTACCTTTATTATTCTAAACAAATAAATAATGTAAAAGCAAATGTGTGGCAGTGAAATGAAGCACAATATATAACTGGATTTACACTAGCTTGATATAAAATGGGTTTTAGAAAGATTTCTTGTATGTAATGCTATTGGATATCAAAAAGAGGAAGGAAATATGGTAAGGGGTCTTTTACTGAGAGGTGCAGTAAGTTAGAAAGCCTTCTAAAAAGGCTCAGAACTTCTAAAAATGCTCAGGCTGTGGAAGAGAGGAAAATAGTGTAAATCTAGGAAGGAGATGGCTCAGTGCAAGATAGGAAGGAAACAATTTATTGTAGATAACTTAACTAAATGTGGAAACAGTTTCAAAACAGCTTTGGAAGAAGACTGAAAGATATTTATGATGAACATGTTTATCTAGGGTGCCTGTTGCTTGCCTCAAATCTGTTTAGGCCCCCGAGGAGCAACCTCTATTGGTTTACCAGCAACAGAAGGCAATTGCTACCTCTGAGTGCTGGTGAGGATTAGGAAGTCAAGTGGGAACATACAATACTCTGTTTTTGGCTCCAAAAGACCCTCTCAGGCATCTGAGTCTTATATCTAGCACATTTTCTTCTGCCCCTGAGTCCCCCACCCTGACTACCTCCCATCCTCTGGCTGCTGAGCTCCATTGCTCCCATGCAAAGCTGCAGCCCATTTAAATCAATTCTGACACCTAACACCTCTCTGTTTTCTCAGCCTGCCTGCCCCAAATATTTCCCTCCAGTCTTGACAGAACGGGTATTCACAGGGCAGCTCCTGAATAACAAGTTTCCATTTTTGAGACAGTTGTATGGGGAGCTTTGTGGTGTGGCAGCTGGCCAACGGGTGATCATTTAGCTGGGGTAGCTCACTACTGGGTAGTTAATTTGACATGCAAAACAGAGTGGTTAGGCTCTCTGCAAAGCCCAGTCAGACACTTCTGGGTTCCCAGTATTAAATTATGCATGATGTGCAATGCCAAAATATCAGCACTTGCGTGCAAACCTTGCCTTCAGCGAGGTTCATCAGTCCAGCAGTGGCTCATTCATTCCGGCACAATCAATTTTCTCCAGCGGTCACTGGGATTATTATCTGCTTTACAGAGAGATGTGAGTTGCACTAAGCTGTTCACAACCTCTGCATCACTAAGCTGGGAAAAATAAAAAGGTGAAGACATAGTGGTGACAAATAGTGGTGACGAACCCATAAATATAGGGATGGGAAGAGAAGGTCCTTTCTCAGTGGTAATAGCCTGGGACGCTGAATTCACGTCTTTTCCAGGAAATACATCAAGTGTAGAAACGAGAGCATGGTTGCAGAGATGGCTTCCCACTTTACACATGCACTTTCTCCATCTCACTTAGGGCTTGGACTAAATAATCGTTATCACCATATGATAGCTATCAGGGACTAGCTGACACATTATAAAAACCTAATGTAGCCAATACGCATTAGAGTCTTAGCCAGCACCTGAATTGTTTGCCAGAACACTTTTGAGATAGACTGTTCTTGTGGTATTTGTATCACTGGCAAGAGCCAGAAATAGAGAAAATCTGGAAAACATTTCTCAGGGAAAGAAAAAAAAATAAATCTGTGAAGTGTTGTGGAGTATAAGATGGTATGGAAACTCTCATTCCTTATTCAAATGGCTGTGGAACTTGGGAGTCTTTTGGGCACTCAGACCAGTATTTCACACTTTCTGATCATGTTAGCTCTTGTAGTTGATTGGTCCTTTATTTTTCCCACAATTTTTTGACCACTTCTCTCTCCCAAAGCCTGTGGTTTGACATTGCTATTCCTCTAACTAACAAAACAAGATAATTGTGCCTACTGAACTCAGACACTTGAAAATCAGGGAAAAAATATTTAGACTATTAATAAAAAATGTATTCTTCTATTTCATGTGGCGTTGGCCTTTCCTGTGTCATGCTGTCTCCAAATGCATGCAGCACCCTGAGGTCTCCAGGGAGCATTTGCTATCTGATCAGGCAGTTGTACATTACGATGACAACTGCAACATAAACCAAAATAGCCATAAAGGAAGCAGAATGGTCCCTAGAGAATAGATTTTCATTGCTATTCATACACATCTCTCACACAGAGCTAATTGTGCAAAGTGCTATATCATGACTACTAAAGCCCCAGAATGGCAAATGAAATAAAAATTCTCTGTACGTAAACACAGTTGGAATCTGTAGCACCCATTCGCCAAAAAAGTCTGATATCTTGAAATATTTTTCAGCCTGTTAAATGGATGATAAAATGCGGTTTTCCACTGCATCAGAAGCACTGAGACTTCCTAACTGAATTCTACCTGACATTTCTTACTGAGACGAAGTTTTTCAGCAGACTGAAACCGTAGCTGGTTTATAAAAAAAATGAACTGGAGTGTTTCCACAGCAAGGGCCAGTTCAGCTTTATCTGCAAGTCCCCAGGAGATGTGGCAAACGTCATGGGACCCTCTGTATCCCCTGCATCCTTTGTGGGCAAGGATTGAGTTGAATTTCCTCTTACTGTTGTTCTACCATAATTCTCCCAGGCTTTTTCATTTTTGTGAAAAAATACTTGATTGATTTGAATTGCTCCTCTTACTTTTGGGAATACTTACATTTTCTCCTCTGCCTGGACAAAGAGAAACTTGCCAAACATCTCAAGCAAATTTTGTGGGAAAGCTGTTGTAAAATCCCTTTAATCAGTTGTGTAGAAGTAAATGTTTCTGTCATGTAAAAACCTGTGGTCAGATAACTTTCAATGAGAAATGTGAGCCTGACATGCCTTTGAGTTATGCTGAATAAAAAGTGAGTTGAATATATTTTATCTTTATTGTTTTCTTTAATTTTTACTCACTTCATTAAAAATTTACAGTAGCAAATTATACCCTTATACCTTTTGTCTGGAAAATTCAATGGACCACTGGAGAGTTTATAAGATCATGCCTTCACAAACATGCAAAGAACTGGGAATGGAAGGAATTTCTAATCAGACTGCTAATAATACCATGTGGAAGAATATAAGGAGGAAAGATGAAGGCAAATGTCAAGCCCAGGGGTAGAAGGATGCCAAGCAATAATGGTGGTGCATCCAAACAGAACATACATATATTTTGCTAGAAGAGTGTCAAGTGCCATGCTGAGAATTCCTATCACTTGGCTCCTCTTGATCCCACAAAACACACACAGTTCAGCCATAAGGTATTCAGTGCTTTAGAATGTCATCTCCACAAAAAGTGATCCCTGAAGTTTTTATCCTCTGTCCCAGGGTTATGCAGCCACATTTATAATGGAGTTCATGCGAACAACTGGAGCAAAGCCTCATCCCTTTACATGTGGACCTGTTTAAAGTAGACTGAGAGAGAATCTCATTAATGCATATAAATATCTCAAAGGCAGGTGCCAAGAGGATGGTGCCAGGCTCTTTTCAGAGATGCCCAACGACAGGGTGAGGCGCAATGGCCATAAACTTAAAACACGAGAAGTTCCACCTCAACACGAGAAAGAACTTCTTTACATAGAGGGTGGCAGAGCACTGGAACAGCCTGCCCAGGGAGGTCGTGGAGTCTCCCTGTCTGGAGTCATTCAACAACCTACTTGCTCTGGGTGATCCTGCCTTGGCAGTGGGGTTGGACTAGATGATCTCCAGTGGTCCCTTCCAACCCTAACAATTCTGTGATTCTGTGATTCTGTGATCCATGGCTCCTTGTACCCATTTTAGGACTTCATAATAATATTGTGATCATAACAGCATTAGTCTGAGGCCAGTGTTTCTTACCATTGTAGGCAGGCTCTGCTTTAGAACCATTCCTTTCTTCTTATCTCAGATATTTGAGTGGTCACCTTCAGCTTCCTCTGTTCAATTCCACAGAGGATATCCCATACTTTTGGATATTCCAACTGCTAGGAAGCCTCAATAGGACTGGATTTCCTGCAGGAGACAGTTAACACCTCTGATTTGTAAGAGCTGTACCTGTAAGGTAAGCAAAGAGTGAGAAGGTGATATTAGAAAGAAACAACCTTCTCTGCACCTTGTTTAAACCTGTGGGAGGGAGCTGAGAGAGTCATCAGAATGGTCTTGACTTGTTCTGTAACATCTTCCTTTAAGATGTGAATTAAATGGCAGTGTTGATAGGAGTTGGGCTCTTGGCTTGCAGGAGAACTCTTTGTTCTACTGTGTCTTACCAGGTCTGCAAAAAAAAAAAATATTTCAGTGGTTGGAAAACCCAGGAGGAAAACTGAAGCTGCCTGTATCCTTAATGACTGCCCACAGCTGCCACGAGTCCCCTGCTGGGTGCTAAGTGACCACGGAAAAACACACCATGGTCACACCAAGTGGGAACTGAGAAGCTGAGGAGTGCTATGCTGACATGGCCCTTCCCCTGTGTGGCTGGAAGGCATTTGACACCTACTCTTAAAGCTTTTGTTCTAAGCAATCACCTTTCTGTAAGGTTGCTTTGTCACTGGCAAATATGAGGGGATATGGTACCAAAGGGTATGCCTCTGTAGTCTTTTAATTCCCTGAAATGTCCGTAAGTTTGGCAGGTTATGGACTGTGGAGGTTAATAGAAGATTTGGTGTTCAAATAGCAGTGGAGGAGCTGCTTGGTTTCAGATTAAATGTTCTTAATGAGAGATTTTTGGAGCTAGGTATTCTTGGTGTTTCCTGTCTCTTCATGACCTACCACTTCCCTTTTCCTCATGATTAGTTTAATTTGAACATCAAGGTTTGGACCTTAACCTCCCATTCTGTAGGGAGTGGGGAGAAGACATGTATCTGAATAAAATGCCAGCAGTGGCTAATGCCATAAATCAGAGGGATTTTAGAATCTGATGACAAACTGAATTCCTGTCAGAAAAGAGCAGAGCTGACCCCTCCCAAACTGTCATCGAAGCCGGGTCATAAAAATCACAGCTGTCACCAAAGCATGCCAGGCCTCTGGGGGACATGCCATCCTGGGGACTCATCTGCTGCTTCCATGGCCAAATTCCAAGCCCTCAGGCACATTCCACTTGACATTTTGTCACATCTCTTGCTGGTGCATCTGTTCAGGGGCATTAACTCTTCCTAAATCACTTTATCCCTTTTTTTTCCTCAGGAAAAACAAGGTTATGGGAGACGAAGAGGTCTGAGCAGTGGTCTGTGTCACAAAACAGAGTCCAAATGTTCAAAAATTGGCAGCACCTGGAGTAACTAATCCAGTAGGCAATGTTATTACAGCAATAGCATCAGAAATATAACTCGTGTTCACATAAACTTAAAAAAATTATTTTAGCTGACATTTGTACATACAAAATGATAGGAAATCTTCCAAGTTGTGCTCTTTTGAGCTTTGGCCACAGACAGATATCTGTCTCAAAAGGAGATGGATGAGCATGAAGTCAGACCAGGATGACAATGGCTGACCTGAGATGACTGTACACTCAGCGGTGACATGTAAAAGTAAAGATGTTGAGGCACCTTTCCCAAACCAGTTGATGGGATCCAAGTTCTAAGATACCTCTGTGTGCATGAATGAAAGGAAAGTTTCTATATTCCACTTGTGTATGAGATAATAACCAAACAAAGGCTTTAAAATTCACAGCTACAACTTGTCCCACAGGGATAGCAGCAGAGAGGCTGTCTCTCCAGACATCAGAGAGGCTGTAAAGTACTGAAGAGTCACTGCTGTTTCAGAATCACAAAATTTGAATTCATGTGGGCTAAAGGTCTAACTGATTTCACTAAGGATGGGAAATGACAGCCATCTGGCCTAGAAGAACTTGGGGAGTATTTGCTGGACTTCTCATGTTACTAGTGACAAAACTTCTAAGAGCTTCTAAAAATAATAGGTGTTAATTTCTTTACATGCAGTGTCCTGCATCCGGGATGAGATCGTTCAGTATCAACTTTTATGCTGGACAAGGAGTTAATAAATAACCTAAAGGTCAGTGGTAGCCTCAATCACCAGTGGTGGCAAAAGTGTATTTGTCACATGCAAACAGCATTGCATGAAATAGTAACTTAATTTAAATTAAAACTCTAAAGGCCATTTCCCATGCTCATAAGTATTTCAGAATGGAAAACTTTTAAAAGCCCAGTGAAGCCTGGGAGCCCTTTGTGGAATCCCTACCAGATAAACACTCACAAGAAATCACCATGAGCATGTGTAAAATATATTTTGTTGGATATGGATGGAAATATAGATGAATGGAAATCACCCTGGTTAAAAGGCTACCTGAAAGTAGTGTTTAAATGACAATCTGTCACACAACACAATAGAGAAAGAGAAAGCAGGAGGTAGTTAATATAATTTATAAACTAAAAATACATGTATGAGAAATCAAAATAATGTTGTTTTTAAAATAAAAGTGACCAATGTGGTTTTAAAGAGAACATTTAAAAATATATTAGGAACAAAAAACCAAACCAAACCAGACCACCACCACCACAACAACGACAACAACAACAAAACCAACAACAAAAAAACCAGCACCCAAGAAACCTCCCAAAGCCTTGCTTGAATACGGACCTCTTTAACAGCAAAACTTTAAAGTCACAAGTGTTCAGTTCACATTACATTCCAGTTATACAGACAAAATAAAGCAGTGTGGTGCGGTTTACTATGTATGATATTAAATAAAAAGTTTGCAGTCTGTAGCAACATAAGGTGTGAGACAGAAGCTACTTAAATTAAAGAACGGTTTTTTGAAGCAGTGAAGGGAACATCCTGAATCATACTCTTTTCACAAATCTTGTGAATCTCCAAAATTTTGAACTTTTGAAGGATTCTTTTGTTCTGGGGTTTAACAAAGGATAGAGGCCCGAGAAAATTTTGGTTTGCAGATGCCTGTTTAGTTTCCAGCATGAGAGCCCACAGTTTGTAAATCAACTGCTCAGACAAAGTCACACGCATTGAAGTTCTCAGTAAAAAAAATTATCTCCTTTTGCCCTCAGAATGCTGAAAACCCCTTCCGTTCTGTATAACTCCCTAAACAAGCAACAGTTGAAAGTAAATACAGCTTGTCCGGTTTCCCTCTAGTTCCTTGCAGGTACCAGGAGGGTGTTTCTGTTTGATGTTCCGCTGACCAGATGTATTTTGGTGTGCTTTCAGGCTCCTGGGGAAAGAAGTAACTTTTGTTTTCTTGCTTTGCTTTTTCCTGAGGGCTGAGAAACTGTCGAAAGTTGAAGATAGCTCTGTGACTGGGAGTTGGTTGTGCTCCAAAGCACTTCTACTGTAGATGCCTGAGGATGAGACCCTGTGCCACTTTGTTCAGGGACATGATCCCTGATTTACTCGAGGTGAATATGAGGCTTCCTCAAGGTCACACTGGCATAGTCTTGAAGGCAGTTTCACCTTCTTCTGCAGTACAAAGTGCACTTTGTTTGCAGGGTTGTCAGTTGTGTTCATGATGGGTTTCGCTGCTCCTGCTGGGATGTGGGCACAGAGCTTGTCAGAGGCTTTTGCCTTGCCTTCTCCTTGGCTTTGGTCAGGCTTCAGTCTTAGTCTTGGAATTTAATGTGAAATTATCTGGGCAACATGTGTATCACAAGTTGGTGATACAAGTCAGTCATCCCTGTGAATCTCTGAAAATACTTCCAAGAATAATTTGAGAAGGTTCTGAACAATTATTATAATTAAACCTTTTAAGGTCCACAGACCAGGTATATTTTAGCAAAGACCTTTAAAGGGACTGCTGAAGAGAACTCTGAGGTATTCCTGTTGGTATTTCACGGGTCCTGGAAGAGTGAGACACTTCCAGACGAAACTGGAAAAAAAAACTAGCTGTTTTTCCTGTTTTCAAGAGGATAAATTTGGTTGCTCAAGCAAACATAGGCACATTAACCTGGCATTAATCCCAGGGAAAATTATAGAAAGACACATAGGAGACATGACTGGTAAAGAATTAAAGGATACTGATGCAATTAAATACCATTGGTGTAATAATATGGAGAGCAGATCCTGTTGGAAAAAAAATAAGATCTCTTTTTAGGCAGTGGTTACAATGTAACTGACAAAAGTATGTTTGCTGAGCAAAGCACTTGATTTTGTGCGATGACTTTCTGATGTAAGTTTCAGCTTTTACAAATGTCTATATTGTCCTTTTGATAAAGAATCTTCCTCTGAAAAGACGGATTTTTTAAAAATTTCTTTTCTTTCTTTTTTTTTTTTTTTTAATGGGAGTTTGTTTTATACAGGATTTTTCCCGTTTGGAGAATCAAAACCATATGTTTCAGTTTGGGTGTATATTGAAATGTTTCAGTTTGGGTGTATCTTGAAATATTCAGTTTGCTAAATGGAGGCAAAGCCCAATCACAGGTCTTGTCTGAAATCCCATTCTTTGTGAGGAAAACATGAGGACTCTCAGCGCTTAGCTGGACAATTTCAAGTTTATCAATTTGCAACCAAATCATGCAGATGGTGGATTTATTTAGCAGGTCTCTAGAGTCAGAACAGCAAATCTAAAGAGGGAATCAACAGCTTTGAAAGATCCAGACCTCTGAAGCTGGAGCTGGACCAAACTATACCAAATGGAAAGAGGAAAGACAAGGCTTACCAGACTTGCAAAAGACTCCTTTGAAAACAGCTGGTTCAGGCAATCAGTGCAAAGTGAGACTAGTGTGCAGTGCTTCTGAGGATTTACAACATCCTCTTTGCTTGCACCACATCTTGGTACTGTCTCAGGCAGCCTCCACCCTGCATTGTTCTGGAGGTCTCACCCCTGGCAACACATGCTGTGTGGTGGATGGGTTAGAGCACTACAGTCCAACATAGCACAGTGGAAGGAGATCAATTCTGTTACCCCTCTACATTAGCTTGAAGTTTGGGCTTTAATTCCTTATGTTTTCTTACTTTCAAAGGGAAACAGAGAGTGTAAGGATCCTTGTTCCTCTTCCTCCCCATTCCTCTCCTTGTTGCCTCTGTGGCTTTCTCAGTCATCTCACTATCCTCAGCAACCCTCAGCGGTTGTTCCTCCCCCATTCCGTAAGGTTCCTTCTTCCCAGACTGTCCTTCCTCTTTTTTTCTCTTCCTTTTGTCCCTTTCATTTTCCTTCCTAGTCACCCACCCCTTGTCTCCAGCCTTTCTACCTGAGACTCCCCAATGGCAGGTTTCCACATTCCTTGTCCTTGCTCCTGCTAGCTGCTGAGTTTCAACCTCTCGAAAACAGTCTCTTCTCTCCCATATCCTTTAACCTGTTGCATCTGGAAGCTGGTGGTGACACAGCTGCAATGGCAGAAGGGACGGTTAGTGAACTAGCCCACTCCCATGGCTGCCACTGCAGCCTCACAACTATTACTCTGCTCCCCAGCTTCCAGGTTAAAGTGGTTTTTTTTTCTTTTTTGGGGACAGTTGTAGGGGTATTTTGAATTTTGCATAACTTGCAATTCATTGGTTATTCCTGAACTGCTCCAATCTAAAAGGAAAGGAGATCAAATGCAAATGTGTTGATCCCGGATTTGCTGCTTTTATCCTTCAAGAGAAATTTAAGAAGTCACATGCATATGGCAATGAAGAACCATCACAGAAAAGGATAGCACGTTACATAGTAAATATTGACAGATATGCACCAGATATCTGTCCCACTCCTTTCTTTTGCTCTCTCTCTTCCTCTCTTCATTCTTCTATCTCAGCAGCCAGCCCTGCTTTTGCTTTCTTCCATCTGGCAGCTCTCAGAATAATCTCACCCACCTGTTAAATGAGAGAACGTCAAGTTAAATTTACAGCAGGGCCTGGAAACAGGATGCTACAGAAAAGTATTTTAATTAAAATCCTTTAATTGAACGCATGCTTCCTTGTGAAAAGGGAGCTGCCAAGAAGGGCCTGATGTCACCACCTCTACCCCCATTTGCCACAAAAGGAGAGCAATTGAAACCAGCTCTCAAGGTGGAAAGAGGAAAGGGCATTTCCAGGGAATTTTCCAGGGTCACCCTTGCAAAACTCTTAGATGGTTCATGGGAGGTTTGCCCCCTTACCAGAATCAGAGCTGAAGGTGCTGCAACAGCTGTGCTGCTTCTGTCAGGCACTTTCCAGAGTAACAGGCTGCCATGTGTGTATAAGGATAAACCAATATCTATATGAAGCCTGAACTCTGTATAGAAACATGACAAATATAAGGCCTGTCACTGACGTGAAGATCACCGTCGCAAAAACTCTCCTGGGAAGACTTCACGCTCTGCTTTGCTAGGCAGTCAAGTGGGATTTTAAGACCTGTTTTATTGCAGTTGCTGGAATAGATACATGAATGGAGAGCAACAGAGTGATATGGAAAGGAAAATGGCAAGACATGTCAAGAGACAAATATCTGGGTTCCCATTCAGAGAGTCTGGATGACCATACCTGGTGCAACTGTTCGGTAACTCTGGACACAGCCTGTGGAGAGAGGAAAAAAAGACTGGATATGTCCAAAAAACCAAAGGTAGGAGGCAAAAGGAAGTATTTGGGGAGAAGAGGGAATTAGCAAGTGCTGTAGAACTGCGTCACCGCAATGTAACTCTAGCTCTTCTAAATACTATGCAAATCCATCGACACTATATACTTCCTGTAAGCATGAAACCTCTGACTTTTCTTTCCTTGTTAACTGTTATGAAAAGAGAGTTACAGAGAATAAAATGCACAGTACCTGTCTCTATCTAAGGGCATAGTAATACTACTAACAATCCATGACATTTTGCAATATTTACAGGATTTTCCATTAAGTTGCCCACAACATGTGGAGGGGAAGTTTGGCACCACCGCATTCCTGCACCTCCAGGCTGGTAAAGGTCACTTCCTGTGAGCCTCTGGTCACAGAGCAGAAAAGTTCCCGGCACCCTCAGGTGTTAGCCAGCCCTCCTTTCTTGACAACAGAGAATCCTTTCATAAAACACATTTATTTTACATTTTGATATTTTAATGCTTCATTGGTCTATTTAGAAATTGGAAAATCTTACATCCCTTCTCGAGAAATCTGGCAGGCATATTTGGCTCATACTGGGAAAGCAAAACCACTGGCAAACCCTCTAGCCTTTGCTAAAATTCAAAAAGGACAGTCCAAGTGTTAAAGGCATTTGGAACACCCTTTGGGAATGCTGGGGACTCAAGCATGAAAGAATGAAGGGTAAATTTTTTTTACACAGTAAATTCTGGGGTGTAAGGATGACTTTCAGACAAACAGTACAGCTCCCCAAAACAGTATATAGGTCAGGGGTTTAGGGTAATGGAGAATAGAGAAGCCAAGCCTCTTGTCCAAAGCTTTTTGAGCCTCACATACTTACTTAGCAGCAACTCTGAGAAAGTGTTGTTGAGTGCAGTAACAGTTTGCACACCAGGAGCTGTATTTGTCTGTTCTTCAGCAGCTCACATCACCAAATGTGCTCTGGAATATACTTGAGCATCGCTTTGGAGATGAGGAGCAGAGCTGATGGACCAGGAGTGCAGGGCCAGTGCTGCAGATGTGGGTAGGCTGAGAGTAGGGACAGCAGTTGGTGAGAAGCTCTTAAGACAACTAATAAAAGAACTACTGACAGTAGAGATTACTCTACCAGGCAGAGCTCAAAATGGATATTTGTATACACATAACATCTTATGTAATGCAAGATATTGGCAATGTCCCATAGATGCTTACCATGCATTTTAAAGAAACGCCTAGTGAAAATGCTCCACTGTTGAAGAACAATTCTAGTCTTGAAATAGCACAGAAAAATGGAGAAATGTCCTTGATAAACTGAAAGTTTCCATGACAACATTACTTTATGGTTGTATTAACCACAGTGTGCCACAAAAGTTATTAAATGAGCTTGGAATTAGGGTTGAGATTCTCAGCTGATGAGACATTTCTGTAGTTTGAAAAATCTGCATTTTGTTTTCTGCTAAAAAATCTCAGGAGTTTGCAGGCATACAATGAAATATTAAGATTCTGCCTAAAATCCTTTAAGGAATCTACAGCATCACGAGTCTTCAGGCATTCACTTAATTTGGACCATATGAACCTCATGAGTCATTTTCAATCAATCAGAAGGTAACTGCTCAAGAGCAAGAGACAGCAAAATATAGCTAGTGCCATACTACAAGCCTCGCACAGCATACACACAGAGTGCCAGGAATATCCTGTGCTGCCCAGTTGTTATCAGGCTGTTAAGCCGATATATAAAAGAGTGAGAAGTGTTGTCACTTGCAGCTAGGATCAACAAGGCTGACTGAGCTCCAGAGCAGTGACTGTAGGTAGGAGAGTCAGTGTCATTTTAAAGGAAGTTTTAAAAATGGAATAGAAGATGGGAAAGAAAGGAAAAATCAGAGGTTCAGAGAGAACAAAGCTGAAGGGAATGTCCCTGGAACCATTCAGTCTTTCCCTAATGTTCATGGTGGGGAAATGCTAAATGTGTCCAGTCACAGAGACTGTATTAGACCATATACAGTTTCAGTGAAGCAAGCACTGTTTAAGGAACTGTCTGCAAGGGGAGTTGAGTTGAGTCAATACATGCTTGTTTTGGGTCTCCTGCTAAAGCTCAACCCAGTGCTGTAGTTGACCCAGAAAAGTGGGGGAATGGCAATGAATGGGCTCCCAGTCGGTAGAGGCTTGCAAGAGACAAGCCCTGACAGCATGTGGTGATGCCATCTGGCTGCCTTTCTGTGGCTTTTGGCAGACTCAGTAATTGCAGGCAGCATCTGAGGAAGTCGTGGCAACCGAGCTTGCCATTCACTTCTCAAAGCTGTCACTCCAAGTTGGGTGTGAGGCCAAGCGGTGTGGCCAGAGCCCTGTGTGGGTGTGAGAAGCTGGCCCTGTCTTTTGTCAGCCTACGTCTGCTCTCTGGGGACACAGCTCCAGTTTCTAATGCTGCCAGGTTGGTATGCCTCACTGCTCCACTGACCGGTTTTAAGGAAAATGTTAATCACATTTAGTTTGTATTAGTTACAAAGAAAAGACTATGAAGTCCAAACTACTCAGGTCAGTAGCATTGTTACTGGCATATTCCCGAGCTTAAAGCATATCTGAGTCACTGCCCTCAGATAAATGAGTGTAATATTTCTTTTGAGGGAGCTTTGCATTTTGCAAATATTAAGGTTTTAATGGAAGAACCCATCTAGTGTGAGTGCATCTCTGCGGATACCACATTGTCAAACACGGACTGAAAACCAGAGATCTGGGTACTCCAGAAGACCCTGGAGAGGCCCTGGGAGTCACCCACATTGTGACACCATTGGAGGGCTCATTTGAAGATGAAAGTCTCCAGGTTGCACACAGCTGCAGCCAGATCTGTGCCCACTGCTAGAAGATATCAAAATGCCAAACACTTTGGCATGCTTGAGGTCTGGAGAGTGCACGAGTACTTTCCATCACTTAGCTGTTGTTTATCCTTCTCCCAGAACTGGATGCAAACTCCAGAGGAGTGCGATGGACCCAACAGCGCACTGCAACTGTAACCACCCATCATTCTGCCTGTCCAGGATCATGTCCTGGAGGGACTAATTTTAGAAACCTAATAATGTAAGAGAGAATCCCAGATGTTGTTCACAGGGAAGATTTTACTCTTTCCCTAGCAGAAGAGACACAGAATGTAACGGAATTTTGGTGACATACTGTAAGTTATCAGGTTACTTTGGTAACCAGCTGTCTACACCTGAGCTGTGTCACTGGGTCCTGGGAACATCTTCATTTTTTCTTGTGCTTTTGACAGGCTATGGAGAGCTGGGTGCTTTCAATCCCATCAATGCCCTCAGCGACTCTTTTTTCAAGTTGGGTGTGTGCTCTTCCAAGTTACTCACTCCTTCACAATGGTGGTCAATAGCAGGGAAGCAGCACGAGCCAGGGTGGGTTAAGCCCACAACTGAGCCTGAAAAATCCCAAGTCCTAGACTTACGCCATTCTCAACCAGTCCATTCCACCTCTGTGCTTCTCTTAGCTGAGCCTTACACCAACAGTCCCAAAGAAAGGCAAGAACAGTGATTCAGAAGTGCTGAATAACTCCAAGGGACTGCAATGCATCCTACACCACCAACTCTCCCATTTGTTGCTATTTGTCATAGTCAGCTGGTGAGTAAGCTCCACCCTATGACAAGCAGTCAAGTGGGAAGGGCAGCAAAAAAGTCCTTCCCACTTGTAGCAGAGTGTTGCTCCATTAAGGCTTGGTGTGCTCCAGAAAATGCACTCAAACTGGTATTTCTGGGAACAGATTCTCACCCTTCCCGGGAAGCCCGTTATGTGCACCCTGCCCCAAAACGCTGCTAAAACTTTTCTACCTTGAGCTATGCAGTGAGTTGGTTGAGCCCACAGCTAGCCAAAGGAAGAGAAGATGTCCCACACCAGGCACTACTAATCCAAGAACCAGTATCACCCCTTCTCCGAATCCCTCTTGCACTGGCATTGGTTTAAGTATTGTGTAATTAAACATGTCTTTCGATGCTTTCACTTATTTCTTTCTTCTTTTTAGTGGCTAAAGGGGCATTTTCCCAACTCCTGATTTACATGTTGTTGTTTCAAGTTCAAAATATAGCTGTCAGTCCTTCATAAAACATGTGCTCCATTTCCTGCTCTTCCCCTCCCTGGAGAGGGGAGAGTTGTTGTTTGTCTCTCGGCTTTCCTTCCTCTCCCACTGCATCCCTACCAACCCCTCCAAGGCTTTTCCCTCACCTTTCTCACAATTTCCCTTAATGCTGTGCACCCCTCCTCTCCTCTGCAGCCCTTTGCTATTCGCATCCTCACTCCGGAACTCTCTCTTCTTGCTGTGCCTCGCACTTCTCTGTGCTCCGTCAAACTCACCCACATCACTGCATTGGTTTTGGCCTCTTCTCTCCTGCACCCTGGACCCTCTTGTGTGTCTCCAAGCTGTGACTTTAGCTGAATACAGGTCCCCATGTTGCCCTCACTCCCTGCTCCTGCTCCTCGGCTCCCCCTAATTCCCTGCCTGGAATTCTAAGAAGCTGCCCCTTCCCTCTGTCTTTCAAGCCTCTTTTCCCTCTAGTTAGAAGTGACCTGCCTGCCTCTTAGATGCTTTCAATTCTAGGAGCATCCAGCTGACGGAAGCCTATTGACATCTTGGCTGAGGACTGTCTCAATCCAAATTTACTGGGAATGACTGCTGGGTTGGTCTCTCTGATAGAGAATGTTGGAAGATGAAGCAGTTTTGGTTACTGTTGATTTGTGTCAGCAGATCCTAAGGGAAAAATTTTGGATAATTCAAGACTCATTAGACATGGTCCTCTCTCTTGTTCTTTTCTTGGGCTCCCTGCTTTCCCAGGAAGGTTGTTCAGCCTTTCGTCCCCTTCTCAGTGACTTTTGTTTTTCTTTTTTCTTACTATTGTTTTCTCCTTGGTGTTCAAATAATAGTGAGGGTAAATTAATTAAATTGAAAACAAAAGAAAAATAATAAGTCTCAAAAAACACCCTTAAGACAATGTCCAATCACAATTATAGAAAAAGCTGATCGTGCTGTGACTGTACAAGTCTTGAAGAAAAACTCAAAAACGAACTGCATATGAAACTGCAAATAGGGCAGAGGGGGGAGCAAAAGGAAAATGCATGACAAATCCACATGAAGTGTCCCAGACAGCTTTTGTCTGCACAGAAATGTTTTTATGGGATTCTCTGCAGAAAAAGGAACAAAAAAATTAAGGAGTTGGGTTCAAAAGATCAAGTTGCATTTTCATTGATCTCAGACTTGTAAGAGCTGCCTCATCAATCACAGTTGCTCAAAAATTCCTATTAATGGCCTCAAGTGCTGGGGCGGCCCATATGGTTCATCTTTGTAGCATTTGGGCAACTCCCTGGGAGCAGTATGAGATCTGTCAGTGTCAGAGCCAGACATTCTGTGCTCATCCCTACATTCCTGCAAGCAGTGTAAGGAGAATAACATCACTACAAGACTGAGGAGCTCCATCTGATTCAGGATACAAGTAGCAGTAGAGAATGAGAAAAGAACAAAACCCAGATAATTTGGCTTTCAGAGACACTGTCATCAACTGCAAACCTGAGTAAAAGTCCCAGTGTGTAGTCTAGGAGATGTATGGGACAGCTTCAAGCCAAGGTGCTACATGGCACTGCACAGAAATAAACACCTGTTTGCTCTAACAGAGCTGAGAGCATGGTTGGTGGAGGCTTTCAGACTGGAAAGGAAAATTAAGAGGAGTATCCCCTAATACTATGCTGGATGATGTGATTAACACCATGGTGGGCTGGAAGTCTTGTCAGGTACAGCTTGAGCTTGTCTTGTCCTGAGCAACAAAGTCAGCATGGTGTTAGAGCGCTGAATGGTAACATTTAGACAGAGCTCTGTTGCTGTGCAGGCAGGAGCTGTGCTCCTCACCGCTGATTCATGCCCATGGGAGCCAGATGTGCTTCAACTGAGCTGAAGACTTTGGCTGCTGGCTTTGGCATTGGACATCCACAGTAGTATGGACAGATGTTCTTGATGATGGCCTTCCTCCTGCACCCTGGACTCTCTTGTGTGTCTCCAAGCTGTGACTTTAGCAGGTCCCCATGTCACCCTCACTCCTGCCCCTGCTCCTCAGGCTCTCCCTATTTCCCTGCCTGGATTTTTAAGAAGCTGCATCGTGATGATGAGCGTGTTTCCCATATTCCAGAGGATTATGCCATCTAGCCAAACTGACTCCATGTCCTTAGTGCCATTCCTTGGAGACAATTCAGATCCAGAGCCAAAATTCAACAAACCTTCTCTCTAATGAGCACAATTTTTCCTTTGTAGTAATTTCTCTTTCTTTCTCACATTGGGAAAATTGTCATGAAGACACATTTTTGAAGTGGATCTTCAACTCAAGTTGACATTGGACTTAATTAGCAACAATATAACTCAGAAATGTACATTGAAAATAATTGTGCTGCAGCCTGACTTCAGTAAGAGTTAAAGCATTCACTTTACCACTGTTGTCCCAAAAGCTGAGCTGAGTTTTCAGAGACATGGAACACCTCTCCCGTGAGGAAACGTTGAGAGTTGAAGTTGTTGATCCTGGAGAAGAGAAGGCTCCAGGGAGACCTTGTAGCAGCCTTCCAGTACCTGAAGGAGGATGGACTTTTTTGTAGGATCTGTTGCAATACTACAGGAGGTAATGGTTTTGAACTAAAAGAAAGTAGATATAGAATAGATAAGGAAGAAGTTTTTCACAGTGAGGGTGGTGAGATACTGAAAGAGGTTGCCCAGAGAGTTAGTGGATGCCCCTTCCATGTAAATATTTGAGGTCAGGTTGGACAGGACTGAGCAACCTGATCTAGTGGAAGATGTCCCTGCTTATTGCAAGTGGTTTGACCACATGACCTTTAAAAGTCCCTTCCAAGCCCAACCATTCTATCATTCTATGGTAAGTATAGTTGGACAGTTTTTGGAATCTGAAATAAATACCAGGGACCAGCAGATTGTTGCTTTCACAGGTAAGCTTTTAATGCGAACCATGACTGTTAACATATTTGTGCACCACTCTGCTCTTATTGAAATGGAATGAAGCTGCATCAAGTGAAATTCAGATTGGACATTAGGAAAAGGTTCTTCACTGACAAGGTGGTCAGTCACTAGAAGAGGCTCCCCAGGAAAGTGATCACAGCATCAAGCCTCTAAAAGGGGCATCTGGATGATGCTCTCAGTCATATGGCTTAGTTTTAGGTATTTCTGAGAAGAGCAGAGAATTGAAATCAATGACCTTTATTGGCTCCTTTTAAGTTGAAATATTCTATGGTTCTGAGCTATGGCAGAGCAAGTAGGAGCCATCAATATGCCCAGGAGATCCTTTGAATTTGCAGGGTCTTACTGTAGAGAAATCTGCTGGGAAGAATAATATTCACAATCCCTACTCCCCTCATGCTCTTGATTTACCCCCGAAGGGGTTAAAATTTATTTAAAAAGGGAAATACCTGTAACTAAGCGAGGCCAGTGCAGTGTCAGAGTGATCATTTCTTCTTCAGGTAGGCTGAAAGTTACATGGTATGCAAAGCTTAGGGCTTTCTCACACGGTGCCAGGGCTGAACAAAGGATCCTCTTCTGAGGTCTGAGCACAGACAGTATGAGTAAGGCCAGGAGAAAAATCATTTGTCCCAGAAACAGTAGAGCTGACATGGCAACAGTGTCAGCCCTCCCTCTTTAGAGACCCAGCCTGCCACAATGAAGTGCTTGCAAGCAGGATTAAAGTTAAACTTTGTTGGACTGAGGTCTGCCATGTCTTGCGTGTGCAGGTACCTGGACACACACACATGCAAACGCAATCCCTCTGCAATCAAGCTATTTACAAGCAACAATGCTGAATTTCAATACACATTCTCTGTTTCACACATTTGCACCCGGCCTCCTTTTTCTCAAATTCTTATGCATCAAATTTTTGAGACACCAAAAAGGTTGCCTGCATTTTCTGGATATCTTTTTCTTGCTAGTTCCGCAAAGTTTCTCTCTTTCTAGCTTCAATAAACCACTCTGATTATTTTCTCTTGGCCAGTCTGATCCTGCTTTGTACTCATAGGAGCAAGAAAACTTCTTCTGGTGGCTGTCTCAGTATCCCGGCAAGATGCCATAGTCTGTGAGTTGAGAAATGGTGACCTCATGAATAGGGGAAGGGAAAAGAGGAGGCGAGACTGAATTTTTGGTTTTCTACATTTAAATCCCATCAGGCTTTGTGTTTTCATTTCAAATTCTTTCCAAAATACTGTATCTATTTTCCTTCAAGATAGTATGACTGAAATGACTTTACGCTTTGCCTCTAATGATTATTTTTTTAAATCAAAAGAAATTATTTCTTTTCAAAAGGATTTAAAACTTATCCAATAAAAAGCACCCAGAAACAAAGAAAAAAAATGGGAAGATGCTGGTGCTGTGGAAACCAGCAAGTCACAAAAGAGTTAAATTTCCTTATACCTGGCCAAGTTAAATAAGACCTAGAGGGACACATGGTTCCCCCACCAGCACTCCCTGAACTCTGGGGTGTGGGCTTTTGAAATGCCTGGGAGGCTAAATTGGCCCCCGTTGTGTCTTGTTTAATTTGGCTGCTTGAAGTACTCTTTTTTTTTTTTTTTAATTTGGCTCTTCCTGCAGCTCTCACACCTTCCTTTAATGCAAATGTCCTTTACATTTACAACCTGCCTTTTCCCCAGCCCTCCATACCACATTGTTTGAGCAACTGCCTCTTCTTCTCTGTGCACCTACACGCAGCTGCTGGCACAGCACTGTGTTTATCTGCACACAGAGGGAGAGTAAAACCAATTTGAAGTACACCGTCGGCAAAAGCACTGTGTTCCCAGGGTGCACTTTTCAGCTCCGTGTGCTGGTAAGGAGCCAGCAATCCTGCCTCAGAGATTTCTGCTGGCCAACAGCAGGACTGCTCTGGAGCAGCACGCAATGGTGAAGTTTTCCTGCCTATTCAACCCACAGTCTTTGCAGCCTCAGCTGGAAACTCTTTCACCACCACCTGGCCATGGGTCAGTGATAAAATACTAAGCTTGGTCCCACTAAGCATTTCTGGATGATGTTGCAACAGCAACGGGAGAAATTCAGCTCAGAGTACCTATGCTTGGTGGTGTCAGTTATCACATAGCATGCTCTTCTTCCCATTTGACTTAAATTTTGAAATTATAAATCGAGGAATATGACCTTAAATACAGTACTAAATTGGCAAAGATGGAGACTTCGTTATTGCTTCTACCAGTGTTTACAGTTTTGCAATAAATGGAGGAGAGACTGGTATTAGGTACAGATGGCCAAGGGCAAGTCCTTTGTTCAATTTAATTTCTGTAAAATGGGGCTACACTGCCTTGGCCAGCAAGGGAGGTACAGGGATTCCATAGTTACTCTCTAACTGCCTTGACCATGGAAAGTAGAGGATAAATTTTCAAGTACTGTCACAAAGAGGAGTTTATAGGAGGTTTGGGGGGTTTTTTATTGGATATATAAAGCAGCAAAAAGTCTTTAAAGATTAATGAACATAACATAGAATTTAATAGACATTTTGAAATTCTATTTTAGTGTTATATACAAGTCTTTACTTAGACACAAATTCCCAACAAGTTTGCTGAAAAGCAGTCAACTCATTCTCACATTAAAGGAGATTAGTTTTCACTTGCTGCGTTAGAAATGTGCTCACCTAAGAGTATGTACCTCTCTGAATAGGCAAAGCCCCAAGTGGGTGAAGAAAATGCAGCTGCTGAGACCAGACCAGAAGGATTTGGGAGAATATCCATCCATGTCACTACAGACTCTCTTCAGGGGCTGCTGGGTCAAGGACAACTTGTGTCTGAGGACAACACTGAGGACAGAACTTCTATTCTTTCCTCTGTACACCACCAAAATAGTCCCAGGAGAAAGACTCCATCTGCAGTGACTCTTCAGGGATTGGACACCAGCAGCCAATAACACTTTTCTTTCCATTATTGCCGTGAAAAAAAAAGAAACCACCAAATCCTCCAAAAGGAAATCTGAAAAGGTTCAATAAGACAGTGAAGCCAGGAAATGGAAATGGACGCTTTGGGATTGCTACAAGCATCTCTGGTTCAGTGAGATTTGCTGTGCTGCTGCTTTGTTGGCCTGGGAGATATATTAGAAGACGATATTTAGAAATCATAAATAATCTCATTATATTGCATCTGGTAGCATTCTGGAAAACATGAATAAAAGCAGTGGAGAACTGAGTTACAGAAACCCCCAGCGGCACAACTGAGGCAACAGATGAAGGGAGAAAAAACCATAGATATTATGGATGGATGAACCCTGAGAATTTTTTAGGTTTGGATTCAAGCTTAACTGAAATTGAGATTGCTTGCTTGCCTTGTAAGGGCAACTCATAGATGCTACATGTTGCTCCTTCTGTTGTAGAACTGAGGGTCTTAGAAATGGAAAATAGTATTAGCACTGGGCATCTAGTTCACAGCCCACCCAGGACTGACCCTGCAGGACTTTCCTGATCTTTAGGACTGCAACCCTGTTCTACAGCTAAATTAAAAGTTTTATTTGGTATTCCCCTTGAATTTCCCATTTCTCATTCTATCTTCCATTCACAAATTGTAGATCACTGCTGAAAGTCAGTATCAAAGGGTGTCCAGCTTCCCTGAACATAGGTCACATTGGTTTGTATAAGGCTATGGCTGCATTTCTTATATATTGTTCCTTGATGCCAATACAACAAACACGGAATAGTCTGCCAGCTTAGAACTGAAAGTGGTGGACATCAAGAGAAACCTTCATGTGATTATGGCAGGCTCATACACTCACCAGGTGAATATGACCTGGATATTAGAAAGGAGAAGGCAAAGAACTAAGGCCATATGAGAGCTAAGCCTTGCTCCCCCTCTCTGCCTCTTTCGCTTTGTACTATTTATAAGCCCGAGTTGACAGCTTGAACTATGGTCATGTTAGGCAGATATTTCCAGCCTTACATTTCTCCTATGACATTACAGAACCTCCCCACTATGTCTTGTGTGGTGGAAAAGACAGATTCCAGAATTATTTTGTTCCCCAGTTTGGATCTGTGCATGAGTAGATGTAAGACAGGAGACAGGGTCTTCATTTTTTCAACAGAAACCAAGTATGATAAATCAAGAATTACTATTAAACAGGTTTTTAACTCCACAAGTTCTTTGGATCATATTGTTTCCTTCCCAGATCGTGGCAGTGACGGAAGAAACTTCCCAACAGGGGCAGACAGCTGAGGTAACTCCTAATTTTTCATGGTGTTTGTCTCACCTAAATAAAGAACAAACTACTAGGCATTGCATAAAACCATTTATGTTGGTGTATAGACAATGTAACCAGTTTCATGTGCTTTCAATTCCGACTGTTTAATGGTTAGTTGCTGGATATATTTAGTTGCTATAAACAGTGCATACAATACTATATACAATGTAAACAACACATTTAATGCAGCACATTTTACATCAAAGAAGTGAACATGTTTCCTTTCAAAGGCTCATGTTTTTGTTGTTATGATTTTTATCTATGTGGTAGGAAGGTAGAACATCTCAGGTTCCTTCGAAGAAGTTCAAATTCTCCATGCAAGAAGAAGGGTAGCTTATTATTCATTATCCAAAGTAACTGAGCTATTCACAGAACATCTTTACAGACTCTGTGTTGTCTCTTTTGCTGTGTGTGCATGGCTGGTTCTTTTTTATTTTGGATGTGTGCACTTTATTTCTATTTTTTTTTGTATAGGTTTCTTCAGGTTAGCTCAACCTCCTTTTACATTATCTTTAATTTTTTTTACTTTTTAACTTTCCTCAGTTCATCAATTTTTTGTGTTGATTTCCTCTGGTCTTCTGTAAAACTTGACTTCGTAATGTTCACAGAGTTAGGAGTTGGAGTATTTTATGGGTAATACTACACCTGTGGGAAGTCAGGTAAAAAAGTGCAATAGTGTATAGAAGGGGAAGTGATTTATATTTAGTTTTCTAAGAAACGTGACACTGTCAATGCACACATGGGACTCACAAACTCCAAAATTATCATCTGCAAGTATTCTGAAGCGTTTGCCATTGAACCTTTACTTCGTCTTCTAGCTTTCTTTTCACTGGTGATAATGTATTGTTGTTTGGATGGATCTTTTATATGTCTCAGGAGCCACAGGTATTGTACTTTAACCTTGGAATCTTTATTAATTATCCACTGTAAATCCTGGGTAAGATTGCTGCGCTTGTCTTTTTCTTCTTCATTTTGGGTAGCTCACTAGTAAATCTAGATTTCTTGTTGGAGTTACATGATACACATGATACACACAGTGTGCTCTATTCTTGCTGCCGTTCTCACATTCCTGTATTGCAGGTTTTCTGATGTTGAGTCACCCATGCTGTGATTTTGGTGAAAGCAACACAAAAAGTGTTTACCAGTTTCACTGCCATTGATCATGTCCCTGCCTACCAGTACAGGCCTTTCTTTGCATCCTTTCTCTCATGTTCCTCTAGTGCTTTTACACACACATCTGTGCTCATACTTCTTTCTAACTGTTCTTAATATTTCTGTATACAGACCCTTGCATAGCAACATAATATAAACCACGTAGTACAGTGCTGGCCCTGGTTTGGATGGTTGGCAGGCTGTATTTAAGTTTATGCAGGGTTAATTGTACTGCAGCTTATTCCAGCTTTATTGGGAAAGTCAGATGCAGATAATTACATCATGTCTCCAATCACAAGACCACATTATCTATTTAATGTAGCACACTGACAGCAGGCAGTTTTCCTTTGCACTGGTTCCTGGGCCAGTTACGCCAACTTAATGCAAATGTTCATGTGCAATTACCTAACTGCACATTGAGGGAAATGTTATAAACCAGCTCAGGTAGAACAGCAACTTGAGGCCATGTTACCACTCCTGTAACTACTCAGGCACCCCTGATTCTTACAAAGGAAACACTGGAAAGACTGTCAGTGCTGCAGAATGTCCACAGGGCTGTCATCAGCGCAGTCTGGAGGGAAAAGTCCTTCCCAGCCACAGGCACCTTCATTGAGAATAACTATGGGAGTAAACCTCCAGTTTAACAGCTGAACCAGCTTATTGGCTGAAGCAGCACTGCCCTCTCCATCATCCTAAAAGAAGGGCTGATGTTCTCTACTCACAGTCCTACTCAGGACGGCTTCGTGTCTTGGTAGTACTGTTGCACCCAGTCTGCTGGAAAACAGTGCCCTGAGGTGTATACATTGCTAGATGCTCAAGGACAGACATGACCAAACAGAGCCTAGGACTGCTTCTGGAAGCATCCAAGGGTATCCCACAGAAGTCATCCTATCTCAGCAAAGAAGGACATTATCCAGCTGAATGTCAGAGCTTCCAAAATGCTCAACAAATTCAGAACATTACTGGAATAAGAACAACATTTGTAGGAACTTCAACCAGTGTAAAATTACACGGTCCTAATCCTTCTCCCCCACAGCATGCAATAAGTTCCACATTGAGTCAGAAAAATAGACAAGCTCAGTGCTCCAGAGATAGACTATTGCACAACTATCCCTACTGTGGAGGTTTATTACTCCTCCCTGAATCAGCTAGTGCCAACCATTACCCAACACAGAAGCCATGCTCATCATTGTGCTGTCAGAGCACAACAGCGTGCAGCCATGTGAACTGTTCTTTTCCTAGCAGAGGACAGATTAGTCCTCTGTTCAGACAGGTTAGAATTTTTGGAGATTTTTATTGTAGAAAGGAGCTAATATTTGAAGAGATGTGCTCCATACACTGTTTCCGTAATTTGTGACCATTTTGCTCTTCTGGGATGATAAGAAACAATTAGTGACATGGAAAACCCACCCTGGAAAAGAGTTCCAGGAATTCTAGCTATATTCTATGCAGTTTCTTAGATAGTGATTGCAAAAAAATTAGAAGAAGCAGTCAGAAAACTGAGTCACTTTTCAAGCAGAAGATTAATGGATCAGCAGCAGCCTACAGAAACCCCTCCCTGCTGACCGACAGACAAGCTCTCAGAAATGGTCACTTCTGCGGACTCAAAGTGCTGGACTACAGACCTGGCCAGAATGCCTGGTCCTGCAGGCTGCTTCTTTCTAGAAGAAAAAGCGCTGAAGTAGTTAGATGTTCCTCTAGAGGAACATGTTCCTCTAATCAGTTCCTCTAGAGGAACTGTCTTATTTGTAGCAAATTATCCCTTGGCCACACCTCTTCATGAAGTTCTGGCACTGCTTTTGTAGCTGCATTTCTGGTACATCTGTAGCATGAAATGGGCATGCTCAGGTGTTCCTCTGCCCAGTCCTTGGGAGCATTTTCCTCTTGTTGTTTTGTTCAGAATTATGTCCAAAAGCAGCATCCAGCAAAACTCATCTACTATTGCTGATCTCACATGGGTCATGTGCTCTGGGTCAATGAACCTGATTGAGTTGGGGGAAAAATAATCTGAACACTTTTTAAATTTTTGCAATGGCAAATGCTATCTGTCAGCCCTCACCTACCTCAGTAAAGCTTCTCCCAGTATGCAATAAAAACGTCGCTCTAGCAGATCATCTACCGTAATTTTCACTGCAGTCTATTTCAGATAATGGCTATGCCCCCTAATTCATATTTATGTTTGTGCCCTGAGCATTTTGCTTTAGCACACAGTGCTTACATTACCTTCGAAAACACTGTAGTGCATTGGAATGCAATGTCCGGGTGTTGCTGAGCTGCACTGTCTGTGGTCACGGTGATATTTATGTCCTGTGCGTGTCAGTGTGCTAAGGAATGAAGCTAAATAAACTTTGCAAAGCTGGCAAACCCACTCTGATTATTTTTGCACCATTCTTTCCATTTGTGTAACAAGTTGCCAGGTTTGCACTTGGAGCAGCCTGTGCTACAAGATGAGGGATCTTCTGTTGTTGAGATTTCCACTACCATTCCTGTGATTTGGACTGGGCTTTTAGAAAAGAGTACTTCTCCAAAGAGGTACATGATTCACCTTTTAAATTTGCAGCATCAAACTGAGAGATGTAGAGCCTTCTCTTCTCCTGGACTGGAAGCCAGAAGCCTGCGTGGGCTAAGACCAAGTGGGTCAGCCCAGGGGTAGATTTGAAACCCCCTGGTTTCTGAAGCTCTGAATAGATCTTCTGGTGTCTAATAACATCCATATGCCAGATGAAACTTGTGGTTGGGGCTTGTATGCAGAACACCTGTTCCTTTTGCGGCTTCTTTGAATGAGATGTTACACGGTGGCCTTTCCTGCACTGGGAAAATTAAAAAGGTCCCTGTCCTCCTCCACTGCCTCTTCTAAAGAAACATGTGAGAACTTACATCCCAAAGCTGCTCAAAGCTGGCCAAAGGGTTCAAATGTTCGTGGTGAAGTAGGGAAGGAAGGAAGGGGAGAGTAAACAGACCACTGCTGCATTTGCCACCCACACACACATGCTTTGCAAATGAGCAATCAAAGGGCTCCTAGATGAGAGCATGACTGTGCCAGGAGGGCTCTCAAGTCCTGTGGTTAGGGCAGTCACCCAAGGAAAGGGAGCTCTCCAGGGGTGGCTGCTGTGTGTACTGCAACATGGGCCGCCCATCAGGCCAGCTGGTCCCAGGTGGAACTCCCAGACTGAACCCAGGGCACCTTTCCCATTGCCCATTGGCATCACCTCTCTCTGGGAAGCCTCAATAAAAAGTGGCAAATGGCTCAGGGCCTTGTGTCCATACACAGGTGGCAGGGGGAGAAGAGCCACTGCCGTACATGAGATACTTGTCATGCCTGGGTCTGCTTCAAATTCAATGCTCACCTCATGTTTCTGAGCTGCTGTCAAGGCCTTAGGCAGGTTGTCTGCTCAGGGGGCTGTTCCCCTGCAAGGATTTCACCTGTGCATCTAAATGAACACTAAGTAAATAATTTTAACAAGCTTTGGCCTGTTATTTTTGATAATGCCCTCCAGAGCCGGCTCTTGCTTTGCACAGTGACAACCATGGACAAAGCATAATATTTTTTGCCCATTTCAGTGTTAGCTTGTTTTTAATCCTCATAGACTGTCAGTGTAACTTTCACTTTGAGTACTATTTGTGTTCTTACAACTTTACATCTTGGGACAGAGAAACCTCTCTCAGGTTTTTTTCCTATTCTTTTTCAATCTTGATGTTGAATACTCTCATCCTTCAGCAACAAAACACTAAGGAATAACTATCTATCTAACTAAGATCTCTCATTTTGTATGTGTGTCCCATAAGAGCTAAATAAATATGTCTATAAATATAGCCAATAAATGCTCACCCTGAGGTCAATAAGTTTCATACTGAAAGCAACTTCAATTCATACTGATGCAGTAACATTACCTCAGTTTGCTGAAGAGATTGCTTGATTAGGGACCAGATGCTCAATAACTTGAAGAATCACGCTGCTGAAGAGTGTGAGTGAAAATTTCAAAGCTCTTACCCAAGGATTCCTACTAAAATGCATGGAAACTGGAATACCAGGTCTTCATACTAATATTGAAGATTGTGCCCTACATATGTTTTTTGCTTTTTTCAGCAAATGTTTTCAGTGATATTTTTTGATTAAATTATTTTTTTTGTTTAATCAAGATTAGAAACATGTATTGTGATACAGAGAATGATTTTGATTTTGTTGAGTCTCTTCTTAGCTGAAATACAGACTCACTCACAAAGAACTAAATGGAATAAATAAGAAAGAATAATCTAATCTAAACAGCTAGCAGAAAGAAATACTGGTTCACACAAGATACTATTAACCTGCAGAAATTTTTTCCATAAGATGGAGTTACACCCAAAAGCACAGCAAAGCACAGATCTGAAAGATTCTGAAAATATTTTAGAAAGGGTCTAAAACTATCTGTTTCAAGATTAAACCAATAATTCATTATTAGGGGTAAACAAAAGACAACAAGGTGAGGGACAGAGTGTCTGCCATCCACAGCCCCCCTACACTTTTCAGCAGCATCCATGGCTAGACACAGTAAAAGCCAGAATACAGATGGACAGAGTAGGCACAGAACTGGGAATGGCATTGGTATATTTATCTTTCCTTGTAAAAACAAAAATTAAGAAATGCTTGCAGAACTTATCTTTAAAGGTCTTTCTACCTTCCTGGCACTTTTGCAATTCAGGAAAAGGAAAAAAGTTTATTGACACAGGAAAAGCTGTAAACTTTGCAGCCATAACTTCCAGCCAGTTTTCAGGGGACTTCAGCTTCCCCATGGCTTTCAGTGTTAATGTCTCAATCTCATATTAGAATTATAGTGCAATTGAAAAACTGTCACACCACAAAGTTCCACTTAAAAATGAGAAATATATTATGCTGTTGTTTTTAGGCATTATTGACTATATTGACTGTGAAAAATTACTCTGAAGAGCTTTTTATTAGCCTTCAATAATCAAAATAACATCTCCAGCTGTCTTTAAGACACACCTCCTTTGAAGAAGGCATCCTACAAATTCCAAGCACTCAATTTTTAAAATTCCTTGAGAAGACAGAATTTTTATTTTTATTGTAATATTGCCTGGACTTCACAATTTAGCACCGTGTCTTGACTGTGCAAACACGCATGACAGTATGTAAAAAATGTCTGTCTCTAGAAGACCCCTGAGAAGCCTCACAGACAGAGAAAAACACAGAGGGAACAATTGCAAAGATTTATTTAGCGCATTCTGTGCTTGGCACTTAGAAACAGAGTTCCGTGCGTAGGGCAAATCTTTATACACCTTTTTCTTCATACATATTTTACATACCATTTTTATTGCCCTCTTTTATACTCATAATAATGAATACCCCACTAGGCATATAAATACATTTATCTACAACACCTCACAACAAATCTCAATAATATCTGTATTCTGTTACTTGGTATTTGCATTTTCACACAACTTAAATGCATAGCTTGCACCAAGCTACAATTGTTTTCTTATTATTAAAGGATTTGAAGAGGGGGGAAAAAAAAAGAAAAAGGAAAAAAACCAGAAAAGAAAGATGTCAAAAGGCAATGATCTATTTGGTTAAACAGAGATCATGTGGCAGTTGGGAGGTTGGCAAATACTCAACCTCACTGTTTCTGAAATGCTAATGGTTTTCTATGGCAACTCTTGCATGCAAGGACAGCTGTGCTCCTGTAGAGGGAAACTCTCTTTTTTCATTGCTCTTCCCCATGAGTTCAGCCTGGACAGTTTCCTCCTGTTGGGATGAGTGCTGTGGGACACACGTTCCCCACAAAGGCTGTCATCCATTCGGTTTGGCTGCATTACTTCTGGCCAAGTCAACAGGAGCCGAGCACTCCTCTGTGCACCTTTCCAAAGTTCAGTCCCTGCTAATGTCTGAAGCTCCTTTGTGGGTTAAAACTTTTCTCTCTCTCTTTCTTTCATCTCCATCTGCAGGCTGGGTACTAGTGAGCTCAATCCTCATAAAGAAACTGCTGGGCGGAGCCACGGTGAACATGCAGAAACCTTTCAGGAAGAAGCTCTAGCCTAGCCCAGCTGTGCCATTTCTGTGATACAGTGGAAGAAGGTCCCACAGGCCACTGTTTGCTTCAGAAACGGGCTGAGCCGCTCCAGCAGTGAGGATCTATTTGGAAAGGGGGAGGTCTTTAAAGCCATGGGCAGTGCAGCTTCAGAGGATGAAGCCCTGGGAGACTGCCCTTCTTCAACACCCAGAGGAGACAGCACAGGGGTATGGGTCCCTCCACGCTGAAAGCTCACACCAGCTGAAAGTTAATGCATAGACAGCATATCTGGCTGCTTCTCTCCAGCTTCTTTTAAAGTCATGCCCTTCTCTCTGCAATGTCCAGAAAAAGCACATGGTCCATGGCAGGTCTGGAGGCCCTGGGCTACAACAAGCTGCGATGACTGTCAGTCAAGGCTTTCCACAAGGTTCTTGTGGCACACACCGAGATGGCTTGTGTTCTTATTTATCATTACAATACTAGTTCCACTATAAGTTTGAAGGCAAAAGGGTACTGGGATGGTCTCACCCCTGGAAACGATGAAGATCTGGTTGCCTCCGATGCCAAGGAGAGGCATGGCGTGTTAGACCATGTGCACTGACATCTGTGAGGAGGAGCCCTGAACTGCACCATACTGTCTGTTGTCACAGGTGTTGGCTGTCTGCTGGTTGCTGGAGGGAGGGCTGATCATGTGCATCCCATGATCCATTCCTGTTGAAAGGTATTGCCTCTCTCCAAAGGCCCCACTGGATGGGGAAGAGCAGAGTAAAGTGCTTTGGGAGGTGGTGAGTTTCTCTGGGCTCGCTGCCAGCCTTGGGGAAGCAGGGAAATTGTATCCATAGAGGTTGTAGGGATTGTGCAGGGAGAAGGCGTTGTAGGAGCTCTGTTGCATGTGGCCACCACCAAACATGTGTGAAGACGAGGAGGTGGAGGCAGGGTTGCCTGCTTGCATGACATACTGAAACTGAGAGCTGGGGAAAGATCCCAGCTGGCCACTGTATGCCTCCATCTTGCTGTTGCTGGGGAGGGAGGAAGGAGCTGGCATTCCTGAGATCAAGGATGGAGTCCTCTGAGGCATGAAGGTTTCAGAGGGCTGCGAGGCAGAAGCAGTGCTGCTCTGCAGCCGATTGTAGCCACCATCACTCAGCCCTGGGTAGCTCTGCAATGCAGCCATGTTGCTTCTGGCACATGGGGGATAATCAGATAAGTTGAGGTTGCAAAGCTGACTCTCCCGGCAGCCAACATTGAAAGTGTTGGGGGCCAGATGAAAGGCTGGAGGAGAGCAGGATGGAGAGAGAAGGTGAGAGGAAGCAGATGGTGATGGGGTTCCTGTGCTGGAGGTGGTTGGGGAGGTTCCTGTGCTGCCTCCTGCAAAACAAAACACATGGGAGGATGTTCAGAGCCCGGAATCACATCTGCAATATGAGACAGTCTCATTAGAAAACAGCTTAGTTTAATAAAGGAACAAGGGTGGTAAAATGGCTGCTGGAAAACTCAAGTCTTTCTTGGCATGGGCCCTCACTTTATTAATAGCATCCCTTGGTCTTTCCTCATGCTTTTTTGTGATGACTTTGTTTTTCAACTGAGGATTATTCCCTCTTAAAATGGGAGAGGGAAGCAAGCCTGCCACAGAGCAACTCAGGGCATTGACAAAAGCTGTGAGAAAGCATTGCTCCATCAGTCAAGAGATCTGCCATTTCCAGGCATGTGTGCCTAGTTCTTTTTATCGGGAAAAAAATAGTGTCTTTCTCCTCTCTCCAGGTCTGCAGAAAGACCACTAGTCTGGTCCCACCTCAAACATGCTTTATCATCTGCTCATAGGCTTGTGGCGGGAAGTGGCTGAAAGCATGTTGGACTTCTGCACCGTTCAACATTTTTTTCAGATGGCTCATGGTGCAGTGGGACTGATTTAAGCCATAAGTAACACTAAAATGAAGGGACAGAGTTTCAAGCTGTAGACTGTACCACAGAGCAGATAAAGAGGATCTGTCAGGATTTTCAATCATGTACTTAAACTTTAAAAGGGATTCCATATGTTGTACCACTGGTGTTAACAAAATATTGATATATATCCATGTCTGCAGTATCAACGCATTATGCAATATTTATGCCATGAATGATGGAATTGACTATTTTGCACAGCAGGAATGCTCACATGTTCTGACCTGGGAAAATAATACTGTGTAATACTATCAAGAATGGTAACAAACTAAAAGTAAGTTATATGAAGAAGCTGATGGCACAATTTTGAGCTTGAAAAGAGGTTATTTTTCAGCAACATTCTGAGTAAGAGGAAGCTTCCTTGAGCAACCAGGAAAATAAATGAGTTCTGTGTGTAAAGGAATTCAATTTTCTGATGTGAAACCTTTTATTTTCATTTGAATTATTCTCTTTGTGTGAGATGCCCTTTCTGCATTAGGGCAACTAACAGTCTTGTAAAAGCAGAAAAGAGGTGCTGGTGAAGAGATTGACTGAGGAATAAGCAGAACCAGAGGAACTGGGAAGACAATTGGTGAGGCAGCATTTTTGACAAGCTAGAAGATGACAGATGAGATGCAAAGGGAATGAAAAAGAGTGTGTTAGAGTGAGCAGATGAAATTTAACCAAGGCAGAGATTGCAAATTGAGCATTAAAAATAAGGGACAGCTTTTTCTTGTGTCACCTTGTGGAAAAAAAAGCAGCAGGACTTTATCTGCTGCCAAATAGGGGAGGAACTGAATGCAGTGCTGCTTGATGAAAAGAGAATAGGTGATGCTAATGGTTAAGAAATGCATTAGAAAGACAGGTTCTGTGTCAATATATGAGGTGAGAATCTAAGTGAAGTTATATTTGACTCTTTCTAACACATCTAGGATGAAACAGAATGGGAAGTGAAAATGTACTCTTGAGACATTAATAATATTTATGATTTCTTAATTTCAAAAATTTTCTGAAACCAGACACAATAAAAAGAAGAAAAACAGCCTTGGGCAAGCACAGCTTGGAGTGATTGCTGTTGACCCAGGCAGCATTAACAAAATGCGTGTTTCTGTGTTGCTAAATCAAATCAGTCATTCCCATTACCAGCCATGGGGAGGAATGCTTATTGGTTATTGCTTATTTGTAGGCCCCTGACTCCTTTATTCAAAGCATAAAAGAGAAGCATTGCAATAAATCTCTATTAAAGTTAATGAGAAAATTTGAAGTTTCAAATGGCATCATGTATTTGCTCTTGACAATACTGAAATGTTAAAACTTGCTCTTGTCATTTAGGTCCAGAGTTCTAAAGCTTTTTGTGTGAATTTCTAATTTATTTTAAAGGGTACATTTCAGTGTTTCATTTCAAGTCTCCAACAGACAGTCTTGGGCTAATTTTGTTGTGGTAAGTTAAGTTGGTACCTCCTCCTGCCTTTCTCTCTGTCTCTCTGTTACAGGTTGTCAACAACGCAGCAGGGTCAGCAGAAGGAAATGTCTGCCTCTACACAAGTAGTTTCATTGCAGTCTGTTTTTTGAAAGTAGTTGAAATTGCTGATAAAGTTGAGATTGAACTGAGGTACACAACTACAGACACACATATTTCTGTTAGCCCTACACTTAAAGAGTGCAACCTCCAGCAGGGAGGACAGGTAGACAGCTGAGTTTGCGCATCATCCTTTAGTTATCCAAGCCCAAAATCCAGAGGTCACATAATCACAAAACAAATACAGCACAAAGTGAGATGCATTTAACCCACAGTAACGCCATACTTAACTCTTTACACCACATATTTCATGAACAAACTGCAGATAGTGACTTAGTTGCTGACAGTGTCTGGAGAATAAGTAAAAATGTGTATGTATATATATATGAGTATTCAATGATCTGTTTGAAATAAAATATGTAGAATAAGTTATTAAATGTAATGTCTTCATTTCAGTCTTCCTTTACCCCATAGTTAACCTTCAAAAACTATGTAGGAGAAGAGTGCACACACCAGTTACCCCAAGCATTAGTCTTTATTCATCTGCTAAGGAGCTATGATCGAGTTATACCCATAACTGAGGCTTTTGTAGAATAAGTAGAGGTTGCTAATTAGCAATTGCAAGGGTTGCTTAATGTCTCCAAAACTGAGAATTGCACATTTCAGGTCACTCCCGAAGAGAGATTGAAGTGATTCTGCTTTGAATTATCCCTATTTTCAGGCCAACAGAAAAATCCTGAAGTCACAACACAGCAGTTAGGAAATAAAGAAGTTTTTTTCTTTTTCTCTGTAACTTCAAAATGATGAGGAGGTAAGAGATCCATCGACTGAAGTGAACACCAAACCTGACAACTCTCTTTTAAGAATGCATTGCTATGAATGCCAACCACAAGCACAGGACACACCACACTTATGATGTAACAGAGAATAACACAGAAGCATGAAGTTCCTGATAATTTGCAGAATAATTTTTATATTTTTAAGTGGAATGAGAAGCAATACAGAGCAAGGCCCTTCTCAGCTCATTCTCTTCAGAAGGCAAACAGCTCCACTCTGCTCTGAATGCTATTACTTATCCATCTTTGCTGGCAGCACTAAGTATAGGCCAAATGCAAACTGGATTTTGTGAAGTTCTAACTTGGTCTGTAGTTGTTAAAAAGTCAGCCAAATATCCCTAGAGATGGCAGCAAGCCAGCAAGTATATCCACACCATACTGCAGCCTTCAATACATGGATGTGTATGTCATTTTAATGGAAGTCATGGATACAAAAAAGCTCGTTAAACTGATACGCAACACTATGTTTAGGTCTGGTTTAATTCAACTGAAACCTAATTTAAGCAAGAACAAAATTAATCTCTCAATAATTCTCCTATGTTCTTTTTCTCTACCCACTATTTCCCATGGAATTAGTTGCCAATACCAAAAGCATTTACTAGTAGTGTCACAGTATCTCTCACCTCCACTGTCAGCATGATTCCAAAGTGATTGATTACTACTATGCCCAGATGATAATTTTTTGGCTCTGCAGACATGGGTCCCACATATGCCACATTTGTATAAAATACAAGGTTCAGAACTTCAAAGCCTGCTCCTTTGTATCTGAGCCCTGCACCACATGCCAGATGAAACTGTCTGTCCTCACAGTATTCTGCTGTTATGCCCAGGGCTTAGCTAAGCAAGGCGACATCCTAAAGGAAGCCTACTCTCTGTTTAGGCATACAAATGATAGCTAAGTTGACTTTATCAAAACAACAGAAGCATTTTCAAAGAGGGAGAGTGGAAAATGATCTAGTGTAACAGAAATCAAAATTTGCAAATTGCACTGAGAAGTAAGAAATCATTGGTAAGGAGAGAAGGTGGGAAAAAGAATGAAATCATGATGGAAGACAAGGAGACTCTGTTGAGAAGATGGGATGTAAATGCAAACCTTCTTCCTCAGGCCAGCGTTTCCTCTTGTGACACCATATACAAATGCTGTCTATGTGCCAGTGGCAGATACGTGCCCATGAGGGTTAGGGAAGAAGTTACAACTTTTCATCTGAGTATCAACAAGAACTGCCATTAAAACATTGCCTCAAGTAGCTTGTGACTAGTCTTTCCTTCCTGTTACCTGTGTCCATCTAAGCCTTGGTAACAGTGCTGTCTCCCCATATGTTCCCAATAAACCCTTGCTTTTGCTTTTACCTGGACTGAGCTTGTGTTAAGGACAGTGTGAGGGTGAACTGCAAGCCCATGGTAAACTGCCTCAATTCATTAGTATGATGTGCCTTAAAATGAGAGGCCAGAGTATTCTTGAAGCATTCAGCATGCCAGGGTGTCTGAAAGGCAACAGGGACCTCTTCCACATACGGCAGGTCACGTAGAGAACTTATAACACTGCAGTGTAGATGGAAAATACATCTGCCAGCAGCCAGCACTAGCCAAAGGAGCTTTCTGGCAACTGCAAGATAGTGGGGAGAGCATCAGTGCCAAGGGAGTCTGAAGCAATTGTGCATGGAAAATTTTCTGGGATCTCTTTTACAAATGACACTATACTATTTAGTTGACCCACAACTTATCCCAACCTCCTTTATCTGAAAGGTGCACATAAATCAAGCTTTGGGTTTCACTGCAACATATTTTCCTTGCTAATGTTTCCAGCCATTGGTTGTTACCAGAACCTGCAGCGCCTCCGTACAAACCTCTAGGTCCTCAAAGTCCTTTCTTAGTGCAAAGGAGGAGAGAAAATGCCAGGTGAAGTTGCAGTCAGCACAAGATGTCTGAGCATGAATGCCACGCCCTGTGCAATGGCAGAGTCTCATCCGACAGGCAAGAGCTTCAGAGTAGTTTGGGCAACTTGGTTGCAGCCTGCAGCTCTTAGCATATCTGGTCTCAGACACTACAAACAGGTGTGGCTGTGGGTCCTCAGAGCTTGTGCCTTGACTTTCTAACAAGGATGGAAACAGCAAGATGGTTTGTCTTAAGATTTTATGTTTTGATGAGTCAGGCAATAAAGAGTTATTCTTTGAGAGTGAATGCTTCTTAAACAACTCAGCCCACTTCCACTTACAAGCTAGTTTAGCTGATGGCTGGATCCACACTGCAGGTTCAGCATGGCCAGTCTATGACCTGGAGGCCGTTCGGCTCAGCCCAGCAGGACAGTGTATGGCCCACAGCCTCAGCCAAGTCATCTTCCACCTTCATATGTGAGCAGAACCTAACCCAAAAGCCAGATGGCTGGATTGATAGGTGCATGACCTCTTTTATGCATCTCCTGGAGGAGCTACAACTCTTCTGACACATGCCCAAGATGTTGGCATCTTCATCGTATGATAGGCACGTGTCCAAGCACCTGAGGGTGCAGGAAAAAGAGGCTGTGGCCACCAGTCATTCATCTGGCTCACAGCTATCCTCCTGGCTTAACTTGAGTGAATAAGCCCTCCTGAGAGGCAGTTTACATTCACTTGGGCATAAAGCCATGCTAATGCAATTCTCCAGCTTTCCAAGTGGAGCTGGCCAGGAGCTGGCATGTGTCTGGCCAGCAAGGAGCACAGAGGAGCCTGTCCATGCAGATGTACTGGAAAGTCTGTTTTTTGTGAGGACTCTACAGACTTGTACACATATGTAAAGAGCATTTCTAAAGTACAGGAAAGAGCAACTCTTCACAGTGTTCTGTAGTGTTCTATCCTTGGACACAACAGTAAATAAATGTGATGGTGTGCATGCAGGAAAACAAATTTGAACAAAATGTAAAATCCCATTCCCTTTCTGTGCGCTTGTACATGCATATATGCTAAATATGGCTTATGAAACTTACTCTGTCTTCCAAATTACTTCACCTTTGGTTACAGAACAAAAATTAAATTTGCTAATTCCCTAAAGATAGGAATCTGAGAGAATAATAAGGTAAGGAGGGAGAGTTTGCGCAAATTGCCAGGTGGTCTGACTGATAGCTTATGAGGCAGAGTGTGCCACTGTAACCATATGATCTCATGTCCTTTAATAGCCTTAGCACAAACCTGGATCCATTTCTCCTTCAGGCAGCACACACCTCAGTCCTGCTTGATGCCTCCAGGCATCTAAATGGCACAAAATCAGGTATCACTCCTGCTCTCACCTATCATGACAACTTTTACCTTGCAAGTAAAACTAGTAGTCCAAGGTCTCTCCTCCCATTCCTAGCTTTTCAAAACCCAAGTCTAAAACCTTTAGAAGGACTGGAGGATTCTTCACCACATCCTTCTTGCACCATCATTACTCAAGTTCTCAATTCAGCTCCTTGTAAAACTAAACAGTTTTGATGCCTCTTCCTTCTCACCAAGCAAGGGCAGGACCACCTGGTTTGTGACATGTTGGACTCTTTATTCATTCTTTCCTCATTTCTAGGAATGAAAACTTCCCACTTTCATGGGAATGAGAGCCATTTCTGTCTTTGCAGTGTAGCTGCATTTTTTTCTCTCTAGAGCCCTTAGCCAATTATCAAATTATGAATCCGCTGGTAAAATCTTTAAAAGGCCCAAATGAGACTCAAAATCTACCACATGCCAAGTTGCTGGGTTGTAGAGGAAACATAAAGAGTGTTTTGTAGTTCTTCAGGATACAGCTCACAGGGCACAAAAAAAATGATTACAGCAACAGACTGAAGGGGGAAAGCATATACTGTATGGCACAGAGGTGAGAAATGAAAGGAAATTTTGGTTAACAAATTATAGAGAAGGACTTTTTTTTATAAGTTTCCCTCAAATTACAAGAATCACTGGAATTAATGGGAGATCTAGAACAACTCAGAATAATACTTTACTTCCCTTTAGCTCTTACAGATTTCTGCAACACAAACTGAGCAGTCAGAAAGTTAGAGATAAAACTTGCTTCAGTCACCCTCCAAGACAAAACATTTTCAAGATCTAATGGTAAAAAGCAACCCTTTTGTTCTAATGTGGACAAAAAGTAGAATTCAGAACATCTGATTTCAATTCCCATCAATATCCAGAACACCAAAGGAACTTTCCCGAAAGCACCCCCTTTCCGGGCTGCAGACTGTCTTTAATGCAAGGGTTTCCACTCCTCACATAAACACATGGTACTCCTGGGTCAGATCCACACTGTCTCAGGAGAACATTACCTTCTGTCTTACATGCAAACAGTTGTAACGTGGCACACACAACAGTTCCATGAGCTTTATATCAGCTCCTCCTGTTCCCCTTCTTCAGGTACAGGTCAAATCAACTCAGACTTGGAGGATGATGAGTGATAATCATGCATGGTCCTTCACATTTAAAACCATCAATTGGGCACAAACATTGACAAGGGGGTTATGTAGCAAAAGCTACTCTAAGAGAGGACACAGAATGAAAACAGGATGCGGAAAAGGACTCCCTGTGGTATAAATCCTTCAGAAGATCACAACAGAAGCTTCTGCAGCATTGCAGCTGAGGTTGACTGAAATTGCGATCATTTTTTCTTTACTTCTGTCACAGAAGTAACCTGAATTGCAAACTTCTGCCAATCTTGAGGGAGTCTGCTTTGGGCCAACACTGGCCCTGGAAACTCCTGCACATTAAATGATAAAAAATACAATAAAAAACTATAAAATCCAGAGGCACCAAGGTTCAGAATTTCTGAATTGAGGAAAAATGTCACAGTACTGTGGCAAGCTCAGAGGACATGTCATTTTCTATTCAAAACAAAATAACATGCTACTCTGAGGAAATTTGCAATTCTTTAAAGTAGTATCGCCCACCTCCAATCATTCATGTGAAATCTGGTCATCACTCAGCCAATAACAGAGATTTTCACTTCAGTCATCGGAATTCAAGGTAAACACCTCCTGGAGTAACAAAGCACTTCAGGCTCTTTCAGGTCATCAGGGAGTGGCAGCAGCCACTACTGTCACATCTGGCAGGGTATTTTAATTTTCAGTGTGAAAGATGAGACATTGAAGCACCAAAAATGTCCCTTCTCTAAAGAAAAACGGTTTGCAACTCAACAAAGAAGAAGCTGGAACAGTTAGTTCCCTGTTGCTTTGTTTAAATGAGGCAATCTACAAGCCATTTGAAGTATGTAGCAGAAACCAGTGCTTGATCCCAATAACTCTGGCAACAACTGCTCTGTTTCCAATCTCCTCTTCAAGGTCAAAAGAATCAAGATGATAATTGAGACCAAACCTAGATATCTGACCTCTGCCAATAGCCTAAACTGCTCACAATTGATTTTGAAAGGAAAGCAGCATCCAGATTATCCTGGTGGCAGTGCTGAGAGAACGGATGGCTGCCATTGGGAGGCAAGGGGCCAAGCAGATGAATTTGTAGGTTGTTCAACCTCCTTTGGCATAATGTCTCTTTTAGGAGACACTATTTTTGGGATCTAGGATCTCAGATAAAGCCAAAAGGATCTTAATAGTTATTTACTTCTTTCTGTCTCCAGGCGCCTGTGATGTCTTCAGATGAAGTTCTAGAGGGCTCAGTTTTCCTTCCACTTGACACCAGTACACATTTGTGCTCTCAGGATTTTGTTTGCATATGGCTGCAATCAGGGTAGCTCTCTGAGCACCACCCCCATGAGTGAAGCATATTATACCGAATAAGTAACAAGCTGTACAGACAAACTTTGGCAAGACAGAGGTGATGCCTGTCCAAAAAGTGTAGTGTTTACAGAGAAGGTGGAAAAGCAGTACCACCTAAGCTCAGGGTATCTGTCTGCCATCTGCTGACCTACCATTCCTGACAGACTTAGTGTCTGTCTTGAAACATTGTTCCTACAAGAAAACTTTGTTCCTTTCCAGCAGTAAATGGGACATTTGAATCTCTTCCATACTGAGGACAGGGTGCATATCCTTTTGTGCGTATCCTTGTTGACACAAAACTGCAGGATTAAGATGTTCCTCTCTCAGAAGAAGACAGTAGGACCTGTACTCGATCATCGGTGTGTATGTGCATGCTGCTCTAGGGCTAGCAGTATACCTGCTGCTACCAGAGACAGCAACAGCTGTCTTGCCAGAGAGGAGCACACCCCTCTTTGTCTTCAGTACCCTTTTAGACAATTTTCAAGCTCTTAATGCTAATCTCAAGAACCATTAATGCCAATTTTGCAGACTCTTTGAGAGGTGGACTCTTTACCTCAGGTCTCCAGTCCAAGATCAATGCAGATGCTCAAGCTGATGGAGACGGAGTTGAATCTACTGAATCTACTCTTTGGTGGAGTCTTCAGCAAAGGCACTTATTCAAAGAAAGAGACCCCATTTGAAAGGAAAGTTGCCTTGAAAACTCACCAGTCAAGTCTAAGATGTTTGAGCCCTGCAAATTTGGTATGTATATACCAAAGCAGCAATTTAATGGTGAAGTAAATTTTTATGTGCTGCAAGCCTGCTGATATACCACATCATGTAACTCCCATACTGGTCCTGAAATTCTGCTTAGGAGGAAATTCTTTTTACCAACTGCCAGGGTACCTTTGATTTCGCTTCTTGCATAAGTCATCAGCTTTTGTAGGAAGGATCAGATACTGATCACTATTCTACTATTGTCCCAGTGCCTTTCTAATCTCTATGTCCTGGCAAAACTTACAGTCACTGATAGTGATCTGCTCATCACAATATCCTGTGGGAAACTAGATATCACTGGATATAGAAGCCAGCAATAGCTCTTTTTACTCTTAGAAAGTGACATAATCCAGAGTTACTGAAACTCTTTTCTTCTTCCCCCCTGCCTCTTCTTTTTTTATGTTCCCTTTTATAATCAAGAAACTGAGCCACATATTTTTAATAATGAGAATCTGGATGTGGTTCAATCTAAATTTTGAAAATATATTCCAATTAAAGACTTTAATAGACTCTTGGCTTTCTCTACATCCCATTGACATGTGCATTCAATAATCCCAAGACCCCTTTTTCCCTAGTAGTAAGTAGACTGCAGTGTGGGTGACATCACTCTCCAGAAGGTCAGCCTTCCCTGGGCTTCCATTTTCCGAGCATTTCTTGCAAAGGTTTTGTTCAGGGGGAACTTTCTTTTTCCAAAGTGGCTGCAAACCTGCTCTGACTGTCAAATATGGTGCTTGTTCCTGTGAAGCTGTGATGACTTTTGGATTGCATGCTCCAAAAGAGAGGTTTGTTCTCAAGCCAAAGGGTTTCACTAACAGAAAGAGCATGTTCGTCTCCTTGGTAGGACAATGTGGTCACCAGTCAGGTCACAGACCTGCAGAGACTTACTGATGTGCTTTACTTCAATGGCAACATGTGCAAATAAAGTTCATGGACTGCTACATTCAGCCTGCTACACCAGGCATCTGTGTGACTGGTTGCGATATCAAGCTTACCAGTTTGTGTGGCAGCTGAAACCTATCATTGTGCAGATTAGGGAGTTATTTAATCCCTGTATGAAACAGCTGCATCCAGCACACCGAGTATCGATTTTGGTGTGTCATTGGGCCCCTTGCTCAACATACAGCTTGGGCCAAGCAAATGAGCAAAGCACTAGGATGCATGTTGAATGGCAGAAAGGATAATGTGGAAAATATTACACCTTTATATAGTTGTATCGTGTGGATGCATCTGGAATACTCTGTGCAGACTTTTTTTTAAAGAAACTATTAAGAATCTGGAAAACTTCCCACTAGAAGAGAAATTAAATGACTGGTGCTATTCACTTTGAGAGGCACAGAAGAGGGACATAAAAACATAAAACAATTAAATGTATAAAGAAGGTGGATGAGAGAGAACTTCTCCTTCTCTCTTAACATCCCACAAAAAGGGATGGACATTAGGTTGGAATAGAAAAATCAGAGCCACTTGAATGAAGCATGTTCCACACAGTTGTTTCATAAAAACATGAAAATTACAGTAACAAGAGTATCAGGGGTGGGTAACACAAAGCTAACATCTCTACAAGATAGTAGAGGCCATAAAAATTTGGTACATAAGCTAAGAATCTGTAGCAATTCATAGGACAGAACTTTATGCTGCCAACATCCCAAGCTCTTGCCCCAGAAAACATAATTTTTTCTACTACTGTAAGAGGGACTCGTCTCTAGAAAATCAAAGCTGAATTCTGCAGTTCTTACAGCAGAATTGGTCCAGCAACTTCCCTAGATTTCATGTAACTGGAACCTATTGCTTTTTTCCTGTCTGCCAACTATTCTCTCCCTCCTCACAGGCTGGATAACCATAACTTCCTCCTCATCAAGCAGCCACTTTTGCTGCTCTCACCCTGTCTCTCTGAAGTAAATACGCATTCCTTTATAGCTGCAGTGGACACATCTAGTCCCAAAACCCTCCTTAAGCCTCCTGTGCAATCTCTCAACTAACAGTGCAAGGGGTAAAAGGAAGGCTTGCAATTCTTCAAATGTTTATTCAGAAATGTCACATGTTCACTCAGTTTTGGAGACAACAATGTGATTTAGAATTAAAGTATCTGTTTATTAAAATAATACCCTGAAAACTTCTAATTCATAAATATACAAGGGTGTGAGATAACAGCATGCAGCTCAGAGCACTGAAGCTTCAGGCAGGAGAGAGAAGGAAAGTCCAAGGCAAGCTATTTACATGTGAAGACTGGCTCAGGTTGGAAGGATCCAAGGTACAAGAGCTTATTGGTGATGTCAGCTGTTAAACACCAGTGATTTACTCACCTGTCACCCAGTTTATGTGCTTGAAAGCAAGGAGATGAAGAGGTATGAGCATGGTATATCCTGGCTGTCTTACGTTCGGAGAGAAGAATCACATGTGGCTTAAAGCCATCCCAGCATTTCTTGATCTTTCTGCCAGCAATTCCAAGGCCTCCAGACCAGACCATTTGTGCTGGCCTTTGGGGGATGTCCCAGCAACCAGAAATTAAAATAGAGTGTGTTTGTACCTTGGCTTTGCATCTATTTTTGAGATCAGGGGACAGCTTGTTACAGCAACTACTGAGAGGTGAGCACTATGATGGTTGGAATATTTCTGATTCATTATCTTGAGCTCATTTGATATGGCCAAATGCAGAGCTCAAAGCACTTTTTTGTAAAGAGTTATTAAGTTTTTGAGATTGACCTGTGAACACAACTTTAGTTACAGGATACCCTAAGCCTAGAGGTCTGTGGTGCAGTGGTGGTGGTCTGCACAGAGCCAGCTGGTCACAGGGTACTGGCTTGCTTCCTGGTTTTTCAGCTGCCAAACTATATTATAGCAAGCTAAAAATACATTAAATATTTTCCTTTCCTAGTATTACCTTACCACGTAAGCAATTGCTGGACTTGCCACTAGGATGTTATCTGATAACCAAGGGGAGGGGAGGGGTCGAGCCCAAATTGGGAGTGAGACATTGGAGAGAGTCTGCTTCAGTGGCTGTGACCAGGAGGAGAAGCTGTTATGTTTCTATTTAGGTGAGTGATGAAGAGATTCCTGAGTGCCTTCTTTAACCCATCTCTGACCACATCTCCCACTACAAGTGCTCCTCAACACAAGCCCCTGAGCTTGTGCAAAATCTCTCCTGCCCCATGTTGTGCCATTTAAGTTGAATGGCCATGTAAAGACCATGTAAAGACATAGGGAGTCTCACACAGCTGACTGGAGTGTGCTCTATCCTTCTCTGATGCTATGCCATCAGAAACATGATTCAGCAGGTGACCTAGGCTCTGGGGTGTCGCACGTGGAACTGAGGTAGGGGACAGTCAGCAAGAAGACAATCCTGCACTGTATACTCTTCTGATTCTGCCCTGGTGATGGGCAGCCCCAACAGCCATCATGGCTTACCTGCCTCTGGAGGAGACCATATCATCCTTAGATGGATTCAAGGTCTGGAGGGAATTTTTGGGGGTGATGTCAAGCTAAAGTGTGAGAGGCTGGAAAATCTGCTGCACATGGCAGGCATTTGGTTTTGATTGTTTAACCTCACTGGTGTCACATTTAAACACCATTTTGAATTGTTTCTTTTCTTGCATGTATGTTGGAATGAAAAAGTATGAGGCTGCCTTGATACCTCCATTCTCAATGATCACTGTGTTTTTAACTAGACATAGCGGCAATAAAGTGAATGGGAAAGGTCTATCCCTGCAAAAAGCAAAATAGCAACACAGTCTGAAACTAGAGATGAAAGCCCTACTTAACAAGTGAGAGATGTAAAGGGCAGAAGCTATGAAAAGACACTGCATGAGCAAGTGGATAACACCTGGCTTATCCAATAATTCTTCCCAGATTCTTACTAACAGAAAGTCTCTCCAGCAAGGCCACCGAGTTCTGAAATCAAGGTACCATGATCCTGAAGGGAGGCACATTCTTGGTCTCCTAAAACTTCCACAGGACACAATCCCATTTCCCTTGTGTTTCCACACAAATAGCAAATGTTAACTGTAAATGGAGAACAACGTGTCTGACATGCTTGAGCATTTCCTCAGTCTCTCTGTGCCCTCTTCACACTTAACTCATGTTGTGTTGTTAGGGTGCTTCATTTAACCCTACACTCCTTCGTGCTCCTCCTTCTAGCTCTTAGGACTCTAGTTCCAGCACTTGGAAGACAAGGGAGATCAAGTGGTTCCTTTCCACCTCATAAGGCATGGCCTGTCCACCATTTCCATCTACCCTCTCTGCTCTGTGTCCTTTCATTACAGTCAAGAGCTTAATGATGTATGTGACATCCCCATTCCAGTCGCTGGACACACGGCAAAGTGTGTTGCTGCTCTTATGCCCTCTTCTCCTGCTCTTTCTACAGCTCTTTGCATTCCTTTTGTATGCTCACCTTGCTGCTTCTGCATGGTGGTGAAGTCTTCAAAGGTGAGAGTGCGCACAGGGGGCCTCCAGAAGGCATAGGTCTCCATAATGGCCTCCAGGCCCGTCCTATGCAAAGAAAATAAAACAAGGAGAGAATAAGGATGTCAGTCAGCTGGGAGCATAGGCACTGCGGAAAGAAGGCTCCAACTTTTTTTGACAGGCTGCCAGCGGCTACCAAAAAGTCACCTTGGCATCTGTGAATTCCTCAAGTCTTCCCGCACAAGTGCTGGGGACCAGAGTAAAATAAAATTTCCCCAACCCAGGATTTCAAAAGCATCAAACAGTCTCTCAATGCCTTTATCCTTTCTAAAAAGAATCTCAAGCCTCATGTCTGCTTTGCAGGAGACACATGCCTGTCAGCTCCTCAAGGCATACTTTATCGTTGACTGGGCCTCCATACTTGGTGGATGTAAGCTGTCATGTAAACAAAGGAGGTCTGGGATTCAGCCTACAGAACCAGAGATTTTGTGAACTGCCTTTCCCTGCCACTTCCTACTTCTGGACACTGTTCTGAAGTGCTATGGGAAGCCATCATAAAGGGAATCTTCTTGGGTTTGGACTTTGACTAGAAATGCATAAGATGCTCTTTAAAAATGATCAGTGACATCTCTGCTTTGGGTCCTTAACTCACCACAAAGACATAACAAAAAGAAAACACCAAAAAATTTGGTGAGAACTTTTCTTCTTGAAGGGTGGGTTCTCAGATTTATTCTTATTTTCACCAAAAAATGCTAGCTCTGCTGGAAGTCTCTTAGCTCCACAGCCTCAGTGAGGACACGGGCTTATAATCAGGAAAAGACTCTATGTTCCTTACAAGATAAACCCCTGGAGTTTCTTCCCAGGAAAGGCTCTTCTTTGTGGAAGCTGCACACTGTTCTGTTCCCCATTCCTCACTTTCCCCTGCCTCTTTTCCAGCAGTAGGTTTTAGCCCTTGCACTGACTGTACACTACTAGAGATTCTTCGTCAAATGCAAGAACATATCCCCTTTCAATGCAAAAGGCACTAACATCCCCAGAGCCTCTCATCAGATGTTGAGCTGACACTGGAGCTGCCTTTTGCTTCTGAAAATGTCTTTCTGCACGTGCCTTCACTCACTCGGTTAACTTTCCAAAGTCTCCCCGGAAGCTTGGATGCTTTAAATACATTGGAGTTGGCAAACTAAACTCTGTATTTTAAGAGGAGGTTTAGAAGAGAGGTTGTTGCATGGTGTTTATTAGCTGCTAAGCTGTTAGAAGTAGAAACAGAAGACATATCTGCATAGCAGTCTCACACTAGTGCTGAGCACATTACAACAAAACTATTTGGTTAATACAGTGGCCTCTGCCAGCTCATAGAGCTCAGAGACAACAAGGCAGTGCAGAATTTGAACCCACCTGCTAAGCTGGGCTCTGTGTGCAAAAGCTACCCTTCAGCTACCGATATTATGGCCAGGATTTCCTCTGCTCCCTGTGTGTGAAAGTCACACATTTTCAGACTCCATCTGCTTCTCAACTCTCACAGCTGGGAAGAGAACAGCACCTTTTTTGCAGCCTCATGAAATGCTCCCTGGCCCAAACATGAAGGAAGGACTTTCTGGTACCATATATCCAGGGGCAAAAAATGTCCTGAGCGACTTGCAATGCAATTAGACCTGCTCTTGAAAGGACCTGCCTTGGTGATTAAAACCATGTAATATATCCAAAAATGCAGACTGAAAGTTCCAGCTCCGCTAATTCAGCTGCCCTGCGTCTTCCACAGGATCATGTGAGGAAGCAAGGAGGCCAGCTCACTAAAACCAGTGGACACACAGTCTGGCTCAGTCATTAGATCTCCAGCATCAGACTTCCAGCTCTGCTCTCATAACTCCCTTCCAGTAAAATCCAGTAAAATGGGAGGTGGCTCAGGGAGACAGTAAAAGCAGGTTAATGCTATTACCACTGCCTCTCCCTGGAGACTACATCATTATCTGCTCAGCAATTGACTTATTATTCTAAGTTTCTAGCTCTGCATCTACCCCCTTCCGCTGTATCAATACAGTTCTCACAGGTACCATATAACTTGAAAAGGAAAAAATAGAACAGTCAGGAGATAATAAAAGGAAGAAATGAAACAGTAAATCGGGAATAATACACTGCTTTCAAGGTTTAGACTCCACTGTGTCTGTGACCTGATAGAGGGTAATTGGCAGCACTGAGAGTACCAGCTTGTATTCCTGCCTGTATGTCAGGGAAAGGAAAGATGCCACCAGAGACCCACCTCCTCCTGCTCCAGGAGAGCAGTTCTACAACAGCGCCTTTGCTGTGGACACAGCTCCTCTCACCCTTCCCTTTCCACACTGCAACTGCTGGAAACAACACTATGGCTTTGCTGGACTCACAGATTGCCCTGAAATGCTGAAGGCAGCGTGGCAGAAGCAGGTACCTGAAGAATGGACGCCAAACTCCACAGCTGGTTCTTCCTGCCACTAATGTGAGACCTTTCCTCCTCCAGAACACATGTGGAACATGCATTACAAAACATCCTCTCTGAGTATGTGGATGGCAGAGCTCAAAGTTATGTACAGTTCTCCTATGCATAAATTTAAGTCCCTATATACTAGAAAAATCTTTTTTTCCCATTGGTGTATGGTTTGTTTGGGGTTTTTTTCTTTGGTTTATGTTTTTGGGGGCCTCTTTCACTTTGTGTAGAAAAAAATATTGTGGGTGTTTTTGAAATAGTATCTAAGAAGAACACATCCTTACTGAATTTTCACATCCTTCCATGCATAAGACAAGATCCATGAGACAGCAGCTTCATGTGCTAACCTGCTAGGCACCTACCACCCCATGTATGGAGTCTTGCAAAAGAAGAACATGCAGCCATGCTAAAAAACAGTTTTTGATGAGAAGGCACACCACCTTTGTGTGATTCATTTTACAACCCTAGCCCCAGCCTTTCTTCTGTCTGTGATGTATTCCTATTTTTGAAAGAAAATGTTGAGGTGGTGAGGTGGGAATCAAGAAATTTAATCCCTGTCAACTCTAATAACTGTGTCTTATGTAGCAATTTATGACATTGGTGTGCTCTCCTAGTCAGCAGAAATACTGGAGTGCTATTATGCGTGTGTGTTCCACCCCCTAACAAGGAAAAGAAACCCGCCCTGGCCAATGAAGAGACCTCTTGGGACAGTAATAAATGCTGACAAAAAAATAATTGTTTGCAGCATTCCTGAAACCTCAGTAATACGGGGGGAACTTTGGTGAGGACTGCTGGTACCAAGTGTGCTGAACATAATCCATGTGGCATTTATTTTCTCTTCCAAAGAACCGCACTGAAAAATTAACTTCAAACTATCTATCAGTCCATAAACCCTCCCCTCTCACACCATCTTTATGAAGGAAGTAAAAAGCAAAAGTATCAGAAGAGGACTCACTGCCAGCTTTTTTTTTTTTTTTAATAAGGTCAGTCCTTTAAAAGGTATCCAAAATTTACTCTCTCTTTTTCATTCATTCTTTTATTTTTAGTGCTATAAAGTTTTAATAATAGGCAATAAATGAAACAGTTCCATTGTTTGAAAAATGAAAGGAGCTATCTGTGCACCTCCATAATCCATCCCATATGGCCGATCTTGCCATTCCCACTGCATGCAGGATTCAGGTCATCATTTCATTGTTCACTGGGGAAGCCAAACTATTGGCTCCAAGTGCCCTCCTGGCTTTCTTATCCTAGACAAAACTCAAAGAGCATTTCCAGCAGAAGCAACTTGTATTCACTTCAGCTGCCCACATCTGAAAGTCAAGTGCTGTTATTTGCCTTCAGCCTAGGGTTTTTTATCTTCCATCACCCTGCTGAGTTTCCTGACTGTTGTCCCTTCTGGCTTCCTCCTGGATAAGGAGATCCTGCAAGCATCTCACTGTCAAATCAACTTTGCTTGGTCTCCAAAAATAGGCTCTGTGGCATTAAACCTGCACCCTTGCTACCCAAACATTTGGCTAGCTGAGCTCTATATCTCAGAAACTCTAGTTTCTCAGTCCCTTGAAGTTCAGGAAAGAAACCAAGTAATAACCTGACTTGTACCTCCATTATATAGGTATTCTTTCACCACCAGGAGCTTCTCTTGTTGCATTTTTACAGATGCTTCATGTGCCTTTCCAAAAAGTGAAGAGGGACCAAAAATCAGGTAGAGGGAATCTCTAAGAAGTAGGAACCAAGACTCAGACTTCAAACACAGGCTAAATTCCTAAACCAACAAGGCAAATGGCTAGATGGCTGAACACCATTACTTAACACGGTTTGAGTGCTCAAAGACTGCAAAACATCATCTAGCTGTTGAGCTGTTTCTATCCTTCCCTCTGAAACCCATCACTGCTCCTTCCCCCAGCTTAAAGACTGAGGCAGTGAGCTATGAATGGAGACACTCATGCAAATAACTGAAAGAGATCTAAGAAAGAATCTGGGAAAAGATTGCTGCTCCATATGGATACAAGCATTTACATCATGATGGGGTGTCCCCAGAGCAACATGGTTTTAGCAATCTCTTGTAGTAATGAAGTGAGACCACAGTCATAAGGCAACGTAGGGGAAGGCTGTGAGCTGATAGAAGCAAAAGATTTAAAAGGGAAACTATTTTAAAAAAAAACCAGTTAACTCCACAATTTCTGCAGCAGGAAACAACAGTGAAACAATAAAAGAATAAATAACTGGAGGGGAAAATATCTACCACCATTTAATGGAAGAATCTCCACACAAAGCAGAAAGGTAATGTCCTAGGGAAGAAGTGGCCTGAGAGTTCCTTTTTTACCAATATGCTCTGCTTTTCCCAGGGGGATTCTTTCCCCCATCATTTGCTGGCAAACTCTAACCATGGCTCTGATTCAGTATCCCTATGTCACTGGGATATGATGTCCTGGAGCTGACTCAGAATTCTGTGTCTCCTGCTGCTGCCACACCTTTTTTTTTTTTCCTTAAGATCTTCTAAAAACCTCTAAAAACCTTAAAACCTCTTGGGCATATACTATTCAATTGCCTGCTTCACAAATGGCCCCTTCTTCAAATTAACCTGTTTCTTTTTCAAAGAAGGCCTACATTTTCAGTGGGACATTCTCCAGCCACAGTCTGATGCACTGCAGTTGAACGAAGTTGTGGGAAGGATATGCGAATGATGTTTGAGGGTGTGGGAATTTGCAGAGCATCATGGCTGCTAATCCAGCTGACCAGTAATCCTGATGAAATGACAAATTCACAAGGGGAAGAGCCATCTAGCATAGTTAGGAGAAGTCCCATTTGGAGAGTCCTCTCCCCACACGGCTTAGACCTGAATGTTTTTCTCCCTCCTATGTGTCCTCTTGAAAGGGAGCAGCTGAGCATTAATGTCCTCCATAGCTGACAACAGCAGTGCAACCTTAGCCAGACCACTGCTTGTGAGGCAGGCGCCTGACTGCTATATATGCTTGCAAATACCTTTGCCTGTTTTTTTCTTCCTAAAGCCTCAGGCTGCTCTCTTTGATGTGTAATACCTTAAAGATTTTAATTCCTCTTTACATCAGCAGAAAGCCTTACTGAGCCCTCCCCACAGCTGCAGCCGTGTAGCAATTTCCTGCCCTTTCTTAAATCAATGAGCTACAAAAATCAGTAATTCCCAACTTTTTCAGGAAACTGTCCAAATTCACTGAGCTAGGACCTTATTAATGCCTTCCATGTTAATATAGCCCACCATGTACCTGGAACTGCATCAATCCTCTTCCTAACCCAGCCCCCAGTGCAGCTGTATCTCTGAACACAGATCTTGTACCTGGGGCACATCCTGCTTCCCACACACAGGAGAGGAGAGCAGAGTAAAAGTCACATATGCCTCAAGGAGAACTGATGCTCCCAGTGAGGATTAAATGAGAGCGGTAACATCTTTTTGCATAGCTTCTGTAAGATGAGAACAGAGGAGCTGAGCTAGGAAATCTCTAGGTCTGTTAGGTGTCTGTGACCATAGAGTGTGTAGCATTACAATGTGTGGTGGAAAACACAGGGACTGAACACTCTCCTTAGCAAACTATAAGGACGTAGTGGTCCTGGGGAACACACACAACAGGAGCATGCAAGTAAAAACTGAATTACAGTGCCCAAGGGAACAGCAAAGGAGGGTTATGCACATGACTTTCACTCTGGCTTGCAGAATCTTGCTTTACAACCCTAGGCTTCTTGTAATGTACTCATGTATGTCTAATTCTATAATAAAATTAATGTTTAAAGCCTTTGTCACACTGATTGAAAGGATACCCACGTCATTTAGATCTGAAATACTCAGATAGGCTGCAAATTCTTCAGGATTCATGATTGGTAGAAAAAGTTGAAATTTTGTTTTGATTTTCTTTTTCTTTTTTGATAACTCTGTAATGTCTTTTACTATCACAATAGGGGTTTTTGATTAAAGTTCCTGTTTAACTATTACCTGTTAAAATACTTTTTTTTCTAAATAACGCTCAAGGTGTTTTATTTAATCTTTTCATAAAAATCCTGGCAAAAATCAAGCGACACAGTCAAAGTGAAATAATCTGACAACACTGGAGAAAAACAGGAATTGTTTGAAATGAGAATCTTTTTGTACTTTTATCCTGAGAACCTATCACAAAGTCATTTTTTCTTCCAACGTAAAGCAAGCATTTGCACTCTAAGTTTTGGCATTTCCTGTGAAAATTAAAATTAAAAAATGCCCTTCAGCCAGCTCTACATATAATAAAGAATAAGCTATTATTTTGCACAGTGTTAGACTGTGACCTATTTGTCTGTTTTACAGTCTGCAATCCCTCATTTTTCTGTGTTCATTTTAATAACAAAAAAAAAAATTAGGAAACTACAGTATCTCTACAAGTTCAATGATTTTACCTAATTCTTTAGATGTCATGGTACCACATCAGCGATACATGAACAGTTTACTAACAACTTATCAGAATGTTAAAGAATGTTTTAAAACATGAAAATCATAGAAATGAGCATATATAAATTAATTATCCAGGACATAAAAAAAAGGAAAAAACCCACCAGCAAAACATATATGCAAAATAACAGAAGGGACACTAAGGTAGAAGCAAAGAGAGAACCAAACATACAGCAGCAAAAAAATACAATCACAGAGAAAAATGTTATCGAGCAGGAAAGTGATAAGCTGTCTTTACAGATATGTTGTCTAAGGATATCTAAACCCCTTTGTCAGGGTTTAGGACTGCAGAATCCAAACAGAGGTAGGAGCAGCACTGGAGGAGACTTCTGAAAAGAAATGGGATCAATCTAGCTGTCTAACCTGGGAAGTATTTCCCAAAGAAGCCACCATTACACATTAAATCTGTTTAGGCGAAATAAAACAGTCCTTCTAATTCCTCTAAGAACTAGTCTACAGAAAATTTCTCCTGTAAAACGTAATTATGATCACAAGATGCCTTCCTCAACCTTAGACACATGCCCTGTGCACTCATCAGGGAAAGCAGGGAAGAGATCAGTGAGGAAACACAAACAAGTTCCTGTTACCTGTTTCTCCCAGAATCTCTGAAACCTTTAGCAAAGGGGTTTCTGTCAATTTTTAATCTGGTGATCTAAAAGGAAGAAAAAGAGAATTAGTTGATGTCTTCAAATTTTTCTCTTTAAACAAATGAAAATTACGGATGATTATCACTCTCACCCAAGCCACCTGTACAGTGATTTTCCATACTTATTTCCCCAGACTTCAGTTAAAGTTGCCCTTCCATTATCCATGAATACACTATCTGCTTACAAGATAATGGCACCAGAGACAGAAACCATGGCAGTATTAGGAATGGCACCAGAGACAGAAACCATGGCACAGCACTGGGGCTGAGAAGTTGTTCCTGAAGGAGAAGCGCACCTCGGACCAGGACGCAAAGCCCCAGAAGCTCTAATTTGTCAATGTCCACGTGGTTTGGGAACAGGCATACTGCTCATGTTTGGCTGGTATCTGAGTTATCCCAGCCTCAACACTCTAGATATCCAGCAGCTGGATGCACTCATGAACCTTCAAACAATGCCAAGGAGGAAAGGCCTAGCAAAGCACAGGCTACAGCCCCCAAAGATGGCAGCTGGCCACCCGGCCACACGTACAGGTTGCTGCTGTCCTGGTCAGCATCTAGGTGGCTCCTCAAGAGTTTTTCGGTCTGGAAATATTTTTTTCTTTTTCTTTTTTTTTTGCTCCTTTAAATAAAGGAAGGGGCAGCCAGATTAACTACTTTGGGGGAGATCTTCCTTCATGTTTTATTTTTAAGCACAAATTCCATATTGGTAAATATGAAAAATAGCATGAGGATTTTGACCTTGCAGTCTGTGGTATTCTACTCACTGTTGGCTATTCCACAACCTGGTGTAGCACAAGAGCTTTTCTCTGCCCGCCTCACCTTGTCCTAGAGATTCTATCTCTGTAGTGAAAGCAGAGTGAGATCTCCAGACCCTATCAAATTTGAGGTGTTTTTGCTGAAACTGCTCAGAAGGGACTAGTTTAATACAGTCTGATCTGAAGTGGATTTGCAGGTGTTTTGCTTCTGTTAGAACCAAGCCTTTGCTCTGAATATGAACCTCAGATCTGGAATGCAGCTCCTATTTTTGCAGAAGCTTAATTTGTGAACTTAATTTCCGCTAGCCTGACTTTGCAGCTGTCCTGGGACTTGTGTGTACAGACACAGATATGTTCTGTAGAGGATGGAATTACAGCAGAGGGAATCCCTGTGGTGGATTTGCTAACATTTTACAATTGTTTCCAGAGACACTTCTCCCAGTAAGACAAAGTTTTACAGCCACTGGAGGGCATGCCGGCAGATTCAGGGGGTTTAAATTTGGGTTTAATGAAAAGGTTTCTCCAGCCCACTAGAATCTCCTTACTGGTATTATAAAAATGTGATTGTGTCCCCCAAATTTTTCTGGACAAAATCCCCAAATGCTTGGAATTCAGAGAGACAGAAACTTTAGTGCTTATTTAGAGTGAGGCAGCTTATGGTATCAGTCCGTGACAGGGATCCCTCCCTTAGCACCTCCCTTACCTGTGTAATTATGTCTTATAGGTCTGGTCATGAAGGAAAAATGACAGGCTTATTTTCTCTCATTTCTTCTCCTTCTCTATCCTCTTTTCATGTCTGGTTACAGCTAAAGTTTTTGGAGTATATGCATTTGGCTGAGAGGGGTAGGAAATTTCCCGCACTGCAATTACAGAAAACCCACCATCGTGTTCCAATATTTTTGATCCATTTCAGGTCCTTATTTAAGTCGGTTTGAGGGGACCAGACTGAGAAAAAAGTTAGCAATAATGGGAAGAAAAAGAAGCAGTTGTGGGAGCATTGTCAGCATGTATGTTGCAAAAAACTCCCAACTCTGACATGTGAACTCCCAAAAAACTCCCAACTCTGACATGTGAATTGTTACAATTCACAATTGTTAGAAATTGTTTAAATATTACAATCTGCCTTAAGCTAATTTAATATGTGTCTGTCCCTCAGTCCAAAAATACTGAATATAATGACATCCACTGAGTTCATGAAGTCATTCTCCACAAGCACAGTTGTTGCCATGGAAAAAATACTAACTTCATAATTTTTTTTCACCAGCTTTTTTCCATTCAAGACTCCTCTGCAATTCATGGCAGAAAACTGTATAATCTATTGCCCTAACAGGTTTGTTAGTATATTATTTTTATTCCAAGTGAGTTTGTACCCTCATTCTAGTTTTACAACAGTAACTTGCACTCTCTAAGTGGACACACTATTAATGCAGCAAAAATCTTCAATAACTGACATTCTGTTTCACATGGTTGGGGAAAAAAATTACCTTATGTATCCCTTTTAATGCCATCACAACCCATACCTCAGTGAGGAGGAGAATGGCAGGAAAGGGAAATGGGATGTTCCTCTCACCTGAGAATAAAACAGGGAGTATGTGTAGGCAAACAAGAGAAGGCAAGCTCCCTGAACCCAAAGCATGACAGAGGTGCTGTGAATCTCTGAGGCAAGGGCAGCTGGCAGATGAGCATAAGGAGACTACAAAAAGAATGGGTGGATATAAGGAGCTGTCAATATGTGCAGTGAATGTGTCTAAAGAAGTGATGAAGCAGGACACCTCATCAAAGAGTAGGACACAATATTTCACTGGCCACTGAAGGAGAAGGGAGAGCAAATGTGTACAATCAGAGCCCCACCCAACCCGGCCTTGAACACCACCAGGGATGGGGCATCCACAGCTTCTCTTGGGCAACCTGTCCCAGTGCCTCACCACCCTCACCACAGTAAAGAATTTTTTTCCTAATATCTAATCTAAACCTACTCTCTTTTAGTTTGAATCTATTCCCCCTTGTCCTGTCACTACACACCCTTATAAAAAATCTCTCTACATCCTTCTTGTGTGCTCCCTTCAGGTACTGGAAGGCCACAACTTGGTCACCCAAAGCCTTTTCTTCTGATCTTTATTTACAGTGGGAAGCATTTTTTTTTCCCCTGTTCCCCAGCCTGCTGTCCACCCACTCAAGAAGTCTGAAGAGAGGTTGCCATTGAAGACTGATGCAAAAAAGTTAAGTACCTCAGCTTTCTCCTTCTTTGTTGTTACCAGTTTTCCAGCATTGTTTATTGGAGAGGTACACCTTCTTGAACCTTCCTTTGCTGGTTAACATACCTGTAGAAGCCCTTATTATTTTTTCCAGGTTCAGTTCCAGCTTTGTCTTGGCCTTCCTCACCCAATCCCTACACAACCATACTTAATCTCCTTACTCTTCCCAGGTTATCTGACCTTGTTTCCATTGCCTGTGCATTTCCTTCTTTCCCTTTTGTTTGAGGTCCCTACTCAGCTATACCCGTCTCTTGACTTCCTTGCTTGATTTCTTGCTCCAGGGAATTGCTAACTCTTGGCTATATAGAAGACTTCCTTAAAGATCTGCCATCTCTGTTTTATCCCTTGTTCCTGAGGGCAGTCTCGAAGAGGATCCTATTGACTAACTTCTAGAAGAGCTGAAAGTTTTCTTTCCTAAAGCTCAGGGACCTAACTTGATTCCTTACCTTAGGACATTTATGCACGAGGATTTCAGTTCATGTGCAATACAGGCATTCAAAGACTTATTTTGTCAACAAACTGATGAGATTGCACTTCTTTAAAAGTTTTTCCTTTGCTGCTATAAAAACCCCAACTATGTGTTTTCTTTCTGAGACAACAGATCTGGACTAGTTGTACTACCTTAAAATTATAGCAGGGACAAGACACAGTAATTTGTACCATGAGACAGCAAGGAAATTTGAACACAACACATCTCGTTATGATTGATCTCACCTACTTACATTACAGAAAAAGATACAACCATCTTATCTCCAAGGTGGTTTTCTGACAAGATACTTGAAATCTACACTCTACCCCAGAGCAAGTATTTTCTTTTTTAGCCTGTAAAGCGTACACTCTTCTTTAGCTTTGTTTGGTAGAGAAAAAAAGGTCTCAATCACAAAGAGCACACTGACATTTTTATGACCACACAACATAAAAGGAGCCTGAAGGCACACATCTTTACCTGTTGATTTTGGTAGGCTGTCACTGTGGTGAAAACTGTCTCAGGGAAGTTAAAAGTTTTCACCCCATCTCCTGAAGGAACTGGCTTTGTAGGAGAAAGATCACTGCTGAAATCCTTGCGGATGACATGAACACGAGGCTGGTATTTATGCATTGAATGTAAGATTATCTGAAGAGAAAACAAAAGGAAAAGGACTTTTTTTCTTTCCCAAATATTTTACACCACATCCAGATGTACAAGAAAGCAGGGATGGAGTAAGAGCTAATATGGCGAAAACTACCCTTTTCTTACAAGCATGTATGAGACAAAGTTTGTGCTAAGTGCAGAGAGAAAGCTGCTTTATTGCTTTATAGGGTCAGGCAACAGTTCAAGGAAAAGCACTGAAACAGGGAAAAAGCTCCATAACTCTGGAGAGCAGCTACAGACGTGTGCTGAACAAGACAGAGGAGCATCAAAGCAGCAGCAGCACCCTTTCAAGACTGGGAGAGGCAAGACTGGGACAGCAGGCACCACAATTAACTTCTAACTTACATGGCCTTGATCATCAAGTTCGTTGTTGGTCAGCTTGAGCTTGTCAAAACTGACCACCTGCCTCATCCAGGTGTCTCCAGAAGCCAGTGAGTCGGGGTGGATGTAAACCCTTGGGGGTACTGGAGAGTCAGCATTGCCAGCCACCATCCACTTGGAGCTGTGATACACATACCTGAAAAAGGAAGGGTAGACCTAAGGGAAGTTGTCACTCACTCACTGTAGGAACATGTCCAGAGCTCCTCCTCCCCTGCCACCCTACCGCATGCAATTCAAGCTCTCATTTGCAGTCAGGGGAGAATGTGCTTTATTGCAACCTCCTACCTTCTAAATGAAAGCCAGATTATCCCTGAGCCACTTGTTCAGACTTGATTCCTTATTAAAACCGCTTTGCAGTTATTTTCCCAGTAAAACTCTGCCACATGTGCCTTCTCAACTCCTTAACCCTCTCTGAGCCAGAGTAAGAGGCTGGAAAATACGGATAAACAAAGTCCTCTCTGAAAATATTAATAAATGCCCTGTAATTTCTGGAAATCGGCACTGGATCCCATATCAGACTTCGCAAAACACATGTGGCTTCAACTAGAAAGGGCAAAAGCCAATAGATACCACTAGAACAATTGCTAAAACAGAATTTCTGGTTTGAAATGTTGCAAAACAGGAAATTCCATATGGTATTACATACATTGGGACTAAAGGAAAAAAATTATTTTTGTTTTCCTGACCTTTTGTGATCTTTTATGTTCCTGATCTAGCCATCCTATATATGCCATAAATTTTTCTACCACAGCTTTGCCTAGACACTTTTTTTTCTGTCCTGTAGCTAGTTCCATCTAAGACATTTCACAAAGAGTTCTGCTAACACCTTGAAGTTCTGCCCTGTACTGCCCCTCATTGGGTCTCTACTCAGCTCTGCTAAGCTGTTTCGGTCTTTACCTACAAAGAGTGATTAATTTCCTGTATTTTCACAAGAAATGAAAAGAAAAAAAAGGTCTGTTCCTTTCCCTGCTGGTTTGCTCAATGGACAGAAACAAAGGGTAAGACAACATATTTATTTTCAATGTTAATGTTGTCAGAACCACACTCAAAGAAACAAAAAAAAACCATCCAGCTGAGTATCAAACACTGTCTTGATGCTTCCCCAGTAAAAACATTTTCCTGAGAAACACTCTGCACAATTTGAGAGCAAAAATGTAGTATTTAGCATTTGAAGCATAGGGTCAATTCCAAATCCCTGAAATCTGGTTCAGTCAAGACTGTTAGGGGAAAAGGGGTCTTTTAATAAGAATACATAAATCACCTCTGTCTGGATAGTTTTCTGGGATGTAGGGGACCATGAGTTTTCCAGAGTACATTTAAGGGTCAGAAGCCCACTAATATCAGAGAAACTTCTTCCTGTCTTTCAGCTCAGTGGTGGAGTGTTTCTCAATGACTCCACACTGTAAGTCAGGGACCAATATTCACTGTGGCTGCTGTGCTGGACAGTGAATGCTTTTAAAATTTAAATCATCCAATTCAGTTCAGGCCAGACCTGAGGTTCCTATCTTAGTTCAGCTGCTGCTTGCCCATTCCTTTCTTGCTGAAGTAGTTTTAGAGGCTGCAGACTTCTCATTGATAAATCCAGTTATCAGTTCCCGCAGAAAGTTGTAGCGAATTATGTTAATTAGGAAATGCACGACAGGGAACTCCTCAATTAAAAACTGCTATTTGAAAAGAAAAAGGTTTAAATCCAAAGAGACTATATTAAACCTCTGGATTTGTGTCTCGTGATTCTGGTCAAATCAACCACGTTTATATAAATCAACACGGTCTCCTCCAGCAGACCTTTGCAATGGTGTATAATGGCAGGTGTCCTTGCTAGGCTGTCATTAACAGTAAGTTATTATAAGATTCCTACCTCTGCACTTAAAAAGCTTACCTGTATCTCTTGTTATCCACAGGGACAATGTCCATGGCAATATAATACTGCTGATGGGGATCCAAGCCTGTAATTTTCACCCTCATGGCTGGAAACATTCTCCTAGGAAAATAAGAGTAGAAATAAGGGGGGAAAATGGTGAATAAGGATGCTGAAGTGGGTCCTTATACCTCTTTCTGACACCAGGAGCATGCTATTTTACACAGCCCAGTACTTGCTATGGACTCCTCTGGACTTGGTGTGGGTAGAAAAGACTGTGCTGGCAGTGATTTGAGTCTTCAAATTTTTCCCACTTAGAAAAAGGAGTGGCAGGATAACAACCTGTAAGTAATAATAAATACTCACAGTCAAGCACTCTGTTTCCAGTTCATAGGAGACAATTCTACTATACTTTACACAGATTGTCCTCTCTAAGGCATTTTTAGGTAGTATTTTGTGCAATGTTGTCTTTCTATGCCAGGTCTCTATTAAGCATTTTCTTCTGATAGGCAAATTATGGAACTATACACCAAGAAGAATCAATTCCCAGCTTTTCTCTTGTCTGAGCTCAAGTTTGGTTCTGCTGTACATTAGTCACTGCTCTGGAAGTGTTTGTAGCAAAGCAATAATTTCAGAAGAGAACAGATCAGAACAATTTTAACCTTGAAGATGTCAGTGATAGTGTGGCTATGGCATAATTTCTCATTCTTAAAAACTTTATGGTGGCCAGTAGACCAATATCTGTTCTATACCTCCCTCAAACAGCATGCTAAGGGAATTGCTTGTGCCATATTATATTTGCAAGTAATGTGATATTTTCACGTCTTCACGAAATCTGAGGAGCAGAACTGCGCGAAGTGCAGATGAAATCAAGTAGCAGAGCAGAGCACTGAAAGAAATCCTGCGTTGTTTCACTGGCTGTTAACTCAAACCTGAGCTCTACTTGACTAGCTTCTTAGCCCTTATCTGAGAAAAACTTGAGTGGAGGTCCTATAGGATGATGTTACTCAATTGCATGACTTCTACCTAGAAAATGCAAAGGTTTGGTAGGAGACACTCTGAAAGTATTGCATGCTCATACAAAATTACATTCTACTTCTCTGACAAGTAGGCATATCCTTATGGAATGAAGGTTTGGATGGAAGGAGGATATTAAAGGGAAATTTAAAATCATAATGTCAAAATAGTGGAAAAGTGTACAAGAAATGTTGTCCACTTTTTCCAGGAGCCATCTCTAGAAACCATCATGACACTTTCCTTTCTATTTAGTGAGAAGCAGCGAAACATCAGAGAAGAAGATTTAATTCTCCCAGAATTTCTGTTTCTCAAGGTATTACTAGTGGACATAGCCTGGAGGAGGGAGAAAACAGGAAATTTTGTGTCAACATCTCCAAATATGTCTCTTAAACTTTTCACTGCAGGGATGTGACCATGACAAGATATTTTATTCTTTCCCATCCAAGCCACATAGAGCCACTTGCAGAAGAGAGTGAGAAGGAGGAGGTTGGTGTTCAGCCTTTACCTTACCCACAGCTCCTTCGTTTCAGACCACACTCAGAAGATAAGTTCTGATCTATTAGCAACTGCAACTGCTTTGGAAAAGGGTATTTCTCCTGGGGAGTGGGGAGAGCACCACAGCACAGCTGCCGCAGCACAGCAAACCCAAGTTATGAGAGACATAAAACTGTCAGAAAAATCATCTGCAGAAACTCTTCAAGGACAAAGCAGATTAGTGCAATTGATAGTGTGAGTTTACTAGTGAAATGACTTGGGGGGGGGGAGGAATAATGGATTAGCCTTTGGTGGCTTGAGGGCATTACCTTGTTTCTACCACAATAGCTCATTAAATCTGCCAAGCCAAGTGGGTACAGGATGTGGCATTTTACAGTCCAGCTCTCCTTAATTAGAGAGAGGTGGCTTGGGAGCAGCTAAAGAGGCAGGTCATGTTTCAGAGGGTTGATGAGAAATGCAGGATTAAATCTGAGTCTCTTTGGGTCCAAGACTACACACTGTATTGGGTAAATTGAACACTCTGTGTGTCCCAAGAAGCTCCCTCCAAATCTGCAGCCCCGTGTAAAGTTGCAGTATAGCCTGTGGGGTTGTTGCTGATGAAATACCTTGTAAAAGATTACCACAGACCATTCAGCAGGCTTAGAGGCTAATCTCTAAAATGATCGGAGAGAGCTCGGCTGATCCCGCTGCTTTCTCTAAGGTTTAAGTGAACTTTTAAAGTTTTTTGAATTATTACTCTTTTTCTTTTTCTGTGGGTGTGAAAGTAACTTAGGTTTCTTTGCAATAAGGATGTGGCCTGGAACTGTCACAGCAGGTCTCCAGCAGCACTGCTGCATGGAAAGGGGAAAATGGAAAAGGCACAGGCAAACAGTGGTGACTTAGGGATGTACCATGTGTAATCCTGGTGAAGTCCTTGTTCTCTGCATTTCCTTTTGGTTGGCTCTTGGTAGGCTCTTGGTCCCCCAGAGGCACCAGCCTTATAGAAAACAAGGGGCTCCAAGGTTTTGAAGTAATTTAGGCCATTTTAATATGGCTTATGAATATGATATGAATAAACAGTCAAGAATCTTTCATCTAGACAGGTATCAGCTAGCTTCATAGCCAACAGCTACAGACATGAAGGCTGTCAGTTTTCATTGGGAACATCTGATGACACCTGATATATTTTAGGAAGAGGTTTTATATCAGCAGCAGTTTGGGATGATCAAGTTATTTATATGTTAGCTTTACCACTCAGCAGGAAAACAAGTCTTCCTAAACTTAGACTGTGAACTTACACACAGTACCCTTTTAGGAGAAATATGATGTGATATGAAATAAGTTATTAAATTACTTTAGGACCACTTACAAGTGTTTTAAAAAGCATTTTAGTAATGACCATATGCCTCAATCTACTCAATTTCTGTTTTCTTTCGCAATGAAAGTGAGGTTTATGAACATCAAATGAGAAGAAAACTAATGATATATAAACATCTCTAAGTATTGATCAGTATTATCCAGCACTGTAGTGTACTGATATTAAGAACCATGCTTGTGAACTTTCAGTAAAAGAAAGAAGTAGTTGGATTTTGGCAACTAGCATTATATCTTTGTTGTTGTTTTTGTTTAAAATTTTCGTTTAACACAAAAAATAGAGTTTGATATTCGTCTGTGAAAATTGTTCAAAGAAGGTATATCAGGTGTAACAGGTGTTTCCTCCAATGGAATAAAGCTTCAGTTTTTAACCCTTAAATTAGAAACTTAAATAAGATTAGATTTGCATAAGGGTGACATCTGTTAAATATAAACCCTAAAATGAAGGGCTGTGCTCTTCAGTTGTAGCAAAAGACAATTTGTCTATTGACAGTAACAGAGTAGTAATTTCCCAGATATAAAAAATCCAATAGAGAAACTCTACAAAATAATCTGGTTTAAGTTTGCAGATTTAGTGTGTACAGTGTTTACAGTGTGTGTCAGTTTACAGGGCAGCCTGAAGTTATCATTGCTACTTCATATCTTATATTTCCTTGCATTTAAGACTGGTGCCAAATGATATTTCTTTACAAAAAAACAAACATGTAATGTGTGAGGGAAAGAAAGGTAATGCAAGGCAAGGCAGGGCAAGGCAAGGTAACAGAGGAATGCCTTTCTGTTTCCCTCTGCAGCATGGGATGTTTGTTTTGAGAGGAAAAGCTGAGGGCAGGGCTTGTGAGCAAAAGGATTTATTGTTTATGAGGGAGAGGAAGATTAGCAGATCTTCTCAGTTGCTCCCAAAGGGGATATTTTTCTGGAAGCTGGAGAAAGCTCATCTGACCCGCTGGGCCAGGACCTCTAAGCAGCAGTTTGGTAGCTGTAGCCTGCCAGCCCTTGCTCTGAGAAGTCCTCTCCATGGGCCCCTTCAGCATCAATAGAGCTTCAATACAAAATCCCTGCTACTGTCACTAACTGAGGAGCACTGGAAATGAAAAATAATGCTTAGTAATGTAAACAGCCCTAAGTACTTATTACAAACAATTCAGACTCATGATTTTAGGGAGGCAAGGAAACTCCATGCAAAATACCATTTTGCATACAGGAGTCAGGAGAGGACAAGGTCACAAATTCACAAGTTCCACTCACTTCTGGTTTTTTCCACTCTTATTATGAAGCCTGGCCTCAGCACTTTGGTTTGAGCCATCCTGTGGTATGGATATGATAACTGTGATATGACACATGAGATAATTTCCCCTATTGTTGAGATGAGATCCTGGCTCTGTGACAGGTAAAACCTGAGTTCCCAGAGCAATGTGGATGTGCTGGTATGCATGGTCACACTCCATATAACCACCTCCATAAACAGTAGGCAGCCATTTCCTCCCAGAGAAGGACTCCAAGCACTCTTTATAGTGTATTCCTGCAGGAATAAGTGCACATTGTTTCCCACTTTGGGCAGTACTTCTATGCATCAGTTAACAGTTACCCCTGCAACTCAGATGGCCATAGACTTTAGATAGGGATTGTAGAGATGAAGGGAGAGATTCAAATTCCTCTGTTGATGTTGCCAGGGTACAAGCATGATCACTGTTAGTAAAGGAGGGTAGATTAAAAGAGTTAAAGATGGTTTTAGGTCTAGTTGCTCAAATCAGTATGGCTCAGTGCTTAAGCTGAATTTATTTTATTTTATACAGGGTCTAAGATTGCCTCTCAAACAAAAAGGAGATAAAGGTGATTGCAGATTTGAACGCACTGCAGCTGACAGCCATTTGCACCTTTTGCACAAGGAACGAAGGTGTCTTGTTATAAGAATCCGATTAAAATTTGAATAACAATGTTTTGATGAAAGGGAAGAAAGGAAAAGTCATAAGAGGACTGGAATAAGTTATGAAAACAGACAAAAAAAGACATCTGTAAATATACCATCAAGAAAAGAAAAAACAAAGCAGAATTAAATATGAGTAAGAGTGGGAGTCTGAAAGACAAAAAGTGTAGTCAGCCTGACGTAGTCAGGATATAACTCCAGAAATATGTTTGAAATGAGAACGTAGGTTAGAAACTAGCATTACATAGCAAAACAGAAAGACATTGTGTGGTCAAGCAGGAACCAAGCAGTGCCTTACAGGTCATAGAAAATTAAGGAGCAGCTGTAGTTCTAGGCAACTGAGTCTGTAATTATAATGGCTTCCAAAACAAGAAGGTCTTAGAGGATTCAAACAGGGTTTCAAAAGAGAAAGCAACAAGAGCAAAATCTTCTGTGGGGAAGGAAGCAGATGCAAATTACCCTGTGCATCTCTCACAATTTCAATAAGTAGTAGAAAATCTTGAGGAAAGAACATGAGCTCTGCTATTTTTTCCAGAAATTATACATACTATTCTATGAGATACATCATGTATCATGCATCCCACATGGAGAAACAGGACTACCTGAATCAGCCCTCACCCATCACTAACACATCTTCTCTGAAAGAAAAATGTTTAACCAGAGAAGTTAAACATCTCATTAGTAAATGTTATCGTATCTGTAAGGTCCATCCTCAGTAAACAGGCATATTACCTAAACAAACTCCCCAACTCTTCATTTTGCTTTACAACAGTCAACCTACAAATATAGTCAACAGGAAAAAAAAAAAAACCCACCAACCAACCCCCTCTAATATTATTATCATCACTTCTGGAGAAGAATATCATCAAGCAGAAAAAACCCATATATTTAGTAGCTACAGCTACAAAGATTTTCTGTGGGTAGCCAGTGATGAGACAGTTGACCATCAGAAGTCAAGAAAGCATCTCGTTTCAAAGAGAAAGAATATTATTTAGGATTATAAAGAATTTATGATTTACACAGTAAGACATGTAAGTGATACATGGTCTTCCATAAGTGGAAAAATTATCCAAACTGGAGCTTGCAAAGGCACTTGAGAATATTATTAATGGTGTTATAGGAAAAAAATCTTGGAAAGAGAAGTATTCTTTACAGTCCATACAGGTTTTCCCATGTCTATTTCCTTCTAAAAATTATCAAAATATCTATTGTTTTGGACTCCTTAAATAAAGTTAGTGTGCCTGTCTTTCTTCACATGTGCTATTAAACACCTCTGACAGATGCATGAATAAGAAAGGAGATATTTCATCAGAAGATGCAGACCAAGATTTTGACCAAAGAATAGAGACATCTCTTCCAAAACATGAGCCAAAATCTAAGAAAACAATTTTTTTTTTTTTTTTACTTGGGGCCAGGTTGAAACAAAGAGAAAAAGATCAGATGAGGGAAGTGAATTTGAATGTTTGACTTTGTGATGCTTCTTTACTAAATGGGACTCATTTTTCCTGGCATGGTGCTTCTCTGGAATTTTAGTTCAGCTCCATCGTGTACCCACATGGACGGAACTATGTACACCTCACAATAATTCTTAATCAGCTTCCTCTTATTACTGTGGAATTAGGGATAGATATCTATTGTTTGATATGATGATACGTGATGCAGGAAGACGTATTTGTCTGAAAGGCAACATGAAATCGCAAATTCCAAGAACCATTGCTGACATTAAACATTTCAATTCATATATGTCAGAACAATAGTTTTAGATCAAAAGTGTCAAAATACATAGTTCCAATCAACAAATAAGAGTTTACAGCTCAAGGAAAGCTGATGAAAATTTCCAACTAAGAGTTGTTTAAAAAAAAAAAAAGAGAGAAAAACCAAATCCAGAAGAGCATTTAATTCTGTGTATTTTCCTAAAAACTTTTAAGGAACTACAGAATCTTTTTTCCTTTATATGTACATCAGCCTGACCAAACTCTTCCAAAGTATTTAATTTCATTATGTCTCTCCCCAGAATGTTTTACCATGGTTTTTATTCCAGAACCCTTCCTTTTCCAAGATCCCTGCCAATGATGTCAAGGCTTCTGTGAAAAGTTGCATTGAACTATTTGCAAAATTCCAGCGGCATTGATGTTTCAACTTTTTTGATGACTTAAAAAAAAAAAGAAAAGCACCTTAAAAAGGGTATGGCTTTTTAAGATGTCAGAAAGGTCAGCTCCTTCATGCAGAAAAGTGTGAGCTGATGAGATCATCTTCATACCACTAAGTTCTGGGCATTTTAGTTTGAACTAGTGTTGGTAAGTTTTGAGATATTTATGCTGCTCTTTAGTCTATCTACTCTATGTATCATAAGAGAATTAAATATAGTTAATCCAACAGGTAATAATGTATTATTTTATGTTTCTGAAACAGCATGGTCCAGGCACCAGGATAACAAAGTCAGAAGCAAGGAAGTTGGTTCTTCCAGTGCCATATTTAATGATGCTGGACAGATCACCTAATCTGTTTAGGTCTCGATTTCACCCCCTATGAAAAGGGGATAATAATAAAATTTCTCTGTGTTTGCTTTGACACCTCCAGAGAAAAGGTGTTGCACAATAGCAAGTGATATAATTCCTGTTACTTTGCCTCTTCCATTTGAGAGAGAAAGGCAAAACCAGCAGCCCACCTTGTATTGATGCAAGATGATTCCTGTGCCACAGAGATCGTATATCTAACACTGGGAGCTAATCTGGCTCTGATAATCTTTTTTCAAATTATCTGGACTTCCTGGGGCTACGGAGCAATAGCACTAACTTCACAAGAACGGAAAACAACAAGTCTAGCTGTTTTGGAAAATTCTGAAAGCACAGATATAAAACAACACTATAAACAATAGAACACTGTGGGTTTTCCCCAAAACTTGGGGGGAAATCTCTTCTGCATCCCTGAGGCAGGGTCGGGACAGCTCCCAGGGCAATCACGGGATCTGCTCGCCGTGGCGGGATCTCTCCGTGGTGCTGACATTCTCCTTCGCTCCATTAATCGGAATTAAAACCTCATTAGGTGGAGGTGAGGAACAGACTGTTAACGCAAACGTGGCTAAAAATTCTAGTTTTGGGGTTCTATAAATGTACAACTAGCTTCAGGCTTTGTTTTGGCAAACAGACGTCTAGCTATTTTTTAATAGTAGACAGCAATGAAGATCTTTCCCTTGGCTAACAGCATGGCAGAGTGGGTTTTTCTTTCTAAAAGAATCTCACTTATTAGTGGCTCTTCCTAATCTCAGCTGACATAGTATCAGCTGCAATAGCCAAGGAAAACATTACGCCTGCACATTTTTTATACAGGACATCATTAACACTTTATCTATATAGAACTGCAGGAAGACATTCATTTGGTGCAAAGGTGAGTTTGAATTTCACTGTATTTGAGATTAAATCAACTGGCTCATGAAGTGCTATGGAAACTTGAAAGGAAACTCAAGTGGCTCACCCCCAAATGCATAACTCATTTTAAATTCAGTACAGCCAACAATACAATGATCGTTTCCTGATTTACTTATTCAAAGAAAAGACCATTCTCAACAGTTTCCTGCAGCTGTGAGTTCTCCTTTGTAGCCACTTATTCAAGTAGTAATATGAAACAACTTTACTTGTCTTAAGAAAGCTAGTAGGAGATACAGCTCTGAAACTTTGACAGCCATTTAATTAATTCTGTGTATTTATTCTTTTGGCTCATCAAGAAGGAAAAAGAAAAGTTTCTTTCTTCAAAAAAATATTTTTTTTTACTTTGTTGGGTTATGATTTCTTTTTTAACTAGATATAAAACCAGAGATGTCTTACCTGCCTGCTTTTGTGATGATCATCTCTGTCCCAATGTCATGAAATCTTTTCCAGAGGTCAGCACACTGCAGCTCTACCTGGATCTCTTCCATGGATGAAGGTGGAGGAGGCTGAGGGCCTGAGCCACCAGATGTAAGGTCGGAATGGGAGCCAAATGAGCAGGATGTCCTTTCTGTCAGTACCTCTGTGTCTGACCCAGTGCTCTGCTCTGAGTCTGCAAAGTAAAGAATTCAGGTAAGATGCTCCAGTTCTACCTACTGTGAGTGTTAAAAGGAGGGAAGAGGGAAGTCAACACAGAAAGTGCTAAAGAATGATACAATGCCCTTTTATAAGGTGTATATATGTATAACACATATATATTTATGGTTTGTTGTGATTTGGGGCTTTGGGTTTCCAACATGATATCTGGCATTTTTGTAAAGTTTTAGAAACAGCTGAAAAAAGGACCCTCAGCATAAAATAAAAATAGTAGCAAGCAATGCAGGGGATGAAGTTAAAAATATAGATTAAAAATAGAAATGAAAAAAAAATCATTCAATCCATAGTTTCAATCTAGGATTAGATGGGCTTACTGGAAATCTACATTACATTTAATTGAATATTGTCCCACACTACTATTGAAGAGTTGGTTATTTTTAAACAACACTTTTTTTTTTCATTTTAACATCTTTTTCATCAAAAACAATGAATAGGTTTTTATTTTGTTATTTGGCAGCACTGTTTTGAAAATGTTTCATTTGCTCCTATAAAACTTTTTTTTGAAGAATGATATTTCCTGAAAAGATAACCATGCAGCTTTTGGTGAATAAAATGCTCTAGGCTACAGAAGAACAAAAAAAGGTGATAGTAAACATATGGAATATGTTACCAAGGAAAGCAATTGAAGCAAACTGCAGAAAAGAGCACACAACAACCTCTATGGGGGAGAAGAAGAAAAAGGCTTGCTCAAAAAACAAGCAACCAAACAAAAAAGTTAGGTTCAACTAGTTTGACAGTCCAGGCTGTCATATTTGGTCAGGGAGCCATTTCTTTGCAAAAATATCTCATTAATGTGTTAGGTAGGTACGGTATTTATATACAACCCTCATTCTCATATAGTAGGGCTAAGATGAAATTTTGCAAATAGCAGTGTTATTTTGAAACAGGGTGCATGCCCACATTATATCAAATTAATTCACAATACATTCTGCAAAGCAATGTGTTTATGTCTTGAGTCTGATTTTTGACAAATTGGCACCAGTATTATATAAATGATTAACAGCAGAATAAAGTGATGTGACACACTCCACCAAAAGGCTCAGGAAGAGCTCTGTGGATTTCAAACAAGATTCAGAAGCACTATTCTTGAGTGTCCTCACTGATCACATAAGTACAAGCAATCTCAGTGAAGGAATAAAACATCTATTTACACTTATTCTCTGCACTTAAAAAAAGAAAGAGATATCCCTGTCTGCATGGGAAACCTAAGGAGACAAAAAGTAACAATCTGTGCTAAAAATGTGATTAAATCATACTATCTAAAATTCCCTCCATACCAAACAAATGCCTTTAAGAACCCTGAGGTCATGGAGGCTGAGTCTCAGGTTTACAGTATTTCTGAGAGACAGTGTCTGCAGGAGCAAGCTTGCACATCAGTGCAGAGGGCAACAGACAAGAAGACACAGGCGTTGAAGATACCACCTGTGGAACCACCAGCCCCATCTCCTGCTACATAGAAACATTTCTGGTAAATCCATTTTGCTGCAGTGATATGGACACAAAGTCTTTGGCTGATAGTAGAAGAGAAACTTCCAGTCCCAAGTGTCACCAGGAAGCATTTATCTTTTGTGAGAGCCCTAGGTGATATCACTAGACAGTGGACATTTTGCTCAAAGGATGTTTCCAGAAAGCTCTGTCAATTATTTAGACAATATGCCAGTACAATGTAGAAATTCTGTAGGACATTAGAAAGGTTCAGGATGTATTGCTCCCAATCCATTTTGGACAGGGACTCCTTTATGTCTCCCATAGACTTCCAAGCTGGGCTGATGCCTTAATAGGTCAATACTTCTAAAGGAGTAACACAAAATTACCAGTGTAGGATTGTTACATAGAGACCAGTACTACACTCAAAACTGATGTCCTAGACACAAGGTGATTCAAGATAATACAAGATACTTGCTGAGGTTCTGTGGCCACAAGACAGATAGAGGTCACTATGCTTACGTCTTCCTAGGGATAGTTAATCACTTTGTCCTTCAACAAAAAGGAAGAGGATGCTTCAAAAATCACAGTAAGACCTTTCTATGTATCTGCTCATGTGCTGAACCAGAAGTCTAACATCTTCTCCTAGGTCATAGAATCACAGAATTCACTAGGTTGGAAAAGACCTCTGAGATCATCAAGTCCAGCCTACGACTGATCACCACCCCATGTCAACTAGACCATGGCACTAAGTGCCACATCCAATCTTTCCTTAGACACCTCCAAGAACAGTGACTCCACCACTTCCCTGGGCAGTCCATTCCAATATCTAATCACCCTTTTTGTGAAGAAATTCTTCCTAATGTTCAACCTAAAATAAAGCTAAACTACACTGAGAGTCTAAAGAGACTGGACCTAGGGAAAACCTTCCATTATGGAGTCCTCCTTCTAAAATGAGGCACAAAACTGTATATTTGAATCTAAAGAGGCTGGTTTAGGCCACATCACTTGTGCTTGGTTTAGGCACTCAGAAACTCAATGCATCCTCTGAAGCAGTATGGTAAATGGCCAACAGATGGCACTTGGCTAGATGCTGTCCCCACATCATTCCAGCATTTCCTGGACAACTTTTCAAACTGGGCATCTGGCTGGAGCCTTGGGGATCCTTGGAAATTAAGCAGAACTGCATGCTGCAGAAAATTAAATATCAGAGGCTTAAGCCCCCTCTCACTGATTTTATGCTGATATCATCCCACTGATTTTACAGACTTTTGGAGGTTTTTTTATTATTATCATGGAAGTGGAAGGAGAGCCACAACCTTTATTTATTAATTCCTTTCCCATTTCTACCATCTCCAGATCACCCTGGAAATCCTCAACTCATAGTTTCTTTTCATCCACAAATTCCCAGGCTTTTTGTTGGCAGATAGGAAGTAAACACCATTCTCACAAGCGTAGTGACTCTGAGGTCAGTATCCCCACTGAATGTCCCAAGATAATGGACAATAACCCCAACCTGTTTCCTGCACCAATACCATGTCTCCTGGGATCAGAACCTTCTTACACAAATCAGCGAGGTGCTACTGCCTGACTTCTTTCTACTACTCAATGGGTTAGTGTTCCTCATGTAAATTCCCTGAGTTTTCATCAGTCTGGTACAAGAGGCAAACCAGCATGTGAAATGTTAAAAGACATTAATTTTCTAAGCAAATTCATACATGAATCTTCAGCAGAGTTTTCACTGCAGCTGGAGCACAGCAGGGATAATGCTCCCCTTATTTAACCAATAAAATAAAAAGAGCTCAGTTTAGTCCTTGGCCATACCATGCAGCTCATGAACTCAACAAATGTTTTACTCCAAGCTATCAAAGAATGTAAACTACAGGAGTGAAAACAATGACAAAAACCTTATATACATGAAACACCACCTACCCAGAGGAGCTCAACAGATTTATTCTCTTCCTCTCATTACTTTTTCTTCTCTTTTTTTTTTTTTTTGTATACATGTAGATATCTAATGTAGATCCTGTCAGATTCCATTAGCGTAAAGATTTCTCTTGGGTGGAATGTGGCAGCTGTTACAAGCTGTTAAGGGTTTGGTTTTTTACTGTTTATTTTTGTTTGCAAGGTTTGTGAACATTTAGTGCAACAGGTGGTCCTTCACTCTCCCCTGCAGTTGACTTGCTGGCCATTAGGACCTGCCAACTAAAAAGAAGGTACAAAATCCTGAACATGTAAGGGCTAAGAAAATTTTGAGGACTTTGGGGGGTTTTGGGATGGTTTTCTCTTATCAACTCAGCAGAAATTAGCAGAGCTGATACCTTGTTTTGCTGCTGGTTGCAGACGGATCTCAAGGTTCTTTTCAGATTTCTAATTTTCAAGCTGGCTTACTGCCACCCCACAAAATCAGCAGCATAAAAACCATGCATATAGCAGTGTGACCATACTGGAATCTTGATACAAAATGTCACAACCGTATGAAAGTGAAAGAACAGATACTCACTAAGTCCAAGCACTTTGGAAGAGTGGAAATTCATCTGACTGTGGTGAGTCAGCTACTGGTGCAACTACTTCAGGTACACAACAGTTTTCCCCTGATTACTAATACTTGGGCAAAAGCTAGAAAAAAACCTCAGTAACTTCAAAAATACATGAGAAGTCTGGCTGTGGGAAAGACGGTAGGAGCAGCAGAGGTGAAGCAAACTGCAGAAAAGTTTGGAGTTCAACAGAGACATTCAAATTAGCATGGTATATTTTGCACAGCTGATCCAGCAATTGCTCTTGCTGTAGGCAAAGGTTTCTATACACTTGGTGATTGTAACCATATGGGACCTACTATACACAACAAATAACAAAAAGATAGTTCTGCAGATGTTCTTATATATTATTTTATCCCCCTGTACTTTTCCATTCACTCACATACCCTACTACCTTAATCATCCCTTCTTCCAGCACTAGGCCCATTAGCAACTTCATACAGCTAGAATTTATAACCTGTTTACCACAGATAATAAAGCTCTAGAATGATTTAGGCTCAAAGGAACCTTTAAAAAATCATCTATTCTATCCCCCAACAATATTCATTATTATTATATTTGTGACTGCAAGTTGCAACCAGTATCAGGATTTTATTGATATGGAGACAATACAATCTTTTCCAAACCAAGAACTTCCTCTATACTCCTGCTACATTGCAATCTCAGGCAGCAGAAGGGAGCATTCAAATAATTAATTTCCAGCCTAAGACCTTTTTTTGAAACCATAGCAGGACAAATTGACATTAACATCAACAAGACTCAAAAAGAAAAAACCAGAACTTGTAGAGATGGGGAAATGTGGCATAGACAAATGAAGAGACCTGATAAGAGTCACAAGTGAAATCAATAGGAGACTAGCTGATTCTGAAGGATTGCTCTGGCACTTTAACTTCTAAGGCTTCTTCATCCTCCTGAAATATAGTTTTATAAGGTGTTTTTGTTAGACCAAAAAAGCATGTAAGATACATTAAAAAAAGGCTGCTCCTACCAAAACTAAGACTGAGTATAAGGCCAGCAAAGTTGTTACACATCTATATCCCCATGGCAAACACAACCAGTAGGATAATATAAAAACAAACAGAAGACAAAAAAAAAACCATGCTGGCTTTGGCTGTAAATGCAAATTTTGCATCAAGTTGACTATGCACTGCCAAGAACTGACTTATTCTTATACTGTTTTATTCTATGTAGGACTCAACAGAGAGACATAAGACCCAGCAAAATAAAAATCACTCTGATTCACTGGTATGCTCCAGCTGCTCTGCTCCACTCCAGCAATGCAAAACAGCTGTAAACCTGGTTTAACTAGCAAGTTAAATTGGGTTTATGGCTTCTTGGTATTGGCAAAGAAGTACAAAGCAGCTGGCACTTACTAGTATACTTGACCCTGGGGGTTTGCCCTTAAAAGTTAACTTTTGCTCCAGCCAGAAGAAAGAATATCAGCCACAGTTAAATTTTAAAATAGGGTTTTTATCTCACAATCTATTGTAACTTTTTAAGTATGCCAAGAAAAAGAAAATGTACACATTATGCCAACATACAGTTTAGGACCAGGTATTCAAGATACCAGCTCCAGTCCTGAGCTGCCTCAACTGAAAATGGAGATGTTGACTGCTGGGCTCTGAACTCATCCTTGGCAAATACAAATTCTCATTACAGTAGTGTAAGCTAGGTGGCCAAGAGTGTTCTGAGTAGTGTCACAGCATAGGATTTTTTTGTAGACTTCATATGAAATCCTATCTCTCAGGAAAACTTCCTGCAACTCATCAATTCATGCTTTAGACTACCTATCATAACTAAAAATATCCCATCAAATAGATGTCAACAAAAAACCTGTCCTATAAACTTTCCAATCTATGTTTTTTTTGCTTAGAAGTAGCTTATAAGCATAATTTTTCCCAGTAGAGGCTTCTGTCCAATCACATTTCAGGAGAACAAAATCCACTGAAATCGCAAAACTTGGACTCAGAGTTTGATGTTGTATTATTGTTTTCCGGAAAACAAAAATAGCTTGGGTCTTCAGTATGTCAGACTAGCTTTGTGGAAAATGCAATTTGAAATCTAAGTGTAGAGGAAACCAAGAAATTCCTAAAATTCCCTGAGGAGATTCTCTGCAGCTGTCAGTCAGAATTGACTTAGGACAAGGAATCACCAGCACAGCCTCACGAAAAGACTTCTCAGTAGCAAATATTTAGAAAGCCTATACTTAAAATAGTAGAGGGCTTTAAAAGAGCATGCAGAAAAATAATATTCAGTTAAATGAGAATTAAAAATAAAAGACCATAATACTGAAAAAAATGCAGTAGAACACAGAGAACAGTAACCTTTAAAAACATGAGAAGTAATAGGGGGAAAGTGGGATGTTATTAGAAGAAGGAGGTGAAATTGATGACAACTTTAATCTGGCCAAGATCCTGAACTGTACAGACTACAAAGAATATGTCTGGCCCATGTCCAAGGGTTTGTGTAAAATTAAAGAGTGGAAATGCTCTTGAAAGTTAGGAAAACTAAAAAAAATAAGAGACCAGGCATCAGATACATTATATGCTGTAGCCTGTAAACATGGAGTCATTATTCTTATAAATAAAACCATACAACAAATATTTAGAGACCAACCCAAATGAAAATGTTGGCTCTAAATAACCACAAATTGTGCAGGAGTTTGAAACTAGATCCCAGCTCTGTGGCAGGCCCTTCCCTGATGGAAACGGGCACCAACTCTGGGACAGTCTGTTTCTGGATTTTGCGGCTTGGACTGCTCTCTGCCAGATAGGAAAAAAAAAAGCATTCATAAAAAAAAGAAAACATGGCACAAGATTAATGCTGCAGAGGTATCTATTCTGTCTGAAACCAGTGTGAAATTGTTGAGAAATTTATAATGCCTGCGAAGTCCAGAAAATATTGACCTTTTTGTAGGCATAAACACAGCTCAAACAAAAGAAGCTTAACATTTTAAGTACATTATTATTTAGCTGATATTTGGTGGCCAAGAAAACACAGGGAAAGAAACATTATATATATTTCCCTATACCATGGGGGTTATCATGACAGCAGTATCAGGGAGCCAGATGGAGGAAAGAGTCCAACTCTTTCCTGAGTCCTTCTGAACTCTTGGTACTGCTGTCATGTGGCAGTGAGTTCCACAATTTAATGGTGCACACAAGACAAAAAGTACTTTTTCACTTTAAAATGCATTGCCTTTTTGGTATGACTGTCCATTTGCTGCAGTGTTATAACAAGATAAATACTACTTTAGGTATTTCCTTTTTAAGTGCAACTATTTCAAAAGGAAATCATTAGAAAATTTCCATGGGAATGGTTTCACAAGAAAAAATGCATCTCCATTAAGCTGAAGTTTCAAGTTTAAATTGTTCGTTTCATTCACAATCTACCATTTTCTTTTGGGAAAAGAGTAATTATCAGGCCAGTCCTGTTGAACTGATGTTTGGGTTTGTAATAGTTCAACAAATCATTAGAGTACATTTTTTTCCTCCACATGCTACATTAGCCAAACTGTCTTTCAGACCTCCCACACCCCTTTCTGAGCCAGACTTTGGAAGACTATCTGCCCTCACACAATTTTGATTCTCCTCTACCTAAACTTCTTGACTGTAACCCAAATCCTTTCAGATTTTATTCATAACAAAGCTTCTTCTTGACTCTAAACATTTTAATTGCTTGCTTGCAGAATCTGTCCTATTTTTGTTACATGCGTGCATACACATACAAAGATACATAAATATACGTATGGGATTGAATTCCTAAAAATGCATTTTAGTTTTAAATTAGTGATCTACCACTGGCTTACATAGCAGAAATTACAGTATTTTTAATAGTACTTTCCATTAAATTTCTCGCAACCTAATGTTCCGTTTGCTGTTTTGATCACCTCCGCAGAGTAACCAGATGTTTTTACTAAACAATGAGCCTGGGGTATTTTTCACAAGTGATAAACATATTCTTCCTTTTATTTGCTTCACACAAAACTGACTTGCATCCAAATCGACCAATTTTCCTGCCTCTGACTATGTAGCCATACAGGTAGGGTTGAGAGAAAAGATTCTCCAAAAGTGTCTGAGTGTGGTGCTAGTGTTTTTTAGCTTCTAGTGTTTCAAGACCAAGCCAGAAACATAAAAAATATATTTTTAAAAGCAACAAAATGGGGGATAGAGTTGGCATTGGTTCATGGGGGACAGAACCATGAGAGACTGAATAGGCTACAGCACTGCATTACAAGTGTATGGTGCATGGACCAGGAAAAGATGTGTTAGGAACTTCAATCAAGCCTGTGCTATGAAAGGTAACTATGTCATATAAACACAATTTAATTTGAAATCTGAAATATCACTCACACATGCCAAGCCATAAATGGAATTTGCCCCCCAAAAGTATTCTAAAATCCCTTGGCTTTCATGTACTTCCACAGAGGAAAAGTAGCACAAAACTCTTGACTTAGCGTGAAGGATCAGTCTCAGTGCATGTATTCTTTCCTTTTTCCTTAACATCCGTGCTCCTTAGATGTGTATTTGTGGCTTGGCCTTTTTTCTTTTCTTTTAGTAACTGTCTTCAGCTCAAGCTCCCAAAGTCACATCCTGACACACTCTGCCAACCGCAATCCCACACGTCAAAGTCCCTACATGCAATCACCCACACTGATTCCAGGAAGCACACACTGCTGGATTTTGTTGCCTTCCACTGAGCCACCCTGATTTACGCCTGCTGAAGTTCTGGTCCAGAGTGTGATAACACCTACACTCCACAGTTGTCCCACACGTGTATATCCTATTATCCAAACAACAGATGCACCAGCACGCATTCACACACATATTCCAACATCTGGCAATCACAGCTAACTGTAATAACTCCATGAACTTCATTCATCTTTACAAAACTCACAAACACTTCATCTATACAACCACTGAAGAGGTGCCTAACCCTTTTCACTTCACTGAAAGAAGTATATGCTTTTAATGTGGCATTTACAGTCACACACGGGGAAATACAAAGAATCACTTGCACTTACTCTAAAAGCACATATTTAGTCCTTCTGAATAACAGGGCATGAATGGCTCTTGACATAAACACTTCACAGGTGTAGCACACAGTGTGCATACAGATATAAATCTCTCTATTTTTCAGTCATACCCGTATGTGTGCCTACATGCCCTTACTGGTATGAGACTCACTTTTCCACTTCCTGGTTAGAAGTCATGCCAGAATATAACTGATAAAAGGAAATGGAGAATCATGTCCAGATATCTGTTAACTTAAAAACACACCACTGTTCAACACTAAAATTGATACTTTCCAGTCTGTTTTCCTTAGCTTCTCTCATTCACATCTAATCTAAATTATATATTCAAGGAGAATATGGGCAAAAACTTCTATCGTTTTTGTTTCATATTGTATGCAAAATACCTTAATTCAGAATGCCTGTGCCTGCCTGACTCTCAGTTCAGCACACTGGAAACAATGGGATGCCCCACTGTGATGTTCTCAGGAAACTCTACCTTACAGCAAAATATGCTAAAAAGTGCACAGTCTGGAGACACTGGAGTTGCAAAAGTCTCAGGTTTGCCCAATTCCCCCACGGGTAATGTCAGTGCATCTGTAGTGACCTCAGAAACTGGTTGGCTTCTGTGACCTCAGATAGTACCCTCTAGGGCTGGTAAAAACAGGGCTAGTAATTTTCTGTGTATGAATATCCACACATTTTCAACCATGCAGAACTAAACTATTTTGTAACTCATTCTTTTGAAACCTTTAAAAGCATGTACTACACTTGGAAAATTATATGCACATTTTGAGTTTATTGAGGGTTTTTTTCCAACCATCTTTTCTGTAAAAAATTAGGGGGGTTGACAGTGGAAAGAATGGCTTGCTGTATCTTACTGCAGATGCAAAGAAGAAATTCTACTGAATTACTTTGGAACTTCTTGTTAGAAGATGAGGATGAACATTTTCATGTGGAAGGGAAATCTGCAAAATTCTCAAAGTTTTCAATCACAACTACAAGTAAGAAGGTATTCCACATATTCCATATATTCCATATATTTTTGAAGTAGAAAACAAGACTTTACATCACCATTAACTTCTATTTTAGCCTTCTTGATGTGAGTTTAAAATAATATCAACAGATATGCGATAGCACATTGAATCTGCAGTCTCCATACGTCTCCCAAAATGCCCTGTTCAACCTCACTCTGCCATCCAGCATTAGAACTTGCATACTGAGACATTCCTACCACACTTAGGGGTTTCTATCACAAACAACTGTGGCACAAAGAAAGCTGATGGTGTACTACTGTAGAAAATGCACAGAATGGAAAGTCAAAATCGTTCAAACTAGAGCCTAGAGATGGAAAGACCACTATGGACACCAACACACCAAGAATTCAGTGCCTGCCAATCCTATTAGTACTTGGTATCATTTAGCATATCCCTAATGTCTAAATGAAGCATATCCCTAAGGTCTTGATGAAAAAATGTGTGACTTTCCTGATATCCAGAGGATTCCTCACATTCTTCCAAGACACTGCTGTAGATTTTTCTTACTGCTCAGCTCAAGAAGAACGCAGAGGAAAAGCAAGAGTTTAATCTGTCATTGGGGTTTCATTAAGAACAGGGTATAAGAGCATAAGCAGCCAAATAGCATATCCCTTATTATTCTTCCAAACATAGTATTTCATAATTTTATTTATTATCTCTGGTGCTCTTGTGCATCCTCCCATGCCCTCCTTACTGCTGACATGCTGCCATCTGTGGCTCAAAACTTTCTTTCAGCCCGTCCCAACCTGCAGCATGAGATGGTTGGAGAGAAGCACTGAACTAATAAGACATCCACCCGTCCTTGTGTGGGAAAAGAGGAGAAGAAAAAGACAGTTTCAAAAGAACATACTTTCCTCCCCCTCTCCCAACTCTCCCTTCAATCATACTGCTATCACCTTCTTCTTGTGTGGTAAAATTTGATGTGAAAAGCAGCCCGTGCTTGTCTCTGATGCTGCTAAGCTTGACCATGTGGTTACAGGAGGAGGCAGCAATTTCCTCTCCCAGTACAGTTTCGAAGCCCCACAGCGATGCTTCAAAGTGAAGCTGTGACCCACCCCTTCCAGCCTGGAGCCCAGCAGGGTCTGAAAAGCAGCTGGGCTCCTCTTCAGTGAGATGTGTTATGGAAGGCAGAGAAGGAGATGGAGGGAAAGGACGAGGCTAAAACAGAAGTTAAACAAATATATAGAGTAAGAAAGAAGGAGGAAGAGGTTGGGGATTAAGATAGCTTATTGGAAGTGGCTTCTTGGTACCAAACGCTGTAGAGAGAAAACAGTCCAGGAAGCATCACAACCTTACACCTTCTCACAAAATGCACCAGCAGAAAGAATGACAGTGAGCCAGGGGAATGTCCTCAATGCCACACAATTCTTTCCCTCCCTTTCCATGGCTCATGTCAGACAGTTTTGCTTTCTGACTGCAGGTCTGATCTGCTGAGCAGATCAGCTCATTTCCTCCTGAGTGCATCAGGTAAGTATGGACCTGTTAACCCCTGTCATCATCTTTCTTGCCAACTTACATTTCATGATGGAGAAAAATATTAACATAATAGGGAAATGAAAGGTGCTTCAACAGGACACTCTTGGTTGCTTAAAGCACCCAAAATCCTGACTGGGAATCTGTTTTATGGCTCCTGAGACTGTGGGTTTTACTTAAATTTTATGATGTTTAGGGGTAAAGAAATTAGCACTAAAAGCCTTTCTCTGAGCAGACAGTATGCCTCACAACACTCCTTCCTAACAACACAGTACAGTTGCTGGCAAGTTCCAGTGAGGCACAGAGACAAAAATCAAAACAAAATGAAAAAAAATGAAACAGAATAAAAATAAAATAAAATAATAAAATAAAATAAAATAAAAGTGTCTGGCTGAAATTAAATGGCTATTTCCATGGCTGAATCTCAAGATATCTTTGGAAAATGCTAGTTTTGTAGCCACCCTTGCCTTTCTACTACTAAAACAGGTCAGGATATTTACAGAAATGTAAACTAATGAACTTTGTCGGCCTCACTGGAAAATAGGAGCAATGTGTTTTCCCTGGAAAGCAGCAAAGCAAGTCCCACATTGCATCTATTACATCCCCTGCCTCTCCCTAACTCTCTCTGCAACCAAGGCAAGTCCCTCACAAGCTCATTATATTGAATATTTCACAGAAAGACAGCAAACTGTCTTTTATGTATTTCACTCTAAAAAATGTGCCTTTCTTGCAAGGAAGACACAGCTAGAGAATAACCAATTCCACTGTTTACTTAATGGAAGGAACTGGGAAGGTCAGATCCACGAGACATGCCTTGTGTAATAACTGTGGTGCTTTAAATTCAGGAAGGCATCTCCACATGGACTTACAGGGCTGTTTAGGCAGCAAGCATGACTTTGTGTTTTTTCTTGAATAACGAATATCTTACACTGATTGGCAATCAAATAAATATTCAATATGAACTTCCTGTGCAGAGAAGCCCTCAGAGTACAGAACAAGTATCCTGTGCAGGACATTGCTAGGTCAAACTATGGTGTCCACCCCAACTGCCTCCACCCCACCCACTCATCCAGCCTCACACCTCCAAAACTTGTTCTTCTCGGGCCCCTTGTGTTTCAAGCAGCAAGAGGTCACTGAGCACTCTCTGGAGGGACAGGTGGCAGAGTGCCTCCCATTCCACAGCACAGCCAGGAGGCACGTGCTGTCCCCCACATTGAAACCTGAGCCACAACAATCCCCTCCTTCTGGAAAGGCTGCAACAAAGAGCAATAATCCCTCATCCCTGGGAAGACCATGGTTCTCTCCTACATGTAACACAGGGCACATGCACCAGCACATGCCTCCTGCAACGAGCCAGGTGTGCTGCACCTCCAAATGTGGCATCATGCTGTTCCCTTGCTACCCTGCACGTAACCCATTATACAGCAGCAAGCGTTGTCAGATGTACAGCAGGGAAGGGATATGGGAATGGGGGTTATGGTCAGTTCATCTTATGTTTCTGCCACTGCTTCCTCCTCAGGGAGAGGAGTCCATTCCCTGCTCTAGCGTGGAGTGCCTCCTGTGGGAGACAGTCCTTCACAAAGTTCTCCAACATGAGTCCTTATCATAGGCTGCAGTTCTTCGTGAATTGCTCCAGCATGGGTCTCTTTCCACAGGGTGCAGTCCTTCAGGAACAGGTTACTCAGCGTGAGTCCCCACAGGGTCACAAGTCCTGCCAATAAAACCACTCCAGCATAGGCTTCTTTCTCCATGGGTCCACAGGTTCTGCCAGGGCTCCCCACAGGATTATGGCCTTCTCTCAGGCATCCACCTGCTCTGGTGTGGAGTTCTCCACAGACTGCAGGTGAATCTCTGCTCCCCTGTGGACCTCCATGGGCTGCATAGGGACAACCTGCTTCACTGTGGTCTTCACCACGGGCTTCAGGGGAATCTCTGCTCCAGCATCTGAAGCACCTTCTTCCTCTCCTTCTTCACTGACCTTGATGTCTGCAGGGTTGTTTCTCTCACATATTCTCACTACGCTCTTCTCTGGCCACAATTTCTTCTGCTCAATGATTTTTTTCCCTCTTAAATATATTATCACAGAGGTATTAGTGCCATCACTCATGGGCTCAGCCATAATCTGTAAGATTCGTAAGCACCACTAATTATAAGATTTGTCAGTACTGGCGTGTTGTTCACTGCTAAATCATTTTTATGTAATCTAACACAGTCCTTCCACAGTTACGTTTGTGTAAAACACCATTGCAAGGATAAACTTCTCATTTTATTCCAATGGTCCCACCTGACCTCTCTGCTGGACCGTATTCCTCTACTCTCTTCCCTTTTTCTGGCACATCATACAAAACATTAAAATCTCCTCTCAAAAACCTGATAGGCCTTTACTGTGTCCCTCCATATCCACTGAAGTTATTGAAAGGCTCTCAGTACCAGCAGCTGTTTCCAGAGTGCTACAGGCCTCACCAAGCATCTTTGTGACTTCTCCTATGGCACCTTTCACACACAGGAGGAAACATTTACACAAAAAGATCACTCTTCTCCCTTCAATCCTTTCTTCATACTTGTCCCCACCAGACCCATTTGAAAGTCCTGGCAACAGTTACTGTACAGCCCAGCTCATCACAGTCACCCACTAATCAATGTCATCTGAAGGGGAAAATGCTCTGGCATAACCACGTCCCTGTAGTTAAACTCCTATAGTCTAGGAGTTTAGCTAAACAGTTTAGACTACATAAACAGTCTAGTTTATGCATAATTTCCATGAACACACATGCACACCAGCACCTGTGAATGAAGGAGATGAGCTGCAAAAAGTACACCACTTTGTCTCATTAGTTGACAAATGATGGCACTGGGGTCACACTGTAATGCATAGGCACCAGGGGATACTGAGACCACCCTCACAAACTTTTCCATGTATTTTTTGCTTTTAAGGCCTAATTTCCTATGACATTCCTGTAATGCTTAAAAAACAGTATTTGCTTGCAGGAGGCAATGTATTTAAAAGAGAAGAATAACTTCCCAGTTTTATATCAATTAAGTCAGGAGATGCTCCATAGCATTCAACATCACTTTGTGGTTCCCTCACTCTTGCTGTAAACAGGACTGGGCAGAGAAGCTTGGGAATTGGCAAGGAACTAAGCAGGAAACCTGCAGCCAGTGAATACTGCTTCTGTCCCATCCCCACACACTGACCCACTAAATGAGTTGTGCAGACTGTTGGTGCAAGGGCTGTGTGCTGTTCTTTCACCCTCAGAGTGAGGGTGGCACAGCATCCAGCTTCAGAGGAACTACAGTATGTGTACTTCCAGCTAAAATGTTTGTTTATCTCCTATACTGAGCTGCTGGAGTGGAGCCAAGTAGCCTTCACGCTGCTTAGCATCTGACCCACTGTTTTTTCTGATTTTATTGTAACTCTTTTACAGTATCATTGCTTTTTCACACTTCATTTCTTTCACAGTCCTTAGACTGTCTATATACGCCCAATGATTTCCTGCACATGATTTCCTCCCATTTATTTATGTACTCAAATACTCCTCAACTTTTTATTTCAAAGTTTTGAAAAGCACTCAAAAGAATCTGCCAGAAACATACAGCTCTTGAATAAAAAGCATATTACAGTTCATAGAAATTAGTCAACAGGCCAGTACAGTATGTCTAAGAATGAATAGGGCTTTTAAACTTTATAAGGCAGCATGGTTGCCTTGATAGTTCAAACCACCAGAAAGCAAAAACCTCTGTAGTAGCATTGACTGTTTTAGTACAGATCCCAATATCCCAATAAATGCTTTATTTTCCTCATGCAATTTAAATCAATTCTATGCAGAATTTCTGACAGAAAACTATTATATTCCAGTTTCTTCAATGAGCTCAAGCAATTTCTTACTTATTTTAGACCAAGGTTGGTTTTAGGGCATTTGCACAAGGGTTACACATGTGCAAGAGCAAAGACACACATCTGCTTACACACAATGTCCTTAAGCCTCTGCCAGGAGTATTTCCCTGTGTCTGTGTTCAGCTGTGCTAAAGCATCCTGGGGAAGACCAAACTGAATCACACTTTTGAGAATTGCTCATGATTAATTCACAGTTGCTACCTCAGGGCAGCAGTAAATCCATTAATATTCACCATTGGCCAGGAAGCCTTCCTGTATAAACACAAAACCCTCACCTAGAAGTTGGGCTCACTGACAATGCCTGAGGACTTGCACAGACTTTCTCAAGTTATTGCTTACAGCACCACTGTCAGCTTTATAGCAGATAGATCCACCATACAGTCTTAAAACAATTTCACCTTGTTAATGCTAGTACCAGTTCAATAGCTTTTGCACCCACGTATTTCACTGAAAAAGAACATCCTGCACAGGGTGTGGAATGAGGAAGACAGGCTCTAAGAGAAAAGAAATATGAAAGCAGCTACAGACAGGAGGAACCTGGTCAGCAAATCCCTTCTCCCAGCCTGTATCCCTTCACACTCTTCCCTATTTCCTTACCATAGGCAGTAACAAGTGGCAGTCACTGATGCTTTCTAAGGTTACGCGCTACATGAGTGTTTAGAGAAGTAAACAGACACAACAGGCAGTTTCCTTGCTCTGCTCCTAAAGTCAGACCATCCAGCAGGGAACATTGTAGGAGAAACACAGGTGAATTTTAGGTTCAAACCAGTTACTGACTCAGGAAAGTTAACCTCCAGACTTTTGCCAAACACTCCAGATTTTTATTTTTAATATCATAGACCTTGTGAGGCCTAAGGCTCTTTGCTCCCAATAGTTATAGATCTGGCAAATAAAGTCTGTCGGAAAGAGCAGCAAGAAGAAAACGAAGAGAAAAAGAGTAGAAGAAGCAAGATGAAAAGGACCTAGAAGGACACAGTGGATGGAAATAGATGATGTGGTGAGGTTACAGGGAGAGAACTAATTTAAGAAAGAGGAAAAGAAAATTAAAAAAAAAAAAAGGCCAAGGGCTTGATGAAATAAAGGAATAGGGGGAAAATAAAGCAAAAAGAGAAAATCTGCCCACACATACACAAAATAATTCAGTGACTGCAGACTTACTAAGAAATTAAATCACTGAAAACATTCTCAAGAATTTCCTTGTTGCTTGAAAGCTAATGAAAACACTCAGGAGCCACCTCTCCTGTCACAGGGAAGGCTACAATACTTCTTATTTACTAAAATTAAGCCTTTGACTGTAAGATTTCCTAAAAGACCTGTTGGCTCATATTCATCCCAAAACTCTTCTAGACCGTCCTGAGTCTGGATGTTTTCAGGGGAAACAGGTAGAAATATTTTAGGTTGCAGTAGTAAGAAAGGGGAGAAAGCACAGGAGAAGGAGAATGGAAAAAAAAGTTGAAGAAATCAGTGGGAGAAGAGATTAGAAGAAGAAAAGACAGTAAAGATCTATAGCAGCACAGTTTTAAAAAAACACAGAGGAACTAATAAAGCTAAATAAACATAAAGACATTAAAAGAACATTAGAAAGACATAAAAATATGAATGAAAAACATACAGCGAAAACAGATAATGGAAAATGCAAGTCAAGCTGTAATTCAGAAATTACTCTGACACGCTAAATGGTTTGAACACCTTCCCAGTGCTCCCTAAGTATAATTTCTATACATCTGTGAGATACCCAATTGCATGAAACAGACAACCACATGCAGGTGGGCACAAAGCCACATATGCTGGATTATGGAGGAAATCTATGAAACTCCTCTAATATTGAATCTTAACCTGCCAGTGTATTTCTCTGTGTGCTTTCAATTCAGTACAAAGCAATTCTCACCTCAATCACAGCAGTTACATTATGTACTTCAATGGCATTTTTCCTCATTTACAGTGATACTGGAGATTTTTAATTGTTCTCCACTGTGCTTTCTTTCTGCACAGGTATAGCTCAGACAGAAAAATAAAGGAGAACAAGCTCTGCAGCATAACACACTAGAGAAAATATTCCTACATCACCATCTCATATTCAAATGCTCTTGCAGAGGATCTTGGAATGGACTTAAACAGGCAGCCAAAGCCAGGACTTTCCATACTGTCCTGTGGAAGGTCACATAGAAGCAATTATAGGTTGATTTGGAAAACATGTAAAGATAATGTGCAAGACAACAGATGACATCACATAACCACTGTCATATCATTTGGCCCTAGAGGTATGACTTGTCCCTTCTCTAGCAACAGAGGCCTCCAATACCAGAAAGCACACACAGGAACCCAGGGATTAAAACTGCTGAGCTGCTCCAGTTTTTGCAGCTGTTAATCCAGCAGAGGAACAGGAGAAAACATTATGCATGGCCATCAAAACTCCCCTGATAGAGAGAGGGTAGGTCAAGATGCCTTACACAAAATGAATATTAACTACAGAATTTATTGCAGTCCGTGTTCTTTTTTTCCCTGTTTCCTCATCCACCAATATCTCTAGATCAAGGAGGTTGAGGAACAGCCAGTAGAAGGCTTGACTGGGTCCCGTGGTCCTCTAACATCAGTTTCTTGAGTAGAAGACTCTAATCATGGTGTCTTACCAGGCTACAGGGCAATCATGACCCCTCTACACATGCCGTCCTCTTGCACCATACGCGGACTTTCAGCAGCAGAAATATTAAGGAGCCTGTGTAAAACAGGGATTGTGACTGAAACATCTAGGATGCCTAAAATCATCTTTAAATATCTATGCACCTTCAGCACAGTGCTGAACCATGGAACTGGGGACCACAATGACCTTGTTCACACTGCATAGCCACCATAACTCATAATACCAAACTAGCTTTGGAAGTCCTACCCTGGTCCCAATTGTAAAACGTGGGATGAATACCTGACATGCAATTTCAGCTTTGGCTTTTTGTTCAGCCTGCAGAAGAATCCTTCAGGGATCAAGTAGCTTTTTTCCTGAAATGCTTCCCCTCCTGCCTGGGAATGCAGAGAGGAAGGTGGAGGTGGGAGCAGATGTTCCACGACACAAACTTCTTGTCATCAAGCAAGACCTAAATCTAGCTGGCTGCTCACAGCCTAGCCATGGGGTTGGGTGTGTGGTTATGTGTGCATTTGTATCTGCAGTGAAGGACTCACCGAGGGAAGGAAGGCAGCAAGAGCACTGGACAATAATTTAGTAATACGAGATACCAGCATTTTTTTGACTCTTTGCTGTTCTACTCCACCTGAGAAAGTGATGGCAAAATGAAACTACGACTGAAGTGGGTCAAAACCTCCTGATTAAATAATTTTTCTCAAAAAAATGCCATTAAAAATAGAATTGTATCAAAGAGCTATTATTATTGTTTTATATCTGAAAATATGTCTCATTCTCTGTTTCATTTTTATGATTATAATCCTTTTCATACTAACAATTGCAAAAATGTCAATATTAAAATGCCCATATATTTTTCTGAAATGTCTTGCATTTTCCTACTTACTAAAATATTTTACTCTGTACTATATACAATGATACAGGAAACAGAAAAATAATGTAGATACCGGGCAGAGCTGTGGAGTAAGAACAGATGTTGGAATGATCCAGCCAGTGGAAAAAAAGGTGAGCAGCTCTTGTTCCCACTTCACCATAACTTGATTTTGCAGCTGCCCCGCTCTGCTACAGGCTCCATTTGATGTGGAAAGACTATATGGCCCCATGCCTGTTACAATGTAAAATGTCCTGACAAAGCACAACTGCTCAAAAAAACCTATGTGTCACCAAGGACACCTATGTTGCCCACTCTTCAATCATCTCTAGGTCAAATCCATTCAATTTCTCAATTGTTTCTCTTGATTTTGTGGGGAAGTCTAACCTTGCAAGCTGGCCTGGGCTTTGAGACTCAAGCTGAGCTGCTTCCAAGAGATTCCTCTCCACTGAAACAGACGCTATTCTTTCAATTCCAGCAACATCTTTCTTAATGGAAAATAATCTCACTTCTCTCTAAGAGCAGCCCTCCATAAAATAGAGGTATTTGCACACAGTGCTCCAAAGATTACAAGAGATTTTTAATTTTAGCACAGGTTTTTGTTTATTTGTTTGTTTATTTGTAAAGGTAGAATTTATAAGTAGCAGTTTTGCTCTCTGACTAAGATTCACTCTTAAATGTCAGGACATAACCACAGAAGTAAACAAGCTTTTAGAATGTGCTAACTCAACTCCTCTAAAAACCTGTACTGTAGCATTATCTTAAGACAAACAAACAATACCACCTATAAGTATACCCTTATGTAATGCAAAGTCTAAAGAAAAAGCTCTTTCTTAGCCATTAAGGGTGAAAAACAATGTTTCAGTGTTATTCACCGTTGTTTCTTCAAAATTCCCTAAATGTTGAATCTAGCTCCTTAAAACTCCTCCTATGGAGCAGGCAGGCATAAGCCAGCTGAAAGTCATCTGCAGCAATCTCCTGTCCCACTGCCTTATTTTTGTTCGGATTTAGTGAGGCTGGTTTTTTTTAGCATGAGATTTCAACGGAACTGAAAATATCTCGTAGCACAAACTGCAGCATGCTGTGAGTAATTTACAGCTGCCAAAACCATCTAAATCAAGTCCCATGAGGGATTCTTCTTTCTTCGACTCATGCACACTAGAAAACAAAAATGGCCAGCAGCCGTTCTCCTTCTCCTCCTCCTCTTTCACTGAGCAGATTCCTGCAGCTGGAGCAATGTCATTAGAAGCTGCACTTAAGGGCTTCAAGGCAGAAGCATGGCACAGTTTACAGCAAGCATTTCAATTCATAACAACAACTTCACCTCATCTTTTTTTTTTTTTCTTTTTTTTTTGAAAGTGGGAGAATTTCAAAGGTAAACCCTGTGGTCTGGATTCTGAGCAATGCACAGTGTGTTTGCCATACAAATATTTGTAACTGCAGTTTATCTGACTGCATGCAAAGGCAGTTGATATATAAATTAGGATTTAATGTCTAACCACTGTTCTGCCTGTAGAGTTTTTGAGATTGCATTCAATTAAAACATCTTTTTAAGGCAAACACTGAGAAATCTATAAAACACCATGCAAACCAAATACACACACACAGCAATTCAGGCTTTTCCTCCAAAAATACCCACAGGCAGTTTTTAAAAATGTGTGCCTTGATTTATTGATTGAGGAAGTTGTTTTTAAGAAGGTTTTTTTCCTTCATTTTTAAATTTTCAGCCTCCAAAGAGAAGCCTTGGGTCTATGTATGATGGCTAGTGTGTGCAAGGTGGGGAGTTCACCTTCCCTAAAATGCTGGAGAGTGCCTGGATGAAAAACAGCAAAAGACACAAAGCATTGGATGAAGTCCTTAGCCATACAAAAGACAGAGAAAGCAACTGTTAACCAGGCTGACAAAACGCTGCTTGAAGCATATTACCAAATGGAAAGAGCAAATCAAAGCAGAAAATGAACAAAAAGAAAGAATGCCATAAGAGGTATTCAGAAAGAAAAATCTAATTGCAAAAGGACTTTGTAAATTGTAAATGTCATGCTTCATGATTCATGGGCAAAAATCCCCACCCAGTATCATCACTGCACTTGCTCAGTACAAAGGAGCCCAAAGGGAGGCTTGCACGACCCAGAGCTGCGTGGGGCCCTGTGGAAAAGCAGACAAAGGTGGTGAGGAGGATAAACAGAGACACTGCTGCCCACAGGGCCTGCTCAGCTGCTCAGCTGTGGGCACACTGTGGAGAAGGTTCAAGGTAGTTCCTAGGGTTTCCTTTCCTCCACTCCTTCCACACCACTCCCCTGCCTACTGCTTGACCCAACTGTTCAGACCAGGACCTGAAATCTGGGTTCAAGACTCTGCACATTTAGTTTCTACACAACAGTTATTCCAAATTGCATTTGCTCCTATTAAAGGCCAATAATAGCTATTCTGTGAACACTGACAGAAAAGCGTTCTGTTCTGAAAATCATATATGGGCAATATACTGCACAGCTTAGCTATAAACTTCTAGTTTCTTTTTTTTTCCAGCATGACACTGTTTTCCCTAGCTCTAAGGTGATGGGCAAGCTTTTCCTGGATTTTTTCCACTTCTAGAGGGCAGAAGACTTCCTGTCATTTACTTTGTCTTGGAAAACTGAAGGAGTGAAGCTGTCCTCCTCTTGTAGAGCAGTATGTGATAGTTTGCTCACTTACACTTCTTTTTCCCCGTCAGTACCACAGAAAATACTGATTCATCTTTCGCTGCACAATGCAAATATAGAACAAGGGATGGTGGCTGGGTTTCTGTGTGGGATGATTCCCATAACCAGATCCTATGGTCTGCTCCACAACAAAATGCAGACTAGATGGTTTTTGTTTTTTGTTTTTTAAAGAAACTTCTCATTGTCTTCTGTGTCCCTAAGGCCAAAAGCAATTTTCTCCAACATACTTTAGCACCGCCTGCACGATTTGTGGTAGAAGTTCATATATTTGTAAGGTCCTATTCAAAGATATTTTCAGCACACCAGAATATGAAAAACATTTTAACAGAGCAGGAAAAAATTAGCAACATATTAGCTAAAACTGACTTCCAATTTAGAGCCATAAGCAACCACTAGTATACTTGGTACAGAAAATCTTTCCAAATCAGGTTTGGTTTTGCTCTGTAATTAATTTCTACAGTCATTGTGACCTGAACTATGTCTTCCTTATGCTTCTCTTGTGCAGAAGTAGTTTTGCACTTCAGTCTTCCCAACCCTGAGTTTTCCATTATTTTTATGATAACGTCATTTTTCTTTCCATGATGAACTTTTTTTTCCTTCATGAAAACTTCTGAACATGTTAATTACAGTGGTTTTCATGCCTCTCCTCCTTTATCAGGACAGCAAACTGCACTTCCAAATGTATCCTGCTTTCTGCACAATGTCTCAGCCTCCTTCCTCCAGCTCCATGCAGTCTTAGTAGATTTCGATCTTGCTTATATTAGCTCCACTTTTATCACCAGAAACTTGCCTGGGTGTTGTCTGTGTTTGAAGAACTTCTTCTTGGGCTTTAGTAGGATTCTAATAGAAAGAATTATTTAAGCAATGTTACTAAGCAAGTCAGCACTAAACCTTACAGTGAAGTCTCCAAACTAGGTAAAAACCAAATTATTTCGCTTTACCTTATCTTATATTTTAAGCCAGTCTCAAGGTTGGATATTAGAAAGAAATTTTTTACAGAGAGAGTAATCAGTTATTGGAATGGGCTGCCCAGGGAGGTGGTGGATTCACCGTCCCTGGAGGTTTTTAAGATGAGGTTTGATGTGACACTTAGTGCCATGGTCTAATAACCACAGCAGTGTTGGATCAAGGGTTGGACTTGATGATCTCAGAGGTCTTTGCAACCTGGTTGATTCTATGATTCGATGATTCAAGAAAACTGAAAAAAATATCCATACTGCTTTAAAACCTACCACCTTTACAGGAATTCTTCAAGGCACTATCTATACAGAGATGTTCAGGAAAACTATACTAAACCAATGAAGCTGGGAATTTAAAGTGGATTTTCTAAAATGCTATAAACTACTTAAGTTGAAATTCCTACTGAGAATTAGGATGACCTTGACCTGATTTCACTTACTTCATCTCTAAAGAATAGATACCCAGGATTTTTGTGTAAATTAGCTAAGACTTTTTAAGGAAACAATCTCGGAAAAGACATTTGTTTCCCTGTATTTCATTGTTCTGTGCAAATGCAAATGCATGTATATTCACATGCATGGACACATGTCCAGTTCAAACTAAAAAATTCAAGAGAAGCTCTGGTACCACACATTTTCTCCTTCTCCAATTCTTGTCTTCCCCTAGGAAAAACAAGATACTGCTGCATCTTCCCAAGCTCCTTGCCATGGCACAGTCAAGGAGTTGTATGGCTGGAGTCTGCCCACCAAAGCAGTGTGCTCATAGGACAGGCCTAAAGAAACCTTAAATGAACATGAGTAGTTGTTAATTTAAACCAAATCTGAATGGAATGGAAATACCCTTCTGCAAAATGTCCAGTTCTTGTTTTAACCTACAGGCCTTGAGGAAAAGAGGGAGACTTGGAGACTTTTGTTTTAGGATTAGAGATAATGGTGCTATGTAACAATTCACATAATACAATATTTCATACAGTAATATGCCAACATTTTGAATCATTTCATGTGGTAAAAAACCTCTATTCTGTATTTTATGCATGTTTTGTGCTTTTTACAGCAGACATACTTGGAGTCCTCAGTTCAGTTTTGATCTCTGCTACATCAGCAGGCATTTTTTTCTTAAATTCGTCTCCCTGGTTTTGTATTGTTAGAACCAAAAATTCACCTTTGGTCTCCTATTCATTTGGTGGTATTTATCTTTTCTCTCTACACTGAGTAGTTGCAATTTTCCAGTCTTCCAGCCTCTGGAGGCTTGTATGTCAAAAATAATTTATATTGACCATTTTTTTTTTTTTTGCAGGGGACTGAGCAGAAATTAACATGCATCATTCAGGTGGTTGTTGGTTGTAAGTGAATGTTGCCCCCATTTCTTCCTTTCACCTACCATTTTCTCCTAACACTGACTTGAAGAAAAATGGTTCCCTCCCATAAATGTTTAAAGGTATGCAACTGTAACAGTAGTCTGATTCCCAGTTGCGGGTGGGAAGAGCAGGCTCAGGAAGAATTCAAACACATGGAAATGATGTTTTGTTCTGTGAACGGAGCAAATATCAGAATCTCCTCCAGATCACGAAGATGGAGGCCGCACCCTGACATACAACAGGGGTGACCTGGTAACCACCAAGCCCACGTCACAGGACCAAATAGTGAAGGCCCTGTGTCCGCATGAATGACAGCAGGACCGACAACCTCCAGTCCTGAAGCAGCTGCAATTCTAGTATTACAGGAAACCATTAGCATGCACCAAGGCTTCCTGATAGCAGGTGTGAGTACTTCCGTGGAGATAATTGTTTTCATAAAAATAGTTGGGGGGGGGGGGCGGGGCGGGGACACGCGACACAAAAGATTAACACGTTTTGTGGTTAAAGGGTCAAACTGTGTTCTCAAACCTGATCTGAAAGATGGTTGAAAGTCTGTGGGTATGTATATTTAGAAACAACTCATTTCAATGTCCCAATAAAATTCTGGAGAAAAAGAGTAGGGGTCCATAGGAACAGGAAGCACACAAGAAGCAACAAGTAAAGGAGGCAATTTTGGCTAGAGTTTTAAATGATCTGACTGGGTCAAGCCAAAATCAGCAAGAGAGTCTGCATTAGTAAGTGCTAAATGTGTCAGAGAATTTACAGCATAAAATTCTTCATCAAAACCCAGCAATAAATATTAGCTTGTAGCCTATAAAACTAAGAATGCTGAATTAATAGGATCAATGCACTCAGATACATTAACATAAATACAAAATAACAATTACTCATGTCTAGGTCTCAGAAGTAAGACAACACCATGTAAGAATGCTGAACAACATTTATATTTATTAGTAACAGAGGAGGATGCTACATAAATTCAGATCAGTCCCCTAGGAGTAAGCATATTCAAGTTGGCAGGCCAAGACCACTTGTGCATAACAATTCTAAAAGACTTGGCTGAAGAGATCTCTGGCCTGCTGTGATGGTCTTGAAGTATCTTGGAAATGCAGGGAAACACTAAAAGACTAGAACAGTGTCAGTATTAAAGGAATGGGATGAACAGAGGAGCTCTGCTGATGAGTCAGATATTTCTTCTGGGCAAGAAAAATACAAAAGCTGGGAAGGGATCCCATTCATAAAATAGCCAAAGAATAAAGATATAAATAAAGCTATATCACATATTTCAATGAAACCTAAATCTTGTTAAATAGGGTATGCTAAAGAAGGCAAATGCAAAGTTGTGTATTTAGGAACAAAGAATGGGAGCCAAACCTACAAACTGAGGATTGTGTTTTGAAGAGTGGTGTGTTTGAAAAGGGATGGGGTGTCACAGTGACAAGAACACCCTACAAGAGCATTACACATTCCCGGTGTAATGCTCTGGAAGAAAACCAAACAACTGTGTTTAAACTGGGGAGTACTGAGTGGTATTTGAGGTAGTTTTAATCTAGATTTTCAAAGTTTTTAAAAGTAGAGGTACTACTAGTGGAATACTGAATACAACCCTGTGCACATACTTTTTAAAGGATATTTAAAAGTTCAATGAGACAGTGAAAAGAAACAGCAAAATTACTTCTGATTAGAGAAAAATGTGCTATAGAGGAAGATGCAAGGACCTCTGCCTACTTCAGAAGGAAGACAGGGTGAGTTTATTACAATGCAGGAATATGCATACAATAAAACATTAAAGCCTATGTGCTTTTCTAGAAGATAACCTTTAGCCTAATAAAAAGTTTACTAAGATGTTGCAATTCTGATAGATGGAAAGGTAATGGGACAATCTAATGGTCTCTTTGGTCCTTAAACTCCATATATCTACGCTGCTGTTACTTATCATGATTAGAAGGTAGGTGAATCTTCGTGGATTTTCATCAAAGTAACCAAGAAAGTTGTTAATGCCAAAGACTATTCCTTACTCCGCACAAGGAAACGTTAAGCTACAGGCATCTCAGATGATCTCATTAAGAGGAAGTAGATCTTTTAGTCCTTGTGTTAATTGAACTTAGAAGCTTTTATATTACAGCACTGAACAAGGAAAAATTTGGGTTTTGGATAATGATGATGGCTTCAAGGGCGTTTCACAGCACATTTTCTATGTGAGGCTTTGATCCTCTTAATATTAAAATAAACAAATAGAAGTTCAACATGTGTATTTTCTCTGAAGCCATGTGATTGCAAATGTAGGAATGGTGAATACCACTTTACAATGTAAAATAAAATACAAGATGCTAATACCATTTACTGGTAGAAAATTGTAAAATACTGTAGCTAATCAGCATAATATGAAGAAAACTCTACAAAGACCACCAGAAGGGTATTCAGTCTAAACTCCTTGTGGTTTACAGCATATCTCTGCTGCTAGAGGAAAAGGTGATCTGCAGAGTTAAAGTATAAATGCTTTTACTTGCATTGAAAAAAAAAATCTACTGTTGGGAAAAAAATGTTATTAAAGCCAGAAAGACAAAAGGTCTTGCTAGGTTTTACTGCAAAGAGGATGCAGACATCAGCTGTCTATCCTACTTAGCTCCTCTGAGCTTCAAAACCAGAGGCAATTTGAATCAGAAATGAAGCTGAAAATATCTAAGAAGTAAAGCAACTTCTTCCTCCAATGCAGATGGACCAAATTCCATAATGCCCTTCAATCTCCCCTACCAGTGGCATGAATCCAGAGGTCTGTTGACAGGAGAGGTATTATCAGGAGCACTATCTGCACCCACTTCCCTGCTGAAGACACTTCTCGAATAGATGGATATGACAGTAAATTTGCAGCAAAGCCTGTGAGAGTAATATAATGTTTGCATTAGGTTCTGAATTAGGTTGCTTTGCTATTTTTTTTTTTTTTTTTTTGCATCCTGGAGTGTTTATGGTTCTAGCCTATCCTATACGCTCCTCAATAGGCTCAGATGGAAAGAACAAGGAGAGGTATTTCTGCTTGCACATTTGTCATGCTTTACATCTTGCAATGTTTATGGCTTTGATGTGACTTTTTAAGGAAAAGCTTACACTGGGCTTTGCATAGGCAAATTTGCCAGATTCTCTCACTTCATGATTTCATCCAAACCATATTCCAGAAGTTCTGGTTTTAATATCCTAATGCCTTTTTTTAGTTCAGAATCACAGAAAAATCAATACACAGGAAAGCAAAACTCTCAGACAATATAGAGTTCCCCTTTTAAATTACCATCTTCAAGCTCTCTTGATCAAGTCTGATTTCCTCTTTAAATCCCTTTAAAATCTCTTATGAGCCCAGGATATCACTGTAGAGCATATAACACTTTTAAACATGCTTTCACAACTGCTCACAGTTTCAAGAGACTTAATAACAAGCAGCACTTCCCCCGTCTGGACAGCAGAAATCTCTCTAGCGAGGCAGGGTGCCTTCCTTGCCTTGACTTTCAAAGAGAGCAAAAGCTTTGGGGACACCCAAACACTCCTGTGCTGCCATATTACCCCGGATAGTGTGGCCCCCTCCATACGCACGAAATAAAACTCCTAGCGGACACTGTCCTCTCAGCTGCAGGTCCATGGCATGCAGAGGCACCATCTTGAGAATGGCATGTTGCCATTCGGGTTCAGGCAGTGTTTTAAACCTTGCCCTTCTTATTATTCGAATGATTTGCACAGATTGGCAGGCAAACAGCTGCTTTGTGTGTAGGCTGTCAGGTAGGATAGCAATTAGCTCCCTGGTCAGGCCAGAAGAGCTTCTCGAATATTTATGTCTTCCCTTCCCTGCTCTCCCAGCATCTCTCTCCATTTTGCAAGTGCCTTCCACTTTAGTGGTCAGTGCCTTCTGTTAACGAGTAATTTCTAGTCATTTGAAGTTGCATTTGTGCTCCAAAGAGCACAGGACACAGAGCTTGAAGATCCAAAAGGCTAGCAACAAGTTATTTAAGACTGGAGAAATTCAGAATGGCTAAAGTTAACTGAATGAATGTTAGAGCAATGGTATAGTATGAAATACAAACTAAGTGTAGAAGCCCAAAAAGTTATTCAAAGTTTTGTCATCTGGTCTATCTATACCTCTCTCTGTTCTTTCCATTTGAGCCTATTGAGAAGAGTATAGGATAGGTTAGAACAGTAAACAGTCCAGGATGCAGAAGAGAATAGCAAAGCAACCTAATTCAGAACCTGATGCAAATATCATATTACTCTCACAGGCTTTGCTGCAAATTTACTGTCATATCCATCTATTCGAGAGCTGTCTTCAGCTATTGCAACAGGCAGTATTGAATTGTTTATGAGAGCATCAGCTGAAAGGACTAGAATAATAGCCTGTAAGTTTAAATGTTGGAAAAGCAACAGCTGGAAAGTCAGCAGAACAGATGAATCAATTCAAATTATGTCTTTAAAAGGCTAAATGATTGACCAGCTTAGGTCAACAAGTTTTACAAACATTTAAAAGGAAATCTTAAAAGTGAAAAACACAACTGTGCAATTACAAGAAGCTCCTTTGCAGACCAACAATGAAAACTTCTTGAGATGCAATATGAGAATATACACCATACTGCTCATCAGGTCACCAGGAGCAGAGGTGGCAGTTTTATTAGTCAAATACCTCCTTTTCATCCTAAAAGCTTGGTGTTTGAAGATGGCAGATATATTCTGATCAAAGGCTTCTAAAATGGTAACTTAAAAGAGTGTATATTCCATACTGTTCCATGCAGGGACAAGCTTCTTTCATTTCCCTTTCTTTTTTTTAAGAATTTTAATAAAATTTAGAACAAAAGAGAAAATTGTAGTCAGTACATGCATCCAGTTCTTGATAGAGCAAATTGATCAGGATTTGCAGATAAGAAGGTAACTTAAAGCTAATCACCTTTTTAGATACTGGTTATGTTCAAAAGGTGGTAAGCTCTTAACTCGGGGGATGCTCTTACTGTTGTCAACTATGTGATGCATATTCAGGCACTGATGTGTTCCCTGTAACTAGTGACCTGCTAAATACAGTTACTTTGATCTCTCTGGATGTAATCATCCAGTTTCCTCACCCCCGTACCAAATTTTGAAAGAGTGAAATTTAAAAGAAATTGTATTGATGGTAACTGGAAGGAACTTTGCTTAGAACATAGGGCAAAAGAAATATCCATAGCTTTTTCAGAGTTATCTAAAAATACCCCAGGAAACTCATTGGGGTCAGAAACCTCTGTGGGTATCTTGAAAGGCAGGGATAAGTGGTGAAGGTACCAGTAAAGCTTTCCATCTTAAAAAATCAAGAACCAGTTAAGGAAAAGCCTGGTGATCCCTTTCAGTCTGAGATAAGCAGAAAGTTACTGAAAGGTTTTGTTAAAATATGCATAAATCCACAGGGATCGAAGGGACTGGATTTCTGCAAATCTGTTGAACAGAACCAACCTAAAAATGCATAGACCAAAACATTATATAAGGGAAAGATGTTGGACAGGCTTTTTAAAAATGGATAATGCGGCAGTGTCTTCAAAAGGGACAGCAAAGGACATCTGGTAACATGCTGAGAAGAGATGCTGGGTGATTTGAGACAAAAAGGTTTTATTTATTGCAGGTCAGCTCTCCAAAAGCCAACAACTTTTAAATTGCTTTAAGGACTTCTTTCCCACAAAACCAAAAAGAAAAATTTTATTTATATTTATGTAGAGAGAATTCTTGGGTAACTCACTTAAAAGAAAGAAGTGAGTTCTATCACAGAAAGTCTGAATGTAAATAAGGCAGCAGGAACAGATGGGTTTATGACCAAATACAATGTCCTTAAACATATTTACCAATATCATGTGCAATGAAAAGGTACTTTCTCTTCCAGAAGAAATAAATCAACTAAAATTTTAAAATGCAAATAATTGCAAGTTTGAAAATTATACAGGTTAGGCTTCTAGTCACTGGATGTAGAAATAATTAAGTAACAGGAACTTAAAGTCACGACACTAAAAATATGATTCTGAAGATATGTCGAGGACTAGAACTTACTCTCTATAAAGATCCCACAGTTCATCTGTTAGTGAATCTAATGTCTTCAAGGGGAAGACAGTTGATGAGGTCCTGCTGGTAGCTGAAAGCTGTTCATTTTGGCCATGAGGATTTAAGCAGAATTCTCAAAATTAAGCAACTGAAGGACAGATCAGAGGCAGGACCTGTGCTAACTCTCTGGGAAACATTCAGCACAGGATGCCTCATAAGCAGTGGAGATACAACTCAGCTTCTACACACAGAATTATTAATCAAGAGGGAAGGAAAGTGTGGGATTTCTGCATTTTCAAAATAAGCTCAGATACATAATTACCATGGATTAAAGATTTGATTAAATACTTGTATGTCCCAAGTGCTCAGGAACTTTAAGAAATGGAGTAAGATCAGGGATTTCTCAGATGGGCTAGAGAAAAATTGTGAAAATGAAAATACTCCCTCACATTCTTTTCCTGTTTCACCACACACTTGTATGTGTACCAGACAGTACTTTAAAGACTTGAAAAGCTGTTGTCATTAATTTCATCTGGCAATAGACAGAGCCACAACCAAACAGTTCCATACTATTAAGGCCTCCCACAATGGGAAATCTTACAGGCCTAAAAGGCTAGCACATTGTTACAGAGCTCAGCTGAAAAAAAGGATTCGGCTGAAGGATGCTTTATATTTCAGTACAAAGCCATATTTGTAGGCTAATACAGAATGAGAATGATGTGAGAAAATTTCTGAGATGAGTGCTGCATAAGAAAGAGATTAAGGACAAAAGAAAAAAAATAAAGCCACTTCTTTACTTGGCCTTCCTTGAGATAAATAGGAAAACACTCTTTTCCCTTCATCTTTCTCTCTTTACCATCTTGGTAATCTTAAAAATAAAGAATTCTTCACTTAATCCGATGTATATTTCTATTTGCATTATGACAGTTGACATCCATTTAGATTAAACCTTTCAGAGGCGGATATCAAATATTACTTAAAATTTTGTGATAATTTAAGAAGTCTTCTCTTCTTTCAGCAGTAGCAATCAGCAATGAACATGTAGGAGCTCTCATCTGACCTTTTTGCACTTTTGAGCAACTGATGTAGGTGAACACAACAAAAAATGGAATAACTTCTAAAACGTGTAATTTCAATGAAGAAACAGATACATCAGCATAGGGAATGAGACAGAGAACACATGAGCTTCCAGGCGTGATTTGCTCAAAACCAACTTTAATAAAGTTCTATCTATGTATCTGTCTCTGTAGCAATTCAGTGTATATTCTGTGGTGGTGACTTTTTCTACTGGAGAACCTCTGGAGATACAAGCTCCTTTCCTGTCATCCTGGGTTGGGTCAGGGACCTGGGATGGCACAAATTTTCTGAGAGGACTTGACCGTAGTCCTTGTATATCCTTGGATATACAATATTTCCTTGGATCTGCTGGGCTTCCTCCTGCCTGCCCCTTGCATGAAGTTCACTTGGTGCAGAAGGAAGAGATGATATCCCTCTTGCTGGGAGACACTAAGTGTGGAGTGATCAAACCTGGAAAATATTGAGTCTCATCCTTGAACTGCCCTCTCTTTTCCTCCTTAAAGATGCAGCCTGTTAATTCTGAGACACCTTGGTACCAGATGGAGAAGGCCATCAGTTCACACTTATGAAAATTAGTCAGAAGAGGAAAAAGTGTTATTACATCCAGTTTCTATTGTTTACTCACACAGAAGGCAGAAATTCAGCAGGTAGTAAGCCCAAATTCCTAGCCATTACATTTTTTATGAGTAATATTGATCATTTACATATTGCACATTCATGCTATATTTTTACGTTTGTTAACAAGCATAGTTCTTCCATTAAGTGACTTGTATCATGTTAATGTTTTTGTGCATCTTGAATATCTTGGTTTGAAATTTCTGCATGTCCTAGCTGTGTTTGGACTGGGGTTTTTTAGTTGTCTAAACAGAACATTGTCTTTCGTTTTGTTTTTGGTTTTGTGTTTTTTTAACGTAAGATAAATAGGTTAGGAAGTGTCTGGCCTGATGACCATGTGCCAGACAACATCTGGGGAGAATTATCAGAGTAATGGTCCTGTAGGCAAGATAGTCTAAGCATGGTGAGTTTTCTAGGGAAAAGCAAAGAAAGAGGATTCTGAAACAAAAGGGAGAAGCTGGATAGCTGGGACAGATATAGTAAGAAATCAACTGAACAGAAAATAACTGAAAGCAGCCAGGAATAAGCAAGGAGAAGAGTTGATTTACCCAAATACATTGTTATTTCTTCCTAGTCAGACAGGTACATCCTTGACAGAAAAGGTGTGTCTAGACAGGAAACTTCTGTGCTTTTCATCCCAATTTGCTTCTCTGCAAAACCCAGAGTGACTAGGAAAGATCCTACAGAGAGATCTTAATAGACCAAGGAAGTAAAAGGCTCTAGGTGTATGAAATCAAATTCAAGCCTTGAATCCATGTCTCAAGTTCTTGTAGGTTACTGACAGGCAGTCAAAGTCACACAGAAGAGATGCAGAGCAGTTTGACCTCTGTATGGCTTGCTCTGTGCAATTCTTACCTTTGTTGAACAAAAATAAAAGGAATTTATCTGAAATTATATAGATAATGCTTATCTCACTGCTGTTTTGGCCGAGTAGCTACTGTATATTCCTACTTCTGTCTTTCTGGGTCAGTCTCACATAGTATCAACAAGGGAAAACTCACTCAGGTCACTGGAACTGATTTATAGCCACAAGAATGTGGATTTTGTCCTTTTTTTTTTTTTTCCTGTATGCTACTTCCCTTTACGGTAATTTTTTAAAGATTTTTTCCTGTAATGTTCTTGGGCTTCATGTGCATGATACTGCAAAGTCACATACAACTAACTTCAAAGGCCAGTCCAACTGCAGTCGTGGCTTGCATGGTATGGGTTTGGCCTGCTGAGCTCATGAAAGCAAAGTTTCATCTGTTTTGCGGATTGGGCTCTTGACCTGCCATAAAAATAAATGCTATCTTCTGCAGTTATTAAATGGTAGGCTGTTTCTTGTTACTACTGTGGTATACGTGTCTCTCCCATGTGCCTGTCATTAAAAATAATAAATTGGGTTGCCTTATCTCATGGAGATCTCTTCTTTTCCCCTCCTGTTTTGGTGTCCTGTTCATTTCCCCATAGTCCTGCTGACAGACTCGCACAGTTTAGATTAAAAAAAAAATGCAGCAGGCTTTTTCCCTCTGACAGCAGAGACACGAGCAGTTCACACCTTCATCTGATGTTCCACTTAACCAATAGCACTCTCTGAATGCACAAGGGAAGCAAGACAAAAAATCCTGTACAACACAAGAGGAAATAAATTTGCGTACAAAGATGGTATTCCCACTATGCTTCACCATTGTTGAAACATTAATTGATTGTTTATCATGCTGCCATTTTGTGCTGCTCTTTGTTAATTAATTCTGTGTGTATTCCTCCAATGCCATGAAACTGCAAGTATCTATTAATACCATGCAATAGCTGTTCTGATGAGTTACCAATTATCACTAACATATTGAACACAGTCACTTCATTGACATACTGCTGATTCTTAATACTCCAGACTGTATTCTTTATGCTTCCACCAGTGAGCATTACACTTTGCAGTGATTGCACCATAACACACAGAATTGTTTTTCTGCCTAGCTCTTCAGCAAATAGTTGCATCAAAATCAGCAAACCTCCTTCTACTTCTATATGTAAATTGAGTATAGTAGGTTTCTTTAGTGAAAGATGAGATTTACAAGTTTTGTTGCACCAAAGATGTCCTTTGTTCTATCCCACTCCAAGCACCTAAAACAGCCCATTGATTTTACACTGTTAACATCCATTGCAAGTGGTCATTCACATACTTTTCAAGATAAGAAATTGTCCAAATGCATTTTCTGTCTTGCAAACTTGTTCTTTTTTATTCTTTTGTTATGGTTAGCTTAATTCCTCAGCCCTAAATTATTCTTCTGTGAAGAAAAGGCAATTTTTAAAGCTCTTAGTTTCTCTCTGTTTGAAAAAGCTCATTATGTTACATTTCAGACTATTTTTTTATCAAAGTAGCATCAAAATATAAAAACTAAGACCTCTCAAGATATATTACTGATCAGTCTGATCATCTTATTCTTTCATACTAGCCACCACAATCTTATTTTTGTATCAGGAATGACACCGTCTCTGAAGTTCTGCAAGACTAACAAATGAAAAAGTACTAAGAAGTTGTGTTGATGAATGTGGTGTGAATTCATTAGACATGTGCATGTACTGAGATGATATCCAGGAATATGTCTCAACTTCTATATCACTGGCCACCTAGACCCTCTGAAAAAAGAACAACTAATGGACCAAACCAGCTGACATTGCTCAAAGTTTTTCCTCTAAAATCAACCAAAAATTTGCCAGACATTCAATGTTTATTTACTATTTTTGTTTTCACATATTATTTTCTTGCTTACAACTGTACTTGTGTATTCAGGGTGTTTCACACACGACCCAAAAATTCAGTCCCACTGCTATCCGATATAAAGACTGCTCCTGTTAACTGTAATTAACTGCTACCATTAACTGCAATATGTGTAGAAGCTGGCTCAGTCACAGTTACATGGAAAGCCATTTGGAAAATGTATAAATTACCATTATCAGTGGCTTTAGCTCTGTTTGTATTGAATTCATCTGCTGAGCATTCCTTTACGTTCCCTCCATGGTATTTCCATGCATTGTTCCACTCTCTCCCCAGTGTTCAGCTAGAAGGACAATGGGAGAAAGTAGTTCCACATTTCCATCTATCTATACACAAATGGAGCCAGCCTGTGAATTCTTTCTTTTCTTTTTTTTCCTCCCTCTAAAAACCTCCCAGGGCAGGAAAGGAATGCTGGATCAGGCCTGTCCATAGTTGTGTGTTCCCTAGCATCCCACAGAGGGATGTTGTTGCTATTATTTTAACAGCAGATCTCTGATGTTGTTGCTATTTTAATGGTAGATTTTAAAGCTTCCGCTGACATTGGTACAGACCCTGAAGCTCAGCTAGAGAATCAGAGGTGGTGAGCAGATGGTGATACAAAGGAGGAATGTTGTATCTATATATATTCTGATGAAATTCATATCCAGTGTTCCACACGAGAGCCAAGAAACTATACTAAACACTTAATATGAGTTTTAAATTAGTCTTAGTTGGTAAATGGGTTCTTAATCTAGGTTCTCTGTCAGGGAAATTTTCACTCAGAGGGTGTAACTATTTATATCAAACCAATGAAAAAATTATGAAAGCCTAATTCTGTATTAATTATCATTAGAAAAATGTTACCATTTACCAAATAAGGGGAAATATTTCATTCTGAGTTGTCAGGGCTTCTAAAACAGTCTGAGAGAAGGAGCAGTGGCTGAGACACAGCAATCTCTGGAAAAATGCTCCTGATCAGTTTGTCACAATCAGCATTGAGGCACTGTTACAGTATCGCCTTCTGGAAAAATGAAGCCCAGTATCTCTTAAACCAAGGTGACAAAGAAGTCTGGACCTTATGGACATCTGTGTGAATCTGCAATCTCTAAACTTATAGTTTTGACCTTTGATCTTCAGGGGATAATTTGTTTGCTAATTGTAATATACTGATTTTTGTTAGCTCTCTCCTTATCAAATATTGTGGGAAAGAAGAGGAAACAGGCAAGACCCATATTAAAAGACCCATGTCAGGAATAAAAGGGCACAGAGAATCAGTGCCTCTTAGCAGCATGTGCATAAGCATTGTGTATTTGGGTTTGTTTCCTTAAGTGGCACTTGGGTCTGAAAGTTGAAGAATGAAGCTATACAAATGACAAAAAATGTGTGAAGAATTATTTTTTCATCATCCTTTCATAAACACATAAAATAACTCTAGCCTAAAGCATCTCTTTTGAACACTGGGTTATACAAAGTAAGGGGATAGATTGTCTGTCTATGTATCAAATATTTTATCTATATTTCTTAGGAAATTAGGCTCGCAGAAGGCCATCAGCTGATTAATTTTCCTTTTCCCCTTAATATTCTGAACCCACTGATCCAAACTGACTCACTTGTCAGCTTCAAACAACTTTGACAAAGGGATAGAGGTCTCAAATGAATTACAATTCACATTTTGTGCAAATGAATGACTAAACAAATTAGCACCCTCAGTGAAGAGGCTCTCTTGGCTACTTACTCTATGTGCTCATCCCAGCAGAATATCCTGAGACAGGAGCCAGATGGAAAAAGTGCTTTCCTGTGCCTGGCTGTAGTAGAAAAGTCAGGACTGAAATTGGGATGCTATGGGGTATTCAAGGAAATGTATGTGGAGCTGAAATGTTGGTAAATAACAGGATACAAATACTGTGGAAGGGGTAGGAGGAACTAACATTTCTGGTGGCATCAGGACATGATGCAAGTCATTTGAACAGTTTCTTGCAAGAAGCTTGTTTCTCTCTCTGAAACACTCTTTAAAAGCAATGAAGAGTTGGGGGCCCACAGGAAGAGCAAAACTAGGCCTTTGGAGTAGAAAAAGCTTATAAAATCTTCCTGGATTGCTGCTATGTGGTCCTTCGTATTCTATTATACAAGATCTAAATAACGACATCTTGCCTGTGCTCTACAAATGACTCTCAGTAAAACAGCTGCACCAGTGTGCAAGAAGAGAGAACAAGAAATAAAGATTACCTCTCTTTGTCATAACTTCCCTGCAGCTGCAGTCCAAAAACTGAGTAATAACAAAACACCTTTCCATAACTTTTACCTCAGGCTGATAGCCAGAAAAAAAGATAATTTCTCACCTAACATCTCAGTCCTCTATCATTCCCATTCTTCATGTTGTGTCCGATAGCAGCTTGTGTAGTAACTTTACCAAGCTTTGTAAGATGACAGTAGGTTTGCAGTCTTTATCTCAACCAGCTCAAGCACAAGGTAAAGGTAGCATGTTATGGCTAGACTAGATTTTTCAATTACGGTCATGCATGGTAATACCATACTTTAAAACTTGATAGTATCTTTGAAGGCATGTAAATAAATTAAGCTCATTCTTTTTTGTCCCCCACCCATTTTCAAATGCTGGTTAGGCTTTTAGGCTCAAGTAAATGCTTAAGTTGCATCCGATCTACTTTTTGGCTCACAGAAGCTCCAGTGAGACTATTTTTCTGAATAAGGACATATAAGGGGTCACAATTTAATTTTTTTCAACATTCTGTCTTTTGTTATGACCATAAAAAATGATTTAATAAATACTGCAATTTCTGAGTGGACTAAAGTTCCAACATCAGAACAGCTAAATGTGCGAAATAAGATCATGCATGAGGGAAATAAAATCAAAGTCTCACTGGAGTTCAATGGAAAGCAACAAAAGGGCTTGACAGTTTTACATTGAAGGGAAGATATAGGATGAAAATAAAGAACCTGATTCCTCACCTTGCAAGTAAAATAATTTCAAGATATGTTATTTTAATAGCTATTTCTGCTTAAAACTATATACTTATAACATGAAAAATTACATTTCTCTCTGAAGGGTGTATCTCTTACTGAAGTTACAGATTAATTCTATTGCTTTTATAATTGAGGTATTAAAGAAATACCTTTTACTCCATATTCTCTATTGTTTATTTTGTGCCACAGACAGAACTCTGTACAGTTTCCATTTCCCCTACAATTAGGCGCTGCTCCTACAAACACATAAATGTGAGCTCACCTTTCCTGCTGGGAGGGATTTGGGTGGGAGACTCACTGCAACAAAGGACACGAATACATTTTGGCAGGATCAGGGCCTCAGATAGCAAGGAGGAAACTGTCTAACAGAAACCATCTTTGCAAACGTAAAAAGGGAAAGATCCCAGGAACAAAAATTAAAGTTTTATACACTTTAAAGTGCCAGCCAGAGTATTTAAAGAGAGAAGAAACTGGAGGACATCAGAACTGATCTTTCTTTTTTAAATCCATGTTGAGAGTGTCCTTGTAATGATTAATGGCATCACACAGCCCAGGGCTTGCTTCATTTGGCTTTGACTAAACTATTATTTTCTTTTCCTAAGAGATTCAGCGACTGAAAGTGCAGCTTTTTCTTTCTCACAGCTGTTTGCTCCCATATTATCAAATATTTTCCCTCCAGCTTTTGCCCTCGCCTTGCTCATGGGATGTAAATGATGCAGGAATTTCGGCTGCTCTGCTTCAGTTTAACAGCGTGATAATCTTAGGAAAATGCTTACAATCTGTCTTTCATTAAAAGAGCTTCTTGCACTTCTGTTTAACACAGTGAATTTTTTGAATTGCCCTTCTAAAAGAGGATTTCAAATCCACTTTTGCCCCGGAGCGAAAACTTTGTTGCCACAAATATATCTGCTGGGTAAAGGGGAATGCTCTTGGTTTTGAGTGGTTCTCACCAAAGACAGCGAAGACTCAACTTCTGAACATTAGGTGCTTGCTCCAAACTTAATTGGATAAATCAGTACATAAAACAATGCTTCTCCCATTAAAACGCAAGGCCTTTTTTTTCCTGCTTTGTACAAAACCAGGTGTGAAAATTTCGTTGTAAAATGAAAGGAGCTTTCATTATCAAATGCATGAAACCTCTTGCAGAGCACGATTCTCTTATTTTTAGCCACCAAATGTAGCATTGGTATCTAATACTAGTTGCCATAAAAAACTGTAACTGCAAAATAGGAACAGAGAAGACTGGTATTTCTAAAATCCTTAAAATATGTTAAATGTTTAAATTTGGTGTTTTAGTGGCCTTAGGAAAAGATTATGCTACATTCCTATAAAAAAGAAAAAATATTAGTATAATATCATATATAATACATATATGTAATAATAGTATTATATATATAATATATACATGTACATATGATAAATCTACCTATAGAGAAAGAGACTTATACATGCAGACAATGTGGAGGAAGTGTATAGCAAGCAAAATGGAATTAGAACTCTGATCAATATTAAACAGTCACTTTTTCTGAGCTGTTAAGAAGAGTTGGAAAGTCTTCCCTGAAAAAAAATCCTCAGTTCTTAAACAAAAGAAATCCTAGAACAAAAGCAAAAAGAAAGAGGGAGAACTATATTTATTAAAAATGGGGAGTATTAAATACTTTGTATACGTCATTGTCACTGTTATCCTTTTTAAAAAATACTGTAACAAAATGGGCTAGAGTTCTCAGCTGTTTGCTGAATTTGGCCCCAAATAGGTATCTGCACACTCTTCTGAAGTGAAACAAAGAAAAAATAATTGAAAATAGCTTTTGAAAGTCATGTCCTTGTAAAAAAAAATAACTTTTTTATTTGTGTGAGGGTAGTCAAAATTTAATTGAAGAAAATGGGAATGTTAGATCTCCAATTTGGCAAATTCCTTGTGCAAGAGACTCAATCACTGACTTATTCCTGTGCTTTCCTTCCTAAATAAGGTTGCATTTTGAGCCAATCATTTGAATTGGGAATCCTGTTATTTTTAATTGCCGTACAAACTCTGCAAACAAAGCCTTCAGCTTCAGATTCCTCTGCCTTTGTAAAAAAAGAAATTACTGCTTTCTATTCCCTTGTTTATTGTTAAAATATACAAGAAGAAAGGGTTTTTTTCCCCAACATCTTAGGCAGAAGATGAGGAAACATAGCTCAGGAATTTCTTTTTTTTTTACAAAATATTCCTTTATAAATGGCAATTTCACCTATAATTGATTGTGCACTGAAACAAAACAAGACCTCTGTTCTACCTCACATAACTCTACTTTCATTATTTCTTCATTTAGGGTTTCCACTGTGCTGAAATTTGAGTTCCTACTCAAATATCATCGACCATGCTTTTGAATTTATTATTAAATTATGTCAAACTCAGACCACAAGTAAAATAATGACAAACCCTGGTTGAAGTCCCTTTTTCCCCTATGGTGGAGGTACGGGGGAAGAGTTATGAGCATCTGACCTGCTGTGCTCAAAGAAGCAAAGTCTGGCATTCGCAATGAAAATCACATCTTAGTATGTACATGGGAAAAAAACTAGCCAACCACAGTGTAAACAGTTGGTGTGAGTGTTGTCTTATAAAAGGACTGTGAGTAACAAGCAACACCTTCAAAATATTATTGTTTGTGCAACTGTAATGTCCTGAAGCCCTGGATGTGAATTGATGCTCTGCTGTACTGCTAAATGTAAGCAGGGGAGATCATCAGGCTGTCACAAAGAGTCAACAGTCTAAGTACGTGCAATAGCCCAAGTGCCAACAATGAATCACCTCTTGCTGAAATAGAGCTGAACGAGCATCCTGACATACAGGAGAAAAGTCATGACTCAGACAAGTAAAAAATACTACGACTGTGAACTTGGAATAAAATAAAAAAGGAAGTAGAAATAGAAAAAAAAAAAAGATTGAAAAAAACCACACAATTTTCAGGAAAGAAATACAAAATAACTGCTATACACTTCATTAGATGACTGTAATAATAAGCTTTTTCTTCCCACTTATCTGCACGGCAAACATCACTGTATACATGCTACAGCAAATAGCAACTATCTGAGATGTAATTACTTTTATTTTAATTCAAGACTGTCAAGCATTTTCATGAATACTCAGTAGATGTTTGAATATTCATAAATGAAATGATTGAGGGTGAGCTCACAAATAAATATTCTCATTCCACTACAAATAATTGTAACAAGAAACCATTGTTACTATTTGTGACTCTTGATTTAAGTTATGGGGTCTTAGCCAGACAGACGTTTTTAAAAAAATTTGCCTCCCTCTTCCCTCCACCCATGCCCCCAGGAAAAACACACACAAAAAAATAATAAGTAGAAATTCTGAGGAGAGGGAGAAGATTGAATTGTCTGTAGTACTTGATTATCATAAATTGAGTTTAATTATGTCCTTAACAATAAGAAATGTGCTACGCATTATTTAATTAGTGATTAGAAATTGCCTGTAGGTATACCTATAGAATAAATAACTACAATCATTGCAGTAATGACTAACATAGTCTCTCAGGAATGTAAAAAACTTCTGTATACTGAAAATTTAAATATTAATACCATAAAGCACTGAAACACATGATGTTTATATGCAATGGAAATCAATAATGTACAGCCAATGCAACTGCATAATAAAATAGATAACTCCACATGTAACATCTATAGACTATAAAATGGCTGCAGGCCTGAATAAAGTGATAAAAGTCGCAAATAGGATTTTAAATAATATTCTAAAAAATCTTGTGGAGTTTGCTGTAAGAGAAAATATTTCCTCTAGAAGAGCTTTATAATTTTTCCTGAAATTCCTAACTTTTTTTTGCATTAAACCATGGAGAACAAGGACCATGGGAAGAAACCCTGCTCTTTTTCATGAAAACTTCTACTTATTTGAAAGGTTTACTGTTTCCCCCCTCTTACATATCTAAGCTACACCAAATTATTACATTTACTCATATAATGTACTAAGTTGCCTTCAGAAACCATTTTGAAGAGTATATTTCATTTATAGGAACCATGTTATTCATTATTCTGGGGGCAGGGGGGTGGGGGGCAAATGAACCAGGAAGGTACCCAGATGCAGGGAGAAAGTCTGAAAACAGTTTCTAATTTCTTCTCATGCCGAGAGCAGCTGGTGGGTAGGAAATGAAGGCCTGAACTACTCCCTTTCCTGCCTCATTCTCCTCTGCCTTCCCAATTGTGATTCCCCTTTCTGGTTGGTTTTCTACTCCTTTACCCCTATTAACTCATGTCTTCCTGATTTTGCCTGATTTCACTTAATTCCCAGGAGGATAATGTGCACATGTAACTCTGTAAACACAACATTAACCCAGTGCATTCCCTGGTGCATTATGTCCCCTGTCCTGGTCGAGTAAGCCTTTCAGAGCAAAATGGGGCACCCAGTCCTCATCCAGGCTGAGGTACAGCCCTCTTATTCTTGATGTACTATTTTACTATGCTTTCTCAGCCCAAGGACGAGTCAGCACATACAGAAGCCCATAGACATTCCAGTCCAGCAGGTGTCTGAGAGCACGACCGGGGCAGGGCATCTGACATTGCAAAAGAACAGAGCCAAAAAATGCCCCAGACATTTTCCATGCTCCTTTGGGTTTGAACTGCTTTTCTTTTAAGGGCTGTAACCATACTGGATTACTTGCTTATGTGCCCCATATGTACTCAGTCCAGCCTCTTTCCACTTTTTCTAAATCAGTTATTCCCAAATTACTCCAGATAAATGAAGCTCAGCATCTTGGTAACTTAAGCAAACAGTCTTGAAACACTCTTAATAAACAGCCAATTCACAATTGAATCTTTGATTCCAAGAAGCAGAATGAGGGGGTTTATCTTCCTGAAGTTGCATTATATGCCTATATTTTCACAAAAACTATTAATTATTGTCCATTTCTTTTACAGCACACTGCTAGGCACTTCCACAGCTGCCCTCCCTTTCCCCAGCCCAGGAACAATTTCCTGAGTTATGGAGTAAACAGAATTACTGTGTACAGAATAATCCAAGCAGTCTCTAATGGGGCAGTGTAGGCTCTCTGCCACTCTGTCAGAGTTGTAGGGACCTGCATAACAGAACTGTGATGTTACAGTCTTATGTGGCTAACACTCCCCAGCATTGAAGCGAATAATGCGCCTGGCTTGCCACTAGGCAGATGGAGAGTTTGCTGGGGTTGTTTGATGGTAAATGAAGACTTTTTTTTATTTGATCCAAGGAACTTGGCACAGGAAACCCCCAAATCCTACAATAATAAATCTTCTATTTATCTTTTAAATTCCAGAGCAAAATAAAAACCATTAGGCACTCACAGTCATGGGCTGTATTCTATATTTTCCTAGCTTCCTACAACTTTCTGGTGTATAAAAGATTAAGCTTTCTTAAGAAAAAAACTACTTTTCAGTTTAAAAATAACAGCCTTGTTGCCTTGTATGGAGCACTGTTTTATTTTATTACACAATGAAAGGGCAGGAGCACTTAGAAATTGTGAAGACAGGCATAATCCAGAAACCTGTATCTGATCCAACCTGATAGTTTTCACACCATCAGGCATTTGCAGCAAATCTGAAGAGCAAACATGATCCATCTATAGCATAAAAGTGATCTCCCAGGCATTAACCTCACCATCATGATTATTTAACTCCTACAGACTGGTACAAAAAAGAAATCCCCATATATAAGCCAAAATTATTCCAGTCCTGACAGTTGTGCTGAGAGGAAGGCTACCTTCTGGCCGTGGCTGTCTGTTTAGGGTATCTCAGAGCAGAAATCAAGTGAGAGGCCAAGATCTCCATGGTGATTACAAGTTCTTAACACCACTGAAAATAAGGTCACAAAAGCTGCACCCTTGAAAATCAGCACCATAAAACCCTTTGAAATGCAGATACTTGGCATCTCACAGAATCAGGCCCTCCTTTAGCAGCTGCCTCCTCTGGGCTTCCAACAGCCTTCATGCTACTGGTTTATGCAATGTCATAGGACACTTCCAAAGTCTTTATTAAATAAAAGAACCAACTCAGGGGCAATACACAATTTCACAAGAGGATGTGTCAACTAAAAATTTAAGATTGCCAATCCTGATTCTTGCATGGTATTATATTACAAGTTAAGGCAGCAGCAGAGTCTAGCAGAACCTCAAGAATGAAGTTTGCTTTCAAAAAAGCCAGTGAGAGTATTTCCATTAAGGTCTGAGAGCGTACAAGGGAACGTTCAACAGGTCTTCTTCTACTATTTTTTCACCCTGACAAGAAAGACTGCTTAAAGCACAACAAAAATAAATTTGCAATATTTTTCTGTGCAAAGTGCATCCATGTTCAAAGATGAAAGAGGGATGACAGAGCAGCACTGGGATAATTTCTTCATCAAATGAAGTGATGCTTGTAAAGCGGTCAAATGTGAAGACAATAAGAGCTAGGAACATTAAATAACTGACCTTTTAATAGGATCCTTTGAGGAGGATTGAGGACAATCCAGTGCAGTGATTAGGTGAAAAAAAGAAGTCTATCTGTCAATTTTTCCATCTATTTCCAAGGTCCCTTCTTCCCTGCAGACTCAGATTTACAAAACTGATCTACAGGCATTTCAGGGATAAATCAAGAAGAACCTATTTTTGAAGACTCCCTAACCTTCTCATCATATGCACCATGAATTTCAATGTTATAACATGTTTTCATTAGAATTATTTCATGTGCATGGGCATCCTCACAGATGATGGCATCTGCTGGTATCTTCTTTAAGGATTTTGCTATTACTAGTGCAGCTTCTTAAGAAGTATACAATGCATAGTTCTTTGCTCTTATTAAAAGCAAAGACACTGTGGTGTCTTCAATTCTCCCCTTAGTTTTGGGGTAGGTTTCTGATCAGGGAGTTCTCCATTTCCTGAACCTCCTAAAAGAAGAGGCTTGGGTTTGTTAATTCATTGGTCATGGGAAAAATGTCAATGCTAGCCAAGAGTGCATCCAGTCCCTGAGTGAAGTCAAAGAACTGTAAGTCATTCATAACTATTCTGTGTGCTCTGGCCCACTGATTTTCAAACAATTTTTGCTGTGGCTGTATTCATATAAATGTGCTGATTATTAATATGATTTGTGTCAGTTTTTAACCAGTTGGTTAAGTACTCTTTACAAACTCTAAATTGGTTCTTTTAAAGGTGGTTGGCAATAATTTCTTCCTAAGCTCTTTTCCAAGAACTACACATGTAGACATAGCTGAGAATGTCCATTTAACGATACTGGAAGATTTCCTTCCAAGAAAGCAAAAGATTCTTGAGAAGAATGAAGAGGTGCAGAGACAGTGAAGTGAAACCATCCACTATGACAAGGGCTGAGTTCTACCGTGCAAGAGTTTAGCTGAATATTTTATATATATATATATGCATATATATATAGTGAATCAACAATGAAAACCCAGCTTTGGAGAAAAGAAAACTTCATGAAATCCTACAGAACTTGGCAAAGAACTTTGATTTTTAGAAGAAGAAAAATTGGGAAGCAGTTTTGAATGGCCAAATGCTTTATTTGAGTACTATATATAAATAAAAATGCCTTATTTTTTTTAACTGCAAATTTTAAAATGGTTGCATAACTAAAAAACTTTAGGTAGTTTGATGATACAAAAATAATATTTAAAGGCTGGCCAAATCCTAAGTTTTTCTGATTCTCAGTGAAGTAAAAAAAAAAAAGCTTTTATTAAACTCAATCTAAATGAATCCTCACAATTTTCACTTCTTTTCTACTGCATCTCAAAATGAAAAATCCTCAGAAATCCTCTATTGCTGCAAATTGGTATGTTCCGGTCTAAGATATTTGCTAGATGAATCCTTCCCTCCAACATCTGCAAGGTTGCATTTGCAAATACGCAGCAAACATCGGACAACCCACTGTCACAGGAGACTGACTCAGACAGTCCTTTCACCATCTTTCAAAATACAGTCAGATCAATAGCTCAATTGAACAAAGGGTATATGGAAATATTATAGTAAATATTATTGTAACAAGTGCTTTTGTCACTTCCTGGATTGATTTACTGATTCATTGTTGTCTGACCTTGCAGAATATGCAATTAAAAGATGCCCCTGGCACGAATATTGTTGCTTGGATTTGAGCTGGCACTGTTTCGTTTCAGAGTTTTAAAAATTCTTAATCTGCTTTCAAAGATATTTCAATTTGATTTTACCATACTACTATGTTATCTTTCCCTAGAACTTCTCACCAGAGCATGCAACAGCTTTTAACACAAGAAATGTAACAGGATTGTATTTTTGAGACAGTAGATGTTTCACAGGCATTAAGGTTGCAATAGTAACCTATTTTAAATAGTACTGGATATAAGCAACAAAAAGCTACACCTTTTTTTTCCTCTAGAAACAAAAATGTCTCAGCATTGCTGGACGGTACTCTCCCTGTGGAAACACTAGTTCAAACAAAAAGCCATAAAAGCCAAATCTTTCAATGTCCTGCTATGCAGAGCTGTTCTGGCCGAGATTAGGAACTGGAGCACTGGGAAGATCCCAGTTGTCTGCCTTTTCCTATACACCCAGGTGCCCACAGCTGCTCTTCCCAATGGAGACACACAGCTCCCAGGCTGACAAATACTGCCCATTTGCATGTATACCCACCCTCCTTTTGCTGACAGAATTTAAACATAACTTCCCATCCCATTACTGCAAAGTAATTGCACTGTCAGAGAGCTAAGAGTTCGCATAAAATTCTGTAATTACATCAGAAGGCACTAAAAGGTTCAGCCTCTCCCAGAAACTCTGTTGTTCTCTGAAACATTGTTAGTTTTAGAAAAGGTACGCTTTTTTCATTGAGCTTGATTTTACATCATCAGTGTAAAGTACAGATCTCAATATGGGGTGATTTAAATCACAGTTGAATGGATTTTACTTGCAAAAGGAACTGATATAAACGCCATATGATCCTGTCTCAATATATCCAGGAATTTTCTGAATACTCTCAGACTGATTTTAGTGCACTATTTAAACTAGTGTAAGTTTATTAATCTAGATGAGAAGGTAGGAAAAAAGATAGGTTAAAAAAAAAAAGTTTTAATCTTTGGAGACCTAAGATTCATACAAGAATCCAGCTGATTACAATAGGAACAGAATCTGTTCACACAGTGATCTGTGTGAATAGAAGTGACTCAACTGGCACCGACTGTGTTGTAAAATAATGCAAATGCTCTTTCCTGAATGTAGCACTCTTGGAAGACATCTTTCAACTTTCCATCTGAAAAAAATATCAGTTTTCCTTGAAGACAGATACAGATAAAGCAGAACACTTCTGCCTGAGGAGAGGATAGCTAGGCTGATATTTGATATAAGCGCTCAGTCCCATATGGGAGAAGGGAGAAGTGATTGATGGTTTGTAAGGAATTACTTGACTTTTGCTTGTAACAGAAGCTTTTTGGATTCTCCTGAAGTTCTTGTCAAAGGTAAGAAACATCTTTTGAAACAGCAGTTTTCCCCTTCCCAACAGATGGAATAAACCTGGGTAAAAGGTGCTGCAGATTTGAAATATGTATGAAAGAGAAGGGAAAGTTTTTTGCCACTCTGTGCTTTTTCTAATGCTCTGCTGCGCTGTAAGGCTTGTCTCTATTTTTCTGTTGCCTGCCCTCTTAATACAGTGTGAGCAATTCACCTCTCTGCAGGAAGAGTTTCACAAACCCAGCAGCCGGAGTTCACCAAGTCAGTAAGACGCACGTTAACGCAGGGACAAATCCTTCTCGCTCTCAGTCTCCCCTGGCTCCAAGGTCAGAGTTGTATGAACTTGACTCAGACAACCCTCTCCTGAGCCCCCACAGGGCTCTTCTGGCTCTAATCTGGACAGCTCCATCTGCCTCCTGCGATTGTCTCCTCTGAGAAGGGCTAGAGCATTAGTTCTGCGGCTGGAGCATGGGGGGAGCAGAGGCATTAGGAGAGTCAGATTTTTGCGTTTCCTTCCATCATGTACACAAGGGACCAACGGATCTGAGCTCCGTATCCTCTCTTAAAGAGGAAAACTGATGATTCAACAGGTGAAATGAATTCATACAATCCCAGTCATACACAAATTTGTTAGAAAGACTTCACATCCATAACTCCCAGTCCCAAGCCAAAGCTGACACTCTCTCTTACACCTCGTTGTTACAGAGCATTGCTCATCAGCGAGCCTTGAGGATCATGCAAAGGGCGATGTAAACCAGTGCGCCCTACCTCAGGGAAGAGACGAGAAAACGTTCTCTGCCAGCACTTGAAATCCCAGTCCCATCCACCGAGCACTCAAACAAAAGCTGAAGCGAAAAATCAAGTTAGGTCGCTCCCTATTCGCGGCTGTAACAGCCACTGCTCAGAGAACAGGACTTCATCAATATGAGCATTCAGAAGCAGGGGTATTGAACAAAAAAATAAAGACAGGTCACATATGATCAATCGCATTTCTCCTGCTGTTAAAATCTGTTTGCCTCTCTGGAAGGTGGACGGACTGCGTGGCTTCCGCACTCCCGCCGGTGGAGGGGGTTTGCCCGGGGGCGAGGAGAAGCAGGAGCCCTGCGGCGGAGCGGGATTGGGATGGACACCCGAGCAACCTGCCGGGAGAGGCAGGAGAACATGCCTCAGTAAAAGAGATGGAGGCTATACTCTTGACAGCCACAGAAGGCTTTGTCAAGCTCTCGGATCTTAATCTTATGGATAAGCAGCTGTAATAAACACGTTGTAGGTCTTGAAATGTGTGCCTCATTGTTTTCTCTCGTTGCAAAACCTCGCAGTAATTCCCTAATGTAGATTCAGATAAACATAGGGAACGAAAAATTAAATTCCCAACAATGCCTTGTTTTCTTTTGGTTTAGTTTGTTGTTTGGGTGTTTGTTAGTTTGTTTTCAGGTGGTTTGGGATTTTTTTTAAGCGATATGGCCACTTTTAATTTATGCAATCAAAAATGCTGATAGGATGTGTGATACAAGGACTGCACTGCCAAAATTCGTTTACGAACTTGACTCGCGTGTTTCTTTGCGAGGAAAAGGACCGTCCCAAAGCCGAAAAATTCCATCTTTTTAGTCGCACCGTTTTGTTCTGCCTCTGAAGCGCCTGTTCTCCTCTCACAGTTAAGCGACCCCGACCCCCTAAGGGAGCAGCCGCGCTTCTGTTGGGGGAAACGCGCCCATAGGGAAAGGAGCGCGCTCGACTCTGCCTCGGTCTGTCCCTGGGCCTTTAGCGTGGCGGAGGGAAGGGCCGACGAATGCCACCGCCGTAAACGACGGTAAACAATAGAGACATCAAGGGAGGCAACGCCCGGGCCCCCTGTGACCTTTCCGCTGCTCAGGTTAAGTCTATAAATACCCAGAAGACACCCGAGCCCATTGTTTTGCTGCCCTCTGAAACCAAACCTGCCAAGGGGACTGAGGGGCGCCCCTCCACTGTCCTGCTCCTTTCACCTCTCCGCGGCCAGAACCGAGGACCGGTGGAGGATGCCGGGAGCCCGGCCCAGCCCGATAGCGGGGCAGCAGCTGGGAAGTCTTCACCGAGCCCCGGGGCGAGCCCTGCCTCCCGCCGGCCCGGCCGCGGCCCCAAGCCCGGCGCGCCCCAGGTGGACGGGGTGGGGGGAGAGACGGTGAGAGCTGCTTGTAATCCCGAATTCCTTTTCACAACGTCGTGATTAGAACCCGTAATTAAAATCCAGATTTATCGCCCTTTTCAATGAGTCGTAAAAAAACGCATTAACTCTGGCGACAAGATTCGTGGCTGAGACATAAATAACTTGGATATTCAGGAGATATTTTTTATAAACTCGGGGGGTTTATCCGCTTGCTTTTCTCAACCTTCCCCACACCACACCCAACCCACCACCTCCCAGCCTGCCATCTCGCTTCTCCCAGGAAGATGTGGCACCGGAGCGCGGGGAGGTCTCTCGGGGCGACTCAGTATCGCCAATATCATCATCGAAGTGTTTGGGCACGGCTGTAAAATGGCACATAAGGGGTCGAGGATTCCGCCAAAACGGGGAGATGAGGAGCGTTGCCTCCCACGCACCCCCAGGGCTGCAGTTTGTACACGTCCAGCACAAAGCCGCACCGAAGGCGGCGAAGCCCCAACGCCGAGAGTGGAATGGGGCCACCCCGCCGACACCCCCACCTCTCTCCCACTCCTGGAGGATGGAGAGGAAAATCCACGCCAGCGCGTGGGAGAGAAATCCTGATACCCGCCTGCACGGAAAATATCTGTAAAAAGGAGAGCGAAGCCTTACTCTGCCCTTGACCATGTTTAGTTCCCCGCGGCGAATGATTTTCAGACCCTCCTGAGCTGAAATGGAGGAACTTTAAGTGAAAAGATCGATAAATGGGGCTAGCCCGATTTACGTTATCACATGCAAAATCAACACATAATTTCCCAGCCCGTACTGTACTACTTGTGGCCTCTCTGTGAGTACACCGTACCAAGAATCCCTCCAGCAGAAGGAACAGCCCATCGCTACTCGGGGCAGCGGCTTTGACTGTTGAACCTTTGGGACACTATAAAAATTCCCCCTTCTACTTTTTTTTTTTTTTTTTTTTTGCTATATCGCTGGAGATTTGGCAAGTTTAAAATACTTTAGGTGTAAAGTTTGTTCTTAATTAGGTCTTGTAAAGATGGAATTTGGTGGTCATTATAGAGCCGCTAATCAATTTTCACCCAGGAGCTAAGGTACACCTCGGAGGAATCAGGTTTAATGAAGTGACTGTGCAAATTACAGTCGTGGACTTTATTTAAAGTCTATCAACCTCCTAAAAATGATTTCTCAAACTGTTCTTGATTTCCTTTGCTTTATGAAAAACATCACGTTTGCTTTCTGAGGTTTCAGGCACTAGCAGTCATTCTGTCCGGCTCTCCAATCTGGCACAGAGGGAGTTTTCCAATTTTCCATTTCGAATTCGTGGAGAAATGGGCAAGTTAAACTTTTAGACTACACAAAAATATATCCTATTGCTGCTAAAAAAATAAGAAAAACGGTACTAAAAAGAGAAGACTGACGCACAGATCTGCTCTGTTATTAGACATTGGATTTTTTTGGTTTTGTTCGCGTATTTTTTCTTTTGAACAGGGAAGTCCCTGAAAACCTGAGCTGTCTTTTTACTGGTTGATCGCTGCTGTCCCCTCTCCTTTACTCACGTCCCTCCGCTGGAAGAGACGTCCCTGGCAGCAGATTTTACCTACTTCTCCCTAGGATCCGCACCGAGAAGGGCTGCTGCTATTCAAAGCAAATTGAAGTGCGGTTCCTTGAGAGCGTAGCTGGGAGAGGTCTTCGGAGTTCCCGGTCTTTAGCTCCGTTCAAAAACACTTTAAATTTTTTTTTTTACAGCAAATATTTTTGACACCTAGATCTTTCTTTATTTTTTTTTCCCCTCCTTTTTGTATGTTTGTTTGTCTGATTTTGTTTTGTTTGTTTGTTTTCTTATTCTGGGTCTTGAACTGATGCTTACTGATAGCTCAGGGAACGTCATGTAAAATAAATAAAAATAATTTTTAAAAGGTGTTTTCTTCTCCAAGTGCGGCGGAGCGGACTTGGCACAACTGGAGGAAATTTCTGCGCTTTTTCTCACAATGTCGCTCAAAGAAATCGCTTGACCTTTTTCCCCCATCCGAATATTAAAAGCGAAGTGAAATCCCCTAAAATTCGTTTTCTCCCCCCACTACAATTATAAGAGCGGGATCGGTCTCTGTGTCCCTTTTTAAGGCACTGGGGAGCGTGGGGACGGCGCGAAGGGCGTGGGAGCAGTGGGGGTGGGGGGCACGGGGCCTGGCGCGTTTTCACCCCCGGGGTAGTCGCGAGTCCGCGGCTGCTTTTGCAGCACCGTCGGTTTAGGCCGGAGAGAAAAGACCGGAGGGAAAAGAGAAGACCGGGGGTTTCGCCGGAGCCAAATAATAGCTGCGAACTACTGGATCTCCTTTAAATAAAAATAAATGAACGAGAGTTTATAATTAAAAGTACAGACACCAGGAGGGAAGTGTTGTTCTCCCTCTTCCCTAACACTGTGCTGCCGGCCGAGGGACCGCGGCTCCGGCGCTGCTCCATGCGCCCCGGTCCCCGGGGCCGGACTCCTCGGAGTCCCTCTCACCCACTGAGGCCCTTTTCCCTGCCAGGAGCAGTAGGAGAGGAAGGAGACGGTAGGACCCCCTCCACCGTCTCCCCGAGCCTCCGCTGTGGCTTGTGCGCTCCGTCCCGGGAGCGGAGCGAGGCCGCGCCGCCGAGCCCCAGCGGGCCCGATCCCGGGAGAAGGATCAGGCCCCCAGCCACTCGCTGCCGGGCCCGGCCCAGCCCAGGGAGGCTTCGGATGGGAGCTCGCCGCAGGGGTGTGTAGCGGGTCCCCGTCGCTCTGAGGAGCCGGCGACCCTCGCCTCGGCGCAGGGCTGATCCTGGACTCCTCCTCCTCCTTCACCGAAACCTCCGGTTAGAGCGCACGGTCTCCACGAAACAGGCTCGGAGGTTTGGCTGGTAACTCGGAAAGAGGAGATGGGTGCATGTCGCACCCCACTCCTTTGCCCCCGACCCACCCGGCAATTCCGCGATCGGAGGCCGGGAAACTCCGGACAAGGAGTACCGCGTGTCCCGAGACACTCGTGAAGGACTATCGCGACCGACAGGCACGGAGAGGGAGGAGAGGGGGAGAAAGAGAAAGTGGAGTCGGCACGCTGCCCCTCACGGGATATCATGGAGCTGTGGGGGGAAAAGAGACGCAGCGAGTAGGAAAAAAGTCCCCGTAAACTGAAAGGAAAAACTCCAAGAAATCTCCGCAAAAATCCTGCTTCCTTTTCCTCTACCCCCAGTCCCGGATGTTTTCCGGGACACGCTGCTGGGCACAGCTCTCCCGGCGGGCAGCGAGCGGCTACTGGCGGGGAGGGAGCGGGGCGGGCGGGGGAGTCCCGAAGAGAAAGGAGTCGCACTAACCGGGGTTGAGGTCCAGGCACTGAGTCGGGTCTTCATTGTCCCCCAGCTGGCCATTGGGGCTGAGGCTTTCCATGGACAAATCCAGCCCCTTGTCCTCCCAGTCTCGCAGTTTCCTCTTTTTATTTGTCCCGATCAAGGCTTCTACCGAGAAAGCGTGCGCTCGGGAGCTGAGGGCCACCGCCGATCTTCGCCTCTCACTCATCTTATCCCCCAGCCCAGGCCCTTGGGCAGAGGAGCGACCAGTGGCTGGGAGCGCACAGCTCGGGGACCAGAGGCAGAGCCTCTTGCTTCTTTTTCCCCCCCACCCCTCCCCAGCTGCACCCCCAGAAGAACCAGCCCTCAGTCTCCTGAAAGCACTACATGAGGCTGCAGATACTCCGCAGGCAGAGCCGGGAGGGTGTGCTCAGCCCAGGTCCCAGCACTTGCTCAGAGGGGCTGCAGGCTGGATTTCTTTTTTTTTTTTTTCCTTCTCCCCTTTCCTTCTGTCTCTCTCTGATTGATCCAAACTTCTGGGATTTTTTTTTTCTCCAAGAGTTAGGCAGGCTGTGTGCGCCTGTCAAGGAAAAAAAAAAAAAAAGGAAAGGAAAAAAAAAAACCTGTCCCCGGCCAATAGGAGGGAGAGCTCGGAAGAGACCCAAAAGCTGCGACCCAATGGGGAGGGAAGGGAGACTCGGGCTTCAGGGAGAGGAATTTTGGCCATCTGAGTCCTGGAGCACCGGCCGGGAGAATTAACTATTTGAAGAACGGGGAGCCAGTAGGAAACCCATAGCTCTAAATGCAGAGAGGTAACAACTCCCGCACTTCTCTCCGCCGCACCCAGATTTCCCAGAGACTGCTGCTGGCTAATCCCCACGCAAAGTACCCGAGAGGGGCTTTACCACCCAGTGGTGCCGGATGAGGGGGTGTTTTTAAAAGTCATTTATGCCATGTATTACTTGCGCTTGCCGGTGGAATCGGTGTTGACCCGGCAGAAGCAACGTCTCGAGGGGGTTGAAATTTCACTTCAAAACGATGCGTGTCCGTGGAACGGCGGGGCTGAGCGGCCGGCGTGGGCTGGCAGAGAGACCCAGACAAACACGGGTAGTGGGAGCGCCTTCTCTTTGGGAAGGAGGATTTTTTTATATATAAATAAATTTTCCCCCTTTCCCGCTTCTTTTTGTCCCTTTGGCTACAGCAAGAACAAACCCGCTAGGTACAGATCCCGGCCGGTTGCCTGAACGATATTCAGCATTTTATTTCTCGCTCTCCTGTTCACTCTGCTCTGAAATCCTCCCGGCTGAGGCGGGTCTGCAACTGCTCCCACGCCCCTCGGTCACGCGTGGCGCGGGGGGGGCTCTCAGTGAAAAGGAACAAGCGCTGCTTTTGAGAAGGTGGCGGAAGCGTGTGTTTTTATTAACTGATGGGACCCCGGAAAAATAGGTGAAGCCAGGCAAAACACTGTATAGGGAAAATACAGGGGGGAAAGCCGAGGGGGTTTATTCGATCCCGAGGATCGAATACAAGTTCAAAATAAAATATAAATAATTATGAAGTACGGGAGAAAATTAACATGGACCTAGTCACGGTGGAAAAGCTGGGGAGAAGACACATCAATTTTCAGGAAGGAATTATTTTTCTCCCCGGCTCCCTGAAGGCGCAGAGCTGCTTAGGGCAGCGCCGGGAGAAGAGTGAGATTTTTCGTAGACGAATTGAGATTTTTTTTTTACGAATCGTAAATGATTTTTTACTATGGGGCTGGACACAAGTGAAGGGGGCACACACGGGAGTGTTGGGGGGAAAGACGCTTCCTTTTGCTCCCAAAGTGAATCCAAGGTGCCCACATCCGCACGGTACGGCGGAGCTCTTCAGTGCTCTCTCTACGGCCTAAAGCGCTGACTGACAGCAGCGCGCCGAGGTTCACACGCACGGAAACGGATTTCGGACGAAAAGCGGGAAAGAAGCCATTTCTTCGCTAAATCTCGGGAAAGCTAAGCCCTGATGTCTAGGCCGAGGAGCACGCTTTGTGAGTCTCGATCACCTGCGCTACAGCCCTCATCCCCTTCCTCTCCGTTCCTTTCCCCTCCCCTCCGGTACACCTCCTGGACAGGTCAATCGCCGCGGGCTTGGCGCCGGGCACAGCGGCGCTGCCGCACGGGATGTCGTGTGTCCCCAACCCCGGCACTGCAGGCTCCCGAGCTCCGCGGGGAGCTATGCCGGGGCAGGAGCAGCGGGAAGAAGGGAGCGACCGAGACCGGGGCTTGGAGAGAGTCGACAGCGGTACTGAAAGAGGAGCGGGGACTCGTAGGAGGCCACATGTGTTTCCAACGGGTCCCCCGGCTGTGTGTCCTTCCCCCAGCGAAAGAATGTCTCAAAAAAAAAAAAAAAAAAATCCGTTTCCCTATTTCCGAAAGCCTCGAAAACACTTGCCTGGGAGACAGACACAGAGGAAGGCTTTTAAAGAAACTGGAGGGGGATTTTAGAAAAAGACACCAAGAAAACAGTGGAATATTTACAGCGTTTTAGTGAGAAGAAGTGGTACTGGAAAGGCAGGGCGATTTAAACGAAATTTGAGGGCTGATGTGAGAACTCAGAAGCACGTTTTCCATAGCATTAAGTGTGTTTTTACTGGTGGCCAGGTTAAAGCATCCCCGATCCATTTAGGGTCTCTTACATCGGGGCGCTCCCCTGTGCCACCCGAGGTCTGCAAGCTGTGTCCGAGCACTCCGCGTCCGGCCCTGGAAGCCGAACTGCCTCTGCAGGAGGCAACACAGTGGAGCTTCCGAGCCAATACGGCACCTCATCGTCAGACCCCAGGGAGCAGATCCTTTTGCCAGGGGCCGGAGAACAGGTCCCCGCTGTCCCGGACACCGCTCCCGGGATCGCGGGGACACACGGCGGCCGGCGACTGCTTCTCTCCCCCCTCCTCCCTGTCCCTGTGCCCGGGAGGTTTAGGATAGCTCGCCCTCTCTCTGCCCGTCCGCGCCGGGCGGTGCAAAAGTGGTAAACACAGAGACATTGCTGCTCCGCTGTACGAGCGGAGGGAGAGGGCAGACCCTGCAGCGGCCTTGCGGCCCCACGAGGATGTGCCGGGGGAAAGGGGAGGGATGGGGATGAGGGGGCGGGGGGGACCGAGAGCCAACGCTGCCCCCTCGCAGGGTTCGCTGCTCCCCGGGCTGAGCAAGCTGGCCCAGAAATAACCCCCTCTCCCCAAGTCGGGGAATGATATTTCGATTGAGCCTTTGCACCAAAATCTGGCTGAGCAAAACGCACACGCGCGGCGCCGCCGGCACCCGGTCCCCGTGCTCCTCTCAGTCGGAGCGGCACCGGGGCCAAGTTCCCCTCTCCCCGCGGCAAGCGGTGTAAACCTGGAGTCTACCAGAGGCCTGGGCTTAATCTGGATTCAGATCCGACTCCGACCCCCGGCAGCCAGAGATGAATGCGTCCCTTTGCCTGGTCTTTATTCCAGACTCTTACTTGCAGGGGTAGCTCCCATTAAATCCAGGAAACTGCTCCCTGGAATAAAGTGGCAGGAGCAGGGGTCGCAGGGCCAGGTCCCGGGGTTTATAAAGAAATCATTCACTCCTGCTTTCCAGTTGCCGCAGAGCGAGCCTGAAAAATATTTGTTTATATATGGAAATATTTGGAGGGGGGAAAAAAGGAAATAAGAGGAGCCGGTTGCGGGGCGGGAGTGCTGTCCAGATGTGCTGTTCACAGGGGCTGAGCCAGTTTCAAACCCTGCTTCACAGCAAGGAAAACCTTTCCGAAGGTCCTTTATCCAGACCTAGCCAGGGGATTTATTATTATTATTTCTTTTTTTTAAAGTTAGTAATTGAAAACAACGTTAAAACCAGTCAGTGTGTGCGGGCTGAAGGATGTCTGATAATGTGAGCGAGTGATTTACTGGACTTTAATGCAGCGTCGATTATCTTTTAAAACAGATCGGAGGATTTCGAGGTTGGCTCTCTCTTAAGAGGCAAGTTTAAAGTGAACACAAGTCGCCGCTTGGAAACAAGAGCAAGGTGATGTTCCCGTGCTGCGCGGGGTCAGTTATTGTGACTGCGGGGAAAAAAATACGCCTGCAATTTATTTTTATGGTCTGCACAAACGGTATTGTTGCGTATATTAACTAATTCATAATTATACCCTAATTATGTTGTCGATTCCTTCCCCCTCCCCTTCTCCCGGTTTTCTCAGGCTTTGAGAATTGAACCACCGCAAAATATTTACAGTCTGAAGTGTTTTTAAATGGTCTTTGTTTGTGTTTTACAGAATAAAAATCTCTATTAGTGTTTAAACAAACACCATGCCAGTCTCTTAAGTCTTCCAGATGTTCGCAATAAAATGTCAGGTTTTGCCTTTGGGACTCGAAATAAAATTTAACTACCTTAACCCTGTAATTATTCTCTTAGCTCTCCCTTCCTAAATTTATCTGCTTTCTATCAGGACAGAAAAAAATCCGATTATACACTTGGACTATAAAAAACAGCCACTACTTTCCCTCCATTTTACCAGGACTTGTCTCCCACTAGTTTCGGCATTGCAGACCAAGACGCCTATATTTTTTTGTTACTCCTGTTTTCGGGGCGGCACAAGGAGAGTAGGCAGATCACAAAGAAATCGGCAGGTTTCCTGAGCTTTAAGGTGAAAAAAAGTGCTCCCTGTCTCCGGGCCTCTCCCCCATTAAGCTCCATCCCGGTCCCAGTGTTCCCCGTGGAGAGGCGAATCGGGAACTTAAAATTATGCCTGAACTACCACCAGCTCCGGGCGTCGCTTCTTCGTAGGCACTAGCCAGACCTGACTGCATTTCGGAGACTCCCCGCGGAGCTGTTTGGAAATAGGCAATTATGATGAATAATTCACACAAAGCAGGTTCCCCTCGCAAACAAAGACCAAAGTCCCGGCTAGAGACCCTACTGCCTTCTCAGCTACTGATTTGAAACAACACAGGCAGGGTTAAAAGCCATGCATTTGTATTTACCATGTATTTACCAAACTTCAGAACAACCTGGAACGATAAGCGGGGGACTAGATGATCTCTCTCTTCATCTGTCGCCTACAAACCCCCTTCGCCTGCCTGTCAGCACGGGCGCGGAATTTCTGCAGCTTTCAGCTCTCGCTGCTTGCGTGAAACCCGCACACGGGCGGGCTGTTCTGCACCACGCTCCCTGGTGCACTGCAGCCCTCGGGGCACAACGTGGGGGCGCGCCCGCCCGGGACACCCCACTTCACACCCACGGGTGCCCCGGACCCAGTCCCGGCTGCTCCTGCCACCCGCTTTTTTATGAGATATTTATTTCCGCACCCTCTCCTCTCCCCTGCTTAGTGCTCGGGTCTCTATTGACAGGTGAGTCCACGGGGCTGCAGCTCTCGGATGGTGAGAGGCAAGAGGCAGCTCCAAGGAGGGCAGAGACTGGCAAACCCACAGGAAAGCAGTGCAGTCCCCCCAAAAAAAAGACTGCACACCACTCGGCTCCGAGAATGAGGAACAGCGGTGTCTGATCAGCCGTGCCAGCTTGTCCACAGTTTGGCACTCGCCACATTACCCTCCTGACAGACTTATTTGCGCACACACGCACACACACACCCCCGGGAAGAGGTGGCAAAGTGAGCCGAGGATGCCCACAGGGGGAGGCTGGTGCCAAGGAAAAGGGGAGTTGGGCTCCGCTGTCCGCCGGGGCGCTCCCCCGGCCTCATCTGCAGTGGGTCGCTGAGGTTTCCTCGCGGCCTCCTTCTTACTGCCCCTACCCCCGTTTGCAGGTGGACTCGGGAGTGATGTTAGCCGGCGAGAAGGGACCGGGAGAGATCTCCAAGCGGTTCATAGGTCTAGGCTGGGGTTTTTGTTCGTTTGTTGCCTGTTTTTTGTTGGTTTTGTTTGGTTTGTGGGGTTCGTGTGTTTGTTTGTGGTGGGGGGGGGGGGGGGGGGGGGTTTTTATCCTCCCAGTAAATAAACCGACTTTGTAGAATTTCGGAGAAGGTCTATAGCGTTAGGGGACCTCGGAAAGAGTGGAAAAGTCGGCAGCGGGACTGTATCTAGACAAGTTCTAGGACAAGAGCTTCAACCAGATCCACTGTCAGAGTCAGGGCACAAGAGCCAGTCCCGAGGAGGTTGCCCGTCAAGCATCTCCCAGAGGTGGAGGGGCTCAGTCCTGCTGTGCTTGGGCTCAGCACTCCTATTGGTCCGACCTCAGATCGGGGCATGTATGACTCCCCTATCGTCCCACGCGGCGTGGCCGTAGGAATACGACGAGCAACGGGAAAGTCGGGTCCAGACCAGGCGTGGGGTAGCCCACACTCGAGTCCTGGCGGGGAGATTTTAGTCTAAAAGGTGACTGTTCTCAGCAGGGCGCCCGACTCAACCGTCGGGAAAGAAATCGAAATCAGTTTTACGCGGGCAGCAAACAGCATTTGCACAGCGGCGCATTGAAGAGCTACTTCTTCACAGATTATTGCTGGTATTATAATTTGGGATAGCTTGAGGTGATTAAAGTCTGGGGTTTGTTTTCCTTTTTGTTGGATTATTTTTCCAGCCCAAATGCAACCCTCGGTTCCCAAACCTACAGGGCTGAGTGCGATGAGTGGGAAGATGAGTGGGCTTCAACCGCACATGGTACCTTTCAGCCATCTCCGCCTGAGCTGCCGCCGGGGAGGAGAAGCGGGAGAGGTCAAGCGTGCTTTCACCTCCCCCAGGTCCAGGCTGGACCCACCCGGCAGCCACGTCGTCGCTTGTGTCCCACTCTTGTCCCCACGCCTCGCACACGCCGAAAAAGCGGCGTTCCCAGAAAACGCTGCGAGACTTGCGCACAACAGTTCTCATATTGGGTGCTGCAGGCGGACAACCGGCCCCTTGTTACGGAGACGGGATCCAAAGCCCGCTTTTCCAGAGAAGAAAGCTGAGCTGCGCACAGCCTTTCAATGTGTGTTCGGTAGGAAAAAAAAAAAAAATATAAGGTGAATTTTTTTTCCCTTCAAGGCACAGGTCTTTGAACCAAGAAAGGTCTCTGCGCTCCCCTATCTCATACATGATATGTTATACCGTAAACAATCCCGTTCAGGGTCGAACACAAAATGCAGCAGACTTTAACGGGACTGTTCAAAAGACCTGTGGCCCCGGTATGTACTCTTCCCGCTATGGAAAAGGGAAGTTTGTCCCGCCGTGCTATCAACGTTAAAGCACCACTACAGAAGCGAGAGAGAGGTCCCCGGCCTCCTCACGAGCAATCTTCGTGGCACAACCCGGGAACTTCAAACACGACTTATTTTAACCCACGTGAAACACGACTGCTGTGTAAAGCAGGCACTGTAGAAACGTGGCTCCAGGTCCCTCTAAAGTGTTCATGACCCACTGGATCCCGAACCGGGCTACCTTTCTGCGTTGCAAACCTTGCCTGTTCTTCCTCGGCGCCCGAAATTTACCCAGATTAAGCAAGATTTTATTGGCTTCTAATACTGTTTTTATAGAGCTTCTAGTAACCAAAAAGCTGCCGGGGACTGGGGTCTCTCAGGACGAAATTTTGGGCTGTCGTGGGAGGAATTTCTCCTGGTACATGTCGTCCCTTCTTTGCCGTTCGACCTCCACGCCTCGCAGGGATTTCTCCCGTCTGGAAGATAGAAACCTTGGAAGAGAACGGAGAACGACGGGCGATGACGCCTTGGGACACCCCCGATCCAGATGAACCTTTGTCCCTCCATCGGCGCAGCTTGTTCGGCTCCCCAAAGTCCATCCCGCTAATTCCCCGCAAAGCCGCGGAAACCCAGAGATATCCCCCCGCTCCCTCCTGGGTGCCGGCCGCATTCCTGTCGGGGTCACGTTCTATTACGATACTATAAGTTAAACTATCTTCTCTCTCCATGTCTCTGAGGAATGGAGACCACGCAGCAGCGAACCCGGCAGCGTGTGCGATGCTTTCCGTGCCGCAAGGCCTCTCTCCCTGCCCTATGCTCGCCCCAACCCGTCCCTGTCGGAGTGGGCAGGAGTCGCCCCGGGTCAAGGAGCGGCGTGTGGCATTCCCGGAGGAGGAGCCCGAGGGTCGAGCCTGCAGCCCACCCCCGGGGAGCAGAGTCCACTCCCCAGCGCTTTCAGGGTTGGGGCCATGACTCCGGGGACCGGGCTCGGCAGCCGCAGCGAGGTCGGGCCAGGCCGGCGAGGGGCTGGGAGCCAGTGAGGGGTCGGGGGCCGGCGGGAGTGGGACGTCAGAGCCTCAGGGCTCCGGCCGGCATGCCCAGCCTGCCCCGGGAGCCCCAGTCCATTGCCCTCTCCCGCAAACCCTCTTTCAGCCTCTCACGGAACAGCATTTTGAGGCAGGATGCTCAGCAGCCAACTCTTGTCCGCAGGGGCCGAACCGCAGGGACATCTCCGCAGCAGGGAAGAGCGGAGCCCCCCGGCCGGCCGGAGATAGGGCTGGCAGCCCGGCAGCACTTCCCGAGCCTGCCCGGCGTGGGCGCAGCAACCGGGAGGTTCCCTGTGAAACTAGCACAGGCGGCACTGCCGCGGTGGGCTCTGGCTTTGGGAAAGGTACTGCAGGCAGCAGGCGCCGGCTCTCGCCCGGCACGGCCGGCCAGAGGGTGAGGTGGGAGAGCCAGATGCAGAGGGGACAGCAGCTCGCCCGCGGGGGAAGGCAGCAAAGCAAACTGAGAGCGGGATTCTGACAGTTCAGCACAGATCGGAGATTCATCTCGTGGGTGAGGAGAGAGACTCGCTGCAGGACAGAGGGGTGTTCAGCCGCCTGCATCCAGCCATTCTCTCGTGCGTGGGTGGCAGGCAGCTAAATAGGTACTCCCGACTTTGAGCTGCAGCCTGGCGGGACCAGGATGACGAGAGCGGCCGCACAGCAACCAGACAAAGCCAGCCTGCACCACACTGCAGCCGGGTTCGGGGAATAGGGTTTCTCTCTTTGGAAAACAAAAACACAATAGCAATTAAGGACTCATCTGAGTGTGACTGCTTGTTTGGCAGAGATTGACCGGAACCCAGAGGCTTTTCCCTCGCCAGCACACACATTCGTCCCCGTTTCCCTTCTTCACCATCCGTGCGAGAGACATACCGCCCCAGGAAAGCTCTCCAGCTATTGGAACGATCCTCAGGTTCCGGGTGCCCCCAAATCGCCCGCGGGCTGAGGGTATGAGGGCATGGGCAAGGGGGGGTCCAGTGTGGCCTCTTTTAAAATAGCAGGGCCGAGCAATAGCCTCAGAGTCAAAAATGCCTCCGTAGCAATTCAGATTGGAAGTTTTCTTCTTTACAGATGTTTTGTGGCATATCGGTCTGTTTGTTAAGATTCCCCTGTGCCTTGGTAATCCTGCCCTGCCGTATTTTACTCGCTCTGCATTGATGTGGTTTCTCCTCTTGCCTTTCAGGATTATAAAAATCTCTCCCTCTCCCTTCCTCTCTTTTCCCTCTATAGTTGGGTTTCAGAGAAATGTTGGTTAAACCTCATTTGCTGTTTTCTTTCTCCCATGATGGCAAATTCGGCGTCATTTGTGGACCTGCCTAATGTAAACACTGCTTTAAGAAGTATTTCAAGGCATTTTATTGTTGCTCTGCGGTTCTTTGATGTGGCCTATAGGCACCAATTGTTGATGTCTCCCTTCGACTCCTCAGTGTTAGCATCTCATTTCTGTCTCTTCTTCCTTCTCCCCCCGCATTTCTCCCCTTTTAAAAATAAGAATTTTGAAGGGTCGCGACAGATCCCACCACCTCATCCAGGAGTCAGTGCTGTTCCATTTCCAGGGAAGGGCCACTTCTAGCAGTACCAGGCTGCCCCCTACCCTGGAGAGCACAGATTTCCCTGCCCTCAGACGGCAGTGGGGGGGGGGGGGGGGGGCGTGTGCCTGGCCACCAGCTGGCAGGTCTCCTGTCCCCCACGGGCACCTCGCCTTCCCGCTGGCGTGTGCTGCTCTCCCTGCATCCCTCTCTGCGGCGGGGGAGTCAGTGAGCGGCCTGCACTGCGCAGGGGAGCGGGGACTGCAGCAGCACGGGACCCTCCACTCCCGGGGCCACTCGGGCGGTGACACGCCAGCCCACGCGGGGCCCCAGCTTGCGGGGAGGTGTCTGCCTGGGCCCTTTCGCCCGCGACCGGCAGCTGCAGGCGTCTCGCCCCTTGGCAGCAGCGGGATCAAAGCCAGATCTTTGTGCTCACGTGGGTCCAGGGGGCCTTACAACGAAATCCTGCTCACATGCGGGTGCTGTAGGTCCGTTTCCACCCGCGCAGAGGGAGAAGAGCGCATACTTTGTGTAACCCGAGCGGGGCGCTGCCAGGCATGGCAAAAGCAGAGCCCGGGCCGAACTCCTTCCAGAGTGGGCTTTGGAAACATCTCCACGGGGGCACGATGGGCTCGAGAGAGAGCCACTTTCACGCCTTGTGTGGCCTGTAGGGACAGCGGGTTGATCTGGGTCGGTATCTTTGGAATGGAAAAGCCAGGCAGCGACAGTGACTGCCCAACAAGAAAATCACCTGCGTTCAGTGCTGATGATTCAACACGGCCCTGTTTTTTCAGTTGGAGAGTGATGGGGTCGTTGTCCCTCGAGTTCACCACAAAAGCACAGTCCTCTTACCCTCGCTTCCATTTGATTTTCTTCAGCAAAATAAACTCCTGACCTCCGCATAGGTGGCTGTCTCTCTGGAGTCAAGCCCTTAGGCAGGTGGTTGTGGCTCGGTCAGCGTGGGGGCGGCCCGAGAAGCCCTCCCAGCCCTTCCGAAAGAGGTAGCTGTCAGTCTGCTGCTCCTGTCCGGCCGATCTTAGCATTGCCCCTGCCATCACTGCGGCCCCGGCGGCGGCCATGATCCTGAGGACCGGGATGCCGGTCCAGGCTCCTCTGGGCAGGAGGCAGCAGACAACAGAGAGGCAACGGGTCGGGTTGGCTTTGGTAACGTCAGCCTACTCATCGCTTCTCTGAGCTGGGAGCGTTGGAAGAGACAAGAGGTTCATGGTTTTGTCTGGGGCAACCCGTTTTTGAGGAACGCTCAAAGAGGGCTGTCCGCGCACCAGTGAAGGCAGAGGGTTCTCACACATCGGAAGGGCAGGCACTGATCTCTTCTCTCTGGTGACCAGTGACAGCACCCGAGGGAATGGCATGAAGCTGTGTCAGGGTCGGTTTAGTTTGGATATTAGGATACGGTTCTTAACCCAGAGGGTGGTTGGGTGCTGGAACAGGTTCCCCGGGCAGTGGTCACAACACCAACCCTGACAGAGTTTAAGAAGCATTTGGACAACGCCCTCACTAGGCACACGGTGTTATTCCTGTGTCTGTCCTGTGCAGTGCCAGGAACTGGACTTCAGTGATCCTTGTGGGTCCCTTCCAACTCAGTATATTATATGAGTCTATGATTCTATGATCTCCCTCCTGCTCTGATGAAGTGGGGTCGGGACCATCTGCCAAGCCGGGTCCTGGCCCTCGCCACGTCCGCAGCCGAGATTTTAACAGCTCCTGGGCTCCTCACAACCCGACGTGTGCGCTCCTCTCTCCGTGGCATTCCACCCCTCCGCCAGCCCTGGGCAGGCGCATAAAAGGGAAGGTCCCATCGCACGCTCAGCCAGCCCCATATGCACTGCCAAAGACTTTTTCCTTGTGAACGAGCAGGGATGTAAGACTAGCCCTGAGCAGATGTCCCAGCAACTAGGCTCGCTCGGAGAAAAAGCCCCGTTCTTCCCCGCCGTCTCATTCCTGCGCTCTCGGCGCTCGCTCGCTCCCGCCTCCCCGGGCCTCCCCGCGCGGCCCGATGACCTCATCCTCGGCATGTTTGCCATTACGCTTTGAGTTATCCAACCATTTTTTAAAATAAAAAAAAATTAAAAAATATAAATTGCTGCTTTGTGAGATCAAAGTAACGATTTCTGCTGCATCTGGAAACTGGAGAAAAAAATTGGAGCAGCAACAGTTGCACAACTTCAAAGTGGTTTTTAACAATGATTTTTCTCCTTCCTCTCCTCCCCAATCTTTCAAGTATCAGATAAAGACAATGGGATCTGTGGCTTTTTTCCAAAGAAATAACCTGTCTAAAGGGCCGCACAAAATAAGTAGACAGGAAACACCTTACACGGCTTTCTTCTTTCGATCAAATAGAAATAATGGGAGACTCGTCTTTCTACTCGCCCCAATCCCGTCGCTACTAAACGGCGTCTGCGGACTGTGTTATAACGTGTAGGGAAACGAGCTTCAGGCTCGGGCTGCCACTAAGTCTTTTTTCTTTTATAGAGGTTTCTAACAACCCAGCACATGCCCCGTATAACACAGCAGCCGAGTGTAACCCAATAACTTGCAGAGAAGGAGCAGAGAGTGGCGGCGAGGGGAAGATTTCACCAGCAGACACGCTCGGGCTGACAGGAGATGCAGGCGACGGAGAGAAGCAGGTCCCGGGTTTGATTGTTTATTAGTAGGGATATGCCTGCCCCGGTACCCTAGCGATCGTGGACCCTAAGAAGGGAGCAGAGCCAGTGGTGAAACCACGCACTCCTCAAGCCCAGCTCCCCGCAGGGTCACTTCTTCGGGCGCTCGGCGGCCCTCAGTGCCACCTCTTTAGTTTTCCAAAGAGAAACACCGTGACATTTCCCTTCCCCCCTCCTGCCCTCTCCTTCTCCACCGTGTCCCTTAAGCCTCTGGATCGGGGCGGAACGATGCTCGCAGCGAAATGCTAAGGCCGTAAAGGGCAAGCCCGCAGAGGCGGCGGCTCTTAATGGCTTCGACCCTGCGCTCCTGACCCGGTGCCTCCCCCACACTTGTCCCTTTTGGCCCCTTAACGACTTCAGGACCGTGCCTTTGAACTTGGAGCACAGAAAAAAAAAACCCGTGGGCTGGGCGGTTTCTTGTGACAGGGAAAAAGACGATCGTGACTCCTCAGTGTCAGATATATCTGTAGCCCCGGGAACAGAAACCTCCGCGAAGTTTTTAAAGTTAATGGACAAGCATAGGAAAGAGGGAGAAGGAATCACCCAGGGAACTGTGAAAGAGAAATAGCAACGCTTTGTCATCTGCTCGGGAAAACAAGAGTTAGCCCCATGTTTCCCCTCCTGTAGCAAAAAGGCCGACCTGGGTCAGCAGGAGCGAAAAAGCAGCGCACGGCCGGGGCAGGCGCTCTGGGCCTTTAGTTGCAGGTCTGCAGGCGATCCTTCCCCTCCCAATGCCAACTGCACCAGCGGTGGAGCTGCGCGATTCTCAGCTCTGCTTCGTGGTCGCCTTTCCTGCTGGTCCGGGGGATCCCCGCGTAGGCCCCGCCGGCAGATGTGACACCTCTGGTTCACACCTTCCCCCCTCCGCCCTTTCACTGGGCATGTGGGTCGGCCGCATGCCGCAGTGTAGGCTTTACTGACCAGCTTTTATTGTGGCTGCATTTTCTCTGGTTCTCGCATCGGGTTTTTACTCCTTATTTTGATTTTTAAACGCACGGCTAGGGCGGACGTCGTCTAGCCAGTGTTATGCGATTAATTCTCTTTGAGGCTGCAAAGGTTTGCAGACTCTCCATCCCCTCTTTAGGTTTCACGACCGATCCCTGGCGACTTGGTTTCCAGGTTTGCACGTCGCGGCTTATAAGCGACGCTTCAAAGTCCGCCTTTTCCTTTTAACGTCGGCATTGGAAAACAAGTTTAGCGCACACTTCCCACTTCCCCAGAGACCGTCACGGTGAACCATCCCCAAAGCCTCTCTGGAGAGAAGACACCTCGGCGGCACCACGTGAAGCGTGAAGACCTGCTGTCCCACCAGCTCTCAGGAGCTTTACAGCACAGTCCCCCACGGTTTGCGGCCATAAATCCCTCCGGAGCTGCAATAAGAGCTCGACCCTCCAGCCTTTGCGCACGATCTACAAAAAATCATCATAAAGAGCTACAGAGCAAACGTTTCGGGGTCGGGATCTCCACAGCTGCAAAGTTTCCCTCCTACACAATTTCACGGCTAACGCCGAGTGGCTCATCCTTTAGGAGAGCACCTTTTCTTCAGCGTATTGCCATATTCCAAAATATGACTCTTTAGAAACAGAGGTGGGTTGGCAGCATTAACTCTTCTGGTCCTCCAGCCCTGATATGAGATTTCGAAATTGTTCATCTCCCGTTTGTAATGGCAGATATATCACAAAATAGGGGGAAGCACAAGGGGGTAAACGATTTCAGAAATCAGCTCATGTTTATTTCCGGAGAAAAATATTCCAAGCAACAAACCAATCAACAATAAACCGGAAACCTATTTCAAATGCGTCTAGAAGATCAATGTTATCTCTTTTCACATACTCGGGGATTGACACCTCGTTTACATGCTCCCGCGGCTCGAGAGCTTTTTACGGGTCTGTGTTCGTATACATATACATTTCCTTGAGAGAAGCCCTCTGAATTTTGAGTGCTGTGATTGGGTTTTGGTTTGGGGTTCTTAGACGTTCAGGAGGGAGATGAGTATTTATTTGTCTCATTACTGAAATAAGAACGAATTCAGGGGGGCTTGGGTGTAAATCCATCCAAAATAAAGTGAAAAGGACTTGAGTACTCAGCGGTTTGACCTGTGTTGCCTGTCCCAGAAAGACCAACTCCAAAGGTAGATAGACGGACAGATACATGGACAGACTAGCGGGCAGGGACAAGAACAGATTTTATAAGTTAGAAAAGGGAGTTTGAGTTCAGCCTGGAAAGGGGTGGCACAGTTCTGAGAGTGGAGTTCACTCGGATTCGTTTATTTGGATGGAAGTATACATCGCTTTTGCAGGCACTGCTTTGCTAGAAATAAAACTGCACCGACACTTCCCTGTCAAGTTCAGAGAAAGAAGGAGAACGCGGAGTAAACTGTTCCTTGTCAGCTGAAGATAAAAATCACACTCCAGACAAGATGGCCTGGTAGCTCAGACACAGCACAAAGAGGGGTCACAGCCAGGGGCTCATACTCACCCCCTCTGCCTTGCCAGTGGGTCGTGTGGAGACAACACTTCTAGATGCCTTCAAACAGAAACCAGGCACGGACACGGCAGCCTAATGCATCCACACGCACACAGAGGACGTTCTTCCCCCCACGCACACACACACACACACACAGTGACACACGAGGTGTGAAAGGCAGGAGAGCCCCTGAGTGCGGGCTCCAAGCTGAGATAAATTTCGGGAGCGGTGAGGGGAGTCCTCACAGTCCCGCTGCTCTCCCGGGACCGGGAAGGGGGGAGATTTGCTGGTACACGGCTGCGAGATTTTGTGTCGGCCGCAGGGTTCCCAAATACGCCTTCCCAGGCGGGGAGTCCCCGGGTCTATCACGGCTCCACGGAGGTCGTACCTGGTGGTGGCTGCGGGCAGGTTGCCAGACAATTCCTCCCCTCGCTTGCCCTCTGCTTTCACCCCTGCGAGGTACGCCCGCGCTGCATGCCAGACCCACGCTCACAGCACTCCCGGCTCTGCACGCATCCTCTCTTATAAGCAGCACTACAGAAGTACCTTCCTCCTGTATTTTTTTCTTTATATATGTATTTTTTTTCCACACGAGCTCTTAACTCTTATTCTTGATCTGTTTGACATGAAAATTGATCACTCCGTGCTTAGCCTATTTTCAGTAACAGCAGCAACAAATTTCCAGGGCATATTTAGCTGTGTCCTAAAGATAGACTCACTTCTCTGGAATCGGCTTTAAAGTGCATTTTACCTAGATTTAGTTTAATATCTCTGCCCAAACAGATCTCCCGAAACATCCTATACCATTACAGCGCCTTAGAACGTGCAAGGAGTCAAATATTTATTAATACGCCTTTCCCGGCTCAAAGTTGCCCAGCTCGCAAGAATTAGGGGGAAAAAACCTAAACCATATGTGTACAACGCCACATTTTGTATTGTACTATAAGATAAAGAGCTTTGCCGCATCTATTCAATGGAAGTTATTAAAACGAAAGCCCGTGAAGATTATATCCGTATTTGGGAGGCAAATGTTTGTTTTGAAAATTTATTTCGGACATCACAACGCCTGATTGAGTTCGCGAGGCGCTACGAGAATCGGTGATGTATGTGCTTCAGCCGCCTGAAATAAAAGATGTTGAAAAGGTACTCGACGGGACCGATCCCTGGGACCTCGAGAGAAGACGGGTACGGAGACACCCCGCTCGGGATGAGCACCAGAAGGGCAGGGGAGAGACCGGTTGCTCTGAGCCGCAGGAGTGACGCGCTACCCGCCCTCGGCACTGCAGCGCCGCGGGCTCCAGCAGCCGGAGCCTCCGCCGAAGGCGTGGGGAGGTCGGTAGGACTAGCCAGGCTTTGCCGAGAGAAGAATGAAAATGAGCAGCGGGATTTATTTATGGCAACTAACGTTGCACCCTGCACGGAACGGTGCTCAAGTCTTCATTTCTCGAAACGCACCAATTCACTAATTGTTTTTTATTTTCTTTCCCCTCCTGAATTGCTTTTCGTTGTAGGGAAGTTGCTGCAATTTTCCCCGCGGAGATGCCTGAAAAGAGCGAGCACTGCAGCCGGTCGCTGTTGCCTCCCCCGCTTGCCCCACGCACGCTGTCTCCGGGGTATTTCCACGTGAGCCTGGAGTTTTGCCTCTCGCTAATCCCAAAGTGCTCAAATGATCAAGGGCAGTGATACATGACGGGGTGCTCGGTAACTCGCAGATGTATTCCCTGTGTCAGCAGAACACACTCGCTTTGGCCAAACAGGATGAAGACAGTCATTGCCTTGCATTAAGCCTCCCTCGAAAGTCCCTGTATGGGGACACTGAGGCGTGCAGTCCTGCCCACCCACGGGCTTGGGCCCCCAGGAGGACAGCAGAGGCGAAGGGCTCTGGGGTCGCCCCTCTCCTCCATCACCTCTCCCGCCACGCCGGCGCTTGGAGACTGGCAATGCTCCGACTCCGCGGAGGTGAGGAGATGCGGGGCCACACGAGATTTAGCATCGCATTGCAAGTCTGAGAGGGGCTCCAGGTTGAGATACACAGGCAGGATCAGACGTGGCTTTCCAAACCCCACGTCTCTGCTTTTATTCCGAAGACATATTTAGCAAGCCCCAGCAGAGGCAGTGGGGAACGAATAAAGCCAAGAAAGAGGAAAAAGTCATGTATCGGAGCTCGGACTGAACAAAAGAAGGCTGGCAGACGTCTTTATCTGCCGACGCGTTCACTCTGTCCTCCCTGCAATTAGCAGGATCAGGTGTATTTTGCCCTCTCGCTCCTATTGCGGACTCTTGAAAACAAAGTAATGAAAGGTTTCCCTGACAAGTTTGCACGCTTCTCCCTCTTTCCCCACGTTACGGAGGTGACGGCTTCGTCTCGTCTCGTATTTTTCGTGTTAAGGGAAGCGGGGAGGACTTAGTAAATAACTCTCGATAAGCAGATCTGACCGCCGCTGCACAACCCCTCACATACGTTTTTAAACCACTCGGCCTCTGAAATCATCCCCAGCTTCCGGCTCGCTTGAGAGAAAGAGCTGGGGAATAATCGTCAGGAGAGGGACGGACCCAGAGGGACTGGAGTCATCCTCCTTTCTCCTGCAGGGCTTCACTACCCCGAAGAAGGAGCAGGGCTGCCCCTTTTTCTGCTCTGAAATCTACTTGAGGGAGAAGAAAGAGCCCTTCGGATGCGGAGATGTCGGGATGGCCTTCAGTGCTGGGGCTGTGTTCCGCGCAGAAAGCATCGTCCCAAAGGGAGGCACGGAGAGGATAAGGGGCTCAGAAAGGCCCTTGACGCGCAACTTGAGCGTCGAGACGCCTCCTTTTTAACATCTGTGAGCCCAGAGGCTACAGGGGAGCTCGGGGACACAGACCAGCCCCTGCGCGGAGCCGCACAGTGCCGCGGCACCGGGCTGTTGGGAGACCTCCGCACTCACCCCGCCACACGGGCTGAGCCGGGCTCCCTCCCGGAGGGAGGTTGAAAGCCTGAGCTGCACCTCCTTGCACCCTCGGAGCTTGCAGTCCGCGCCCTCGCCTCGGTCAGAGCAATGGGACGCTGCTTAAGGCAAACCCAGGGTCCTGGGCTGGCAGCGGAGCCTGGGAGCGGGGAATGATGGGTGCGCGCCCCCCGCAGCACCCCCCGAGCCCGCGGCTGCCCCCTGGCGCCCTTCGCCGCGCACTGCGCTCCCCCGCCCTCGGGAACACTCGCGGGACGCGCCTTTCCCCGCGGAGGAGAAGCTCCTTCCCACCCACGGAGGCCGAGCAACACTCCCCCACCTCTGCTTAACTCCTGCGACACCGTCCCCGCCAAACCAGTTTTCTCCACTGGCCCCTAGTTTCGAGGCGGGGAGCGGCGAGAGAGGCCTGCAGCAACAGCACCCTGGGGATACCCTCCTGCAATGCAAGGGCCAAGAGCAGAGGGACCAGCTCCCTAAAAAAACCCCAAGACCAACCCAAACTATTTACTATTCAGGAAATCCAGTAATTTCCCCCCCCTCCCTGTAGTGGCATTACCCTTCTTTTGATATCAGATCCTTGCAGAGGCCCTTGTGTTCAAGCTGCAGGGAGACAAAGATTAAGGAGCTGCAGTAGAGATTGTGGTGTAAGTTTCTTTTGGGACCTTTTCAGGCATTTTGCAGCAGAACAAAGAGTATCAAGTTAGAAAGCAATAGCCTACAGGTTTCTGTGAAGGAGACAACTTTGATGCTGTCACTGGATGCATTATTTATTACTCTGTACTGAACTGTCTGCCTTCCAGTACTTTTCACTGTATTTATTTATGCCACAAGCACCACTAACAGAGCATCTCAGGAAGAAATACTATAACTAAGTGCCAAGTGAGGCCATCTTCAACTGGAAGGCTCAAAATACTTGGCAAATATTAGTTTAGCCTCCCAATATCTGTGCAATTAAGTCTCCTATGCCTCATTTAGAGTGAGGAAACTGAGGCAAAGCACAGTAAAGCTCAAATGCATCGAAGAAATAAAAAGTAAAATAAGTTTTTTGACTTTCTTTGCTTAACCAAAGAGCAAAACTCTTCTTTGGACAAAAACAGTAAAGAAATAGAAAATTGCAAGGCAGACAACAAAGACCCAAATCACATTAAAAACAACATACCAAAATGGCCTTGCTGATGCACATTTCATTGTTTCCTATGAAGCTGTAGCAAAACTTTCTATGAAGCTGATAGGGAATAGTCTCTATTTTAATTCTCATCTGCAGCTACATTACTTTTTTTTTTCTTTTTTAAACTGAAGAGAGGTAACCTTACAGCACCCATTAAATCTTCTCAGGCCACCCAGAGATCTCCCTTGACAAACTACTCAGCATCTACTGAAACATCCTCAAAAACACGAAGATGACATTCACACTTCAGCTAATCCATCTTCTCAAAGGCAAGCAGAAAGTAGAGCGAAGCCCTTTGAGTCAGAGCTTTGTCGGCTTAAACGAAAAAGTGAAGTTTCTATTCCTGCCAGCGTGTGATGCTGGTAAACAAAGTGGATTAAAAGAGCAGTGAGCTCATCACCTCAATTTTGTTCTCTGGCTATACAGATATATTGCACCTCTGAAGTCTATTTTAACAACACTGTCTGTAGGAACTAAACCCATTAGAAATAAGACCCCCATAAAAGCACATTTCATCTTCAGCGGAGCCAGAACAACCCACACACAAGTCAGCAACACATCTGAATTCACAGAATGGGTAAAGTTGGAAGGGACCACAGTGGGTCATCTGGTCCAACCTCCCTGCTCAAGCAGGGTCATCCTAGAGCACATTGCACAGGACTGTGTCTAGAGGCTTCTTGAATATCTCCAGTGAGGGAGACTCCACAACCTCTCTGCTCAATCTGTTCTAGTGCCTGGTTACCCGCACAGTAAAGAAGTTCTTACTCATGTTCAGGTGGAATTTCCCATGTTCCAGTTTCTGCCTGTTGCTTCTTGTCCTATTACCTGGCACCACCAAGAAAAGCCTGGCTCCATCCTCTTGACACCCTCCCTGCAGATACAGATGAGGTCCCCTCTCAAACATCTCTTCGCGAGGCTGAAGAGGAACAACTATCTGAGACTTTCCTCCAAGGAGATTCAAGATCTTCAGAATCCCCCCACATCCTTGGGCCATTTTGGCAATGGGTTATTAAACACTAAAATGATACTTTCCCAACAGGCCACACCAACACTGCGCAAACTGCGGCCTTCATGCAGCGCATGTGGAAAATCAATCCACTTCACAGTTTCCTTCTAAGGGGGTTCATGATGCTGAACATAAGCCAGGAGTGTTGCAGTTTGGATCAGTTGTCTCAACAGCAGCAGCAATCCTCTCCAACCAGCAAGGCACTTCTTTCTTGTCTGCCAGTGTGCCTGCCTAGTGAATGCACTACCTCTGAGACAGAAAGGGGTTTAGTCATTCCTGTCCAGCGCATTCAGCCTGTGGCTATACAGTAACTCCCATGCTTCTTGAGAAGTGTTCTTAGTGTGATGGGGAGAAGCCTTCTGTACATCAAAATTAGTTAAACCATGGTCCTTTGAGATGCCTTGCCCATGTGGATTCCACATATGCTCCAGAAATGTATGACTGATTAGTTTAAGAGACACAACCACTGGAGTTCAGCATTACATCTGCACACCTTGTTTCTCATGGCAGGAGAAAAGCGTAACCTACATTTAAGAGCAAGAATCTCAGGAGTAACTTTCTGACCAGAAGAGATGGAAGGCAGGGCATACAACATGTAACTAGCATGTCTTGAAGAACAAAAAAATATCCTACCTTTTCCCCCCTGAACATCCACACAACTTCAACATGGAGGGTGTGCAGTTATGTCAGTAACAGAAAGTTGATGAGGACTGTCTAAAAACAATGAATGCCATACTGCCACTTGCAGTTTGCATTTGGCCTACAAGCCTAAACAGAAAATTGCTTATTTTCCCATTCTTGTTGTAGGAACATCTGCCAGACAGGCCATGAAGGAATACATGTGGGCAGAGCAAACCCCAACCCACTCATAGATCTTCCTTGGCTTGAATACTCAAGAGGCAGTTATTGAAATCTTTGTTATTCATTCAGCAAACACCATGAAGAGACTCTTGAAATACATATGAACAACTGTTTCCAGTCACAATAAAAAGTCAGTCTCACAACATTCAACGTATAGATTTTACTTTAGATTTTACTTTACTCAGAGAGGGATGTGGCTTTGGGAAGGAAGCATGAAGGTAAACAGGGTGAATGAAACCAGAAACCTCCTACACCAGAAATTCTGGATAATGCTAAAGAGCAGCCTTGTTTTGATAAGTTTCATGTGTATTTAGCTTAAAAATTTCTTTCTATAAATCCTGGGGCATCAGGAAAGAAGTTTTCATCAAAGATAGCAGAGAACAAAAATTCAGTATTTCAGAGGTTTCATTAATTTTTGTGACAGCAGAAACTGTTAATTAACCAATTAATTTTATCAGCACGTGACCGTCATTTCACATTGCTGGATGACAATAAAATCACACCGAACAGAAACTGAACAACAGCCTGTGGGACAAGTGGCAATGTCCACGCAGGATCTTACCTGTGCTTTGTACAATCCAAAGTCCCCACCTGAACTGTGAGCATCTGGTTTAGGACACCAAGAGAGATCTGGTATTACCTTGCTGTGCCATAACCTGTTACTTCCCACCTGTAAGAGTTAACCCAGTAATCCTTCAAATTAGACTCATACTGTCTTCACATTATTGTATCAAGGAAGCAGATGGTTTACTTTATGGCACATTCAGCCACGTGACTTCTCATGTCGGCTGTTTGAATGAGGCTAAGACCACGCTATCCTAGGCTTTATAAACCAGGCTTTACAAGCATGCCATTACTCCCAAACATTTAATAACTTTTAAGGATTTCAGTTCTGGAACTCTTGTCCTGACATTTCATCTTGCAAATACAGCAAAAATAGCACATCTGGAACTGATTGAGCCTTCTAGTATGGCACAGATTTGCTGTTCCTGTCTCACAGCCATGTTGGAGTGGTGAGAGCATGACAGCACAACAGCCATTAAGCTCAGTGCTTAGTTTCATGTCCAGCATGAGACCACTCATGTAGTGGATATTGTCATCTTCTGTCACATGGTGTTCTGTGACAGCAATTCACCACAACAGGAAAATATCTTCCCAGATGTTAAACTGTTTATTGTACCTGGACACACCTGCTCATCCCTTTGTGCAGGAGGTTGGCATTCGGTCTTATACAAAATAATCATGAAACTAAAGCTGTTGCAGGTAGAACGATACAGAACAAATACTTCTCTGTCAAACCTTCCATTACCACAGCAAACAAAATGACAGAAAGGTGAGAATCAGTGCAGAATCTTTTGTAACAATACATTTTCCATTACTTCATCTGTCATCTAGACAGGACTATGCAATAGAAAGCTTGATTGGGAATTCAAAGTTTAACCCAAGTCTTCTCTCACAGCTTAGTGAGTTAGAAAAAAATAAAAAACCAAACCAAGACACAAAAGCTTTAATTAGATCAATTAATGTCACATATGATTACGATTTTGCTGCAACATTTTCCCTGAAACTGGCTGATGCAATCAGTAAAATCCCACTATGTAAGGGACTTCTGAATTGATGAGACATGTCTAGGGCCTTCCAAGGCTTTTGACTACACAATACATTGTCATTCTTCTTGCAGCTACTGTCAAGTTTACCCAGAAGGAATGAACAGATCAAATAATTTAACGGAAATTAGATGGTCCAATAAAGCAGAAAGAGGGTTTTTGTTTTCCTGTCAAGAACAGATAATATATTTCCTGAAAAGAAAACCTTTTCCACTGGACTCTCTATGCCAGCTTGCTATTTCTCCCTGTGAAGCAGTCAATCAGTTATAAACAGTTTATGTTTGAGCATCCAGGAACTCAAACACAGAGATTAAAATGGTGAAAGATCCATCTGTTGTCCTGAACATAAATCTAACCAAGCTGGACCACTGAAAGAGCATGCTCATTAGATTCAAGACTCAAACCCGCCTGGGTCCATATTGTTGCTATTACCAGAACCACACACAGATCCTCTCTGAGTTTTGTCATGATCCTTTAGCCATATGGATATGCAGAATGTGCATCAGAACAGTAATGAAATATATGAATGAGTAATTCAGAATGGACCTCTGGCTCTTACTGATCCTACAGCAATTACTGAAATTGGTATTGTAGTTTATAAATAATAAACTGTTTTGTGAAATCTCCATTTCGGGACAACACCCAAAGGCTTTGGATCTGAGGATTAGATTCGGCTTTGGCAAATGGTTTCAAACAGATTTCTGCTGTCACAAACATCTAGCAAACTGTGGAGACCAGAAAAGTTAAAATTTCATGTTATACTGCAGTCCTCAACAAATCAGATCCAGAATTCTTACATAAAATGACATAAAGGCTTTCATTAGCCATATTTACTGCTGTACTGTTGTCAGAATCGTGATGGCCCTAACAAGGGAGATGAAAACTTTTGCTTCTAAAATCTGTGGTCCCAAAACGTTCAGATGCAGGTCAGTCCCCAAGGATCCCATTTCACTGTCCTTCCTTAGACTTTCAGCTCACTCTTATGAAGTCCTTTACCTTCAATGGATGCAGACATAATCCTGAGAGTTTTGCTTTAATTGTTTGTCGATAAACACACACCAAAACAGAACTATGCACAAGGCCTTCTGGAGAATATGAGAAGCCAGATCACGGTGTTTGTAAACTAAGTATACTTCAACCACATCTTTAACAGTTATAGTCAAATTCCAGTATAATGTACAATATAAATGTACTCCAGTTATTTGAGGCAAGAATGTATGCTGGAGCAGTGCCAGAGTTAATATATGGTGCCGATCCTAATCTGGAGTCTCTGCTGAAGAAAGCATTGTTCCTGAATTTAAAATTCTCAAAAATTGAGAGAACAGAACTGAGACTCACTCCCAGCATCTTCTTATAAGTGATGACTTCCTAGGAACCACTGACCACAAAGATGAATGTCTCAAGTGTATAAATGTTTTAGTTAGAGCTTTGCAAGTTATTCACCGTGGAGTTGATGTTTTATCTCTAAACGTAAGCGAAACTTACCAGGAGATGCCATGTCTGATACTGCAGATCCCAACCACTACATATGTACTTCAGATGCACTTACATACAGGAATGGCAAAGGAGGAAATTTTGAGACTAAGGCACAAATTACTGCACATATTCAAAAGAAAGGATTGTTGGTTTAGCTTTCTTTTCTTCAAAGAGCAACACAGCAAGGGGTAAGGATACCTTTCCACCTTTCAACTCTTCTTTCTTTAACTAGGAAAGATGTATTTGGACCTTTTTCTCACCCAGTCCTGGAAGAACACCTTACAATGACTTCTGCAATACCATAAGGCATTTCTATACTAGCAGTGCAGCTGGGATCAGGAGTTCTGCAGAACTCTCCACTGTCCCCACCTACTGAACTTCAGCTGACATGACAGAGAAGTCTCAAGGAACATGATCTGGATAAAAATGAACACGAAAATACATTTCAGGAGTGCATCTACTGCACTCCAGGTGTAAACAACCAGTAAATCCCCAGCACAATGGACTAGTTAGCGTGAAACAAATAATTCTGAAATATATAGCATCGTCTTCTCCAACAACGGTTCTCTAAACAGCTGCTCTAACTCACCTGCACTACTTCATTAACGTAGACACCACCACAGAACATCACATAGAATGGGTGCTTACAAAATTGTTCCAAAGAGGAAACAGGGAGGTAGAGTAAAGAGATCAGAGTGGCTTGGAATCAAAAAAGTTTTACTGCTAGTATTGAGCACACATTGCTTCAAGCTCAGCTTCTTCCTGCCAAACTCTTCCCAGACACCAAGAGAAGGGCTCAAGAAATGCAAAGAGGCAGCCAGGCTAGGTTCAGCTAAACAACATGAGTGCCAAGATAGTTAACTTTGCAAAAAAGCCATGCTCCAAGAAAACTGAAATAGGCAACAGATATCTGCACATCTATGTTTGTTGCCTCATCCCAGGGGACTCTAAAGATCATGTATGTTAATGGAACTGGGACTGTGTCACTGGGCAGACACAGCTTTTATTTTGAGAATTCCTCCACAGGAGCAACTAAAATAAAAAGCTAAGTCAACAATCAGTAGGTGAACATACTCATTTTACATGAGTTTAACTTTCCTGAAGCAGAAAAAAAACCCCAGGTATATTTCCTTACTTGAAGGAAATGAGTCAGGCAAGTAAGGTTTGTTAGACAGGATAAAGGGAAGGGAAACACCCCAATATATTACTGAATTAAAAAGAGACAAATTAGTGAACTTGTTTGAAATGCTGCTAAATACATGATGCACTAAACCCCTACCTCAAAGAAAAGGCTCTTTTGAAGTTTTTCTTCCTGCTTCATCTACGTGATTTTCTGAAAAAATCTAACAGTTTTGGAAACATTGCTCAGAATAGTTTGAATAACAAACCAGAATTACCTGTTGATGTCAACCCCTCCCACGAATGCTCCTATTTCCTTTCCACTGCAAAGAAGGTGCGTTGAATGGCAACCCTATGTGTTAGGTGATTTGGATATCAGAAGTGCAAAAAATGAAACTATGATTTGTCTCTTGAATATACGCTCTTATCTTTGCTCATGAAAAAGAGGTAGAGGTAAACGTAGGTGAAGATTTGCAGTGTCTTCATGAGCCCCGTCTTAGCTTCTCCCAAGGAAGATATTGTGGGAACTTTGCAGAAATCAATCCATATTAAACAGTGCCACTGCAAATACTTTATGCCAAGTCAGTAAGCAGCAGTAACTGTGTGCCTTAATTTTTTGTCTTAGTTTCCATGTAGACAATGCAGCTGTTAAAACACTGACACAAATTTTTTAAAACTACCTATATATGCACAACTATAACTGTGCCCTTTCCTAATCTGCTTATTTAAAACCAGGGATAATTTTTGAATATACTTATTCTTTCCAGAGGACATTACCTTGGACTTGTCTATACTGAGTTTGATTTCTGATCATTCTGTCTCCATCTACTCTGCTTCTCTAGTCTTGACTAACTCTGTCATCATCAGTTCTCCAATGGCAGTTCTCTTCAGATCCCTAACAAATAAATACAGGTCTCAGCACAGATCCGGAGATGCTCAGTTCTCAGCTTCATGTTTTGGAAAATTAAATATTTCTGAAGACTTTCTGAATCAAGTCATTATAATTAACTAAATAGTGTCTTTTTTAAAAAGCAAGCAAGTAAACAAACAAACAACTGAACTTTGTAGAAACACCCCCTCCCTCCTCCAGTTTTACTAACTCAGTCATGTAAGACTGCAATCCTTCATGACAAATGCCACAGGCATATATATAATGGTTATGAACTGCCAGAGTACAGGATTAACTCAATTTACATTACAGTATAGGAATGTCAAACACAGCACCATGAACAGTAATGATACAGTTATATATGCTGGCACAGGACCAGGAGGGCTTTAATTACCTTTTAACATATATTACTACCCCCTCTTCAGAATATGGTGTCTCCTTTTGGCAATTCCCCTTTGCCACACATTCCCTGACAAATGCCATGGTCCACAGGTCTCAGTCTGTGGATAGTGCAGGCTAATACCATTCTCCCATCACCAGGTTTTCCTGAGGCTCAGTAGTGAAGAGTTCATAAAGATCTATTTAACTCACTTCTGGCTCTGACTTTGGCACAATTTTCTGAACAAGTAATTTTGCCAGCTTTACAGAAAGTTCTCTGATTCTCAACCTAAAATTTCTTTGACTCAGGATTACATCTTCTTCCCTCCACCTTTTCTAAAGCAATCCCAGAACTTGATGCTGAACTGAAAATCCTGGAGCTCCCTGCTAAACAGAACAGCAGGCAGAATAGGAGCAGCTGAAGCACACCATTTGTCACTGAAGTACCTTAGACCGGACCAGCAGAATGATACAGGTGGCAGAAGTGAAATTCAAGTCCACTTTCTGGATTCTTTGGAGTGACTATCAAAAGAAGTCATCAAGCACAGTATCCAGTGAGTTTTAAAGAGTGGCTCACTTCGCACAACTATGTAGATAAAAAAAGTCACACTGAATTTGAAGACATGATAGGGAGAAGCAATAAATTCTCTCTTCATCACCCTGAGCATTTATTTGTAAGTCTCTGCTTTTATTCTGGTTATCCAAAACATGTTCAACCACCATATCAAAGCTGAATAACCCCCAATGGGATGAACTGTCCATCTGTAACAAGATTACATACACAGCTAAGTATGTTCTTGAAAGGATTACAAATCTTTCTGGTAGATTCTGATCACCCTGCCTATACTTCAGCTTCTTGCAGCTAGAGGCAATCTTATATTCTGCTTTTGCACAATTTCTTTGTGAACTGTGATTGTTGCTGCCCTCCCTCTTTGACTATCCAGACAAGCTTAATGATGGTCCCACTGGTAATATGCACATTTTTTAATGCAATCACCTTCAATGTTCTACTTGGATCTTCCAGGGGAAAAAGCTTTTGTTTCAAACCAAAATGATTAATAATTAACAAGTGATTTTGTTACAAATAACAAAATGTCTGTCCCATGATACAAAAGTCCTTGCAACTACTCAGTAGCTTCTACTGAAATCCCACCAGTCTTCTTATTTCTTGATAGATGGGGGCAGCCAGTTCTTTGGCTTTCTCTGCTCCATCCTCTAAAACCTTTATCAGATGGGACTTGTCTTCCTGGAGTTTCTTGATTTCATTCCTGATAGGTGCAAATTTTTGAATAACTGACTCTGCTACCACCATTTTGTAGTGAGCAGTGTCGAGACCAGTGGCTTGGTGCAGCACTTCCTTGATGCTGAGCCCTGTTACTGCAGCATGAATGGACACCAGATTGGAGACACCAGGGCGAGCAGTTGGGTCATAGGTCACCTCAGAGGTAAAGTCAGTCACAGCTTTGCGAAACTTCAGCACTATTTCATCAGGGCTGTCTGCTATGTTAACAGTAGCTAACTTCTGTGGGTCTGACTTGGACATCTTCACTGCTGGATCTCTGAGGGATTTTATTTTCTTTGTTGTACCTTAAAAAAGAAAAAAGAAGGAGTAATTATGAATGCAGACAATGGTTTCTTATAAAATTTGCTAAGAACACAGGATGAAGCTGTTTATCCTTGCTCAAAAATCAGTTGTGAGCACAATCACTTATGCACTATTTAGTCCTTATGCCCTCGCTGTTCTTCTAAAAAGCCATCTTTCTCCTACCATAAACTGTCTGAAACCTGCTCTGTCTCTCCCACCCTCACTAAGCAGAAACTTTTGCTGGGACTCCTTCTAATACTTCTTCTGTGGCTAACATGCTGATTTCTCCCCAGAATTTCTCCTCCCTTATATTACTGACACTGGGAACAAGTTACCTGAAGAGTATGGACTTCACTGAAAGGTTCTGAGCAGTGGAGAAACAGGTTAAAAAGAATCCCAGAAGAGTTTATCTCCTTACTTCAAGAAACTCTTCCACCCATAATCTCCTGGTAATTCTCCTAAATCTCAATAAAGACAGCTATTAAAATTCTCTAACTGAACAATAACCAACTCTGTTAGAGGTAAAGCACTGCTCAGATACGAAAAGTATGGGTACTGTACAAATTAATAGGATATATGCATGTACATTAAATAGAATAGTAGCATTAGGGGAATATTGCAAAGTACTTTAACAGCATACACCCAAACACCAAGAAACATAATTCATGGAGGTCATAAAGTATCACTGATCTTGAGAGTATTCACACCAATTCGTTTTAGACACCTTATACAGCCAAATAATTTACCTGCATACTCCTCATAAATGGTCTATGTACTCAGTGAAATGATAAAAGTTTTTCCAACATAAATTCAGACTGCCCAGAAAGTGCTCTGTTCTGAATCACCTTTTGGAAGTCTGTCTCTTTTCTCTAAATCAGAATGAGTCCAGGTATTTGCATTGCCTACAGCTAGTGAGTCTGAATAGTTCCCTAACTTCTCCATTCATCTAGGATATTTTGTTGGTTTGCATATACTTGTGAACTTATGAAGGAATGCTTTTCATGAGCAAGGTGAAATGTTCTTGTTGTTTTTTAAAAACTTCTTTTTATTTACTGGTAAATAGTCTCACCTGCATCATAGGCTACACTCAGTTCTTCTTTATAGTACTTAGTATTCAGTTGCTCATTAGAAACTGCAGTTTGCAATGCCTAGTATTCTCTAAGCTCCACTTTAGGTTTAATACCATTTTTGTCACTGAGGCTTGAAAACTGAGAAAGGTTTATTACTGCCTGTCTTTTCTAAGGTGAGAGCTCCTTGCCCTTTTGGGGGCGAAGGTCTCTGCTGTGCATTCCTCTACATTACTTACAACAAAGATGCAATGCTTCTTCCTTGCCCAATTCTTCACGTTTCTTAACAAACATGCCATTTGTGCCATCTGACTCCTCCTCACCCCCCGGCCTATGACCTTATAGCTCAAAAATGGCTGAGAAGACTTTCCTTATAAGTCTCCCTGAGTGTAAGATCAAAACTGGCAAGTCTTAAGCTCTGTAAGAGACAAGTACTAAAATATGCAAGTATATATTAAACATCCTTAAAAATTTTTGAGCACTGTATCAATAAATCTACAGGCTGTTTAGTAGGCTTAATGTAAATATCTACCACTTGGACCTCGAGAATTCTGCTTTCTAGAGGTCTTGTTGCTTACCTGTCTCCTGAACTAGCAACATGGAGCAGAGACCCTACTCTTACGAAGTCCAATCCTTGAAGAGCAAGGCTGACTGGCAGCAGCAGAGTGCATCTGGCCCCCTGGACTAGAATACCAGACGTCACATACATTCCTCTACCAGGGATTTGTAAAGCCTTATGTCTATCTTGGGAGTTAAATTTCACAGCCTCTAGTCTCTCGTTGTCAGTTTTTAATTTTCCACTCCCTCAGCATCAGTTTGTACCCTTTTCTTGGTCCCTGAAACTATTTCCACAACATTTAAATCCATCTTCAACCTTAAAAGTGCAGTTAAGGGAAAAAAAACCAAAAACAAGACCAGCTCACTTAAAATGGCTTTGGGCACAGGAAAGAATTCTCCATATTTCTTGTTGAAATGTTGTGCTATATCTTGGGCTAGTTCCAGGTGCAGGACTTGATCTTCTCCAACAGGAACATGTGTTGACCTTTTAATAAAAGACAGATACAGGAAACTCAGCAAAGCTCTCTGGTTCTGCCAAAATGTTACTCAAGACTGTCACAGCTTCTGCCACAACTAAGGGCCAGACTGAGCCAAATACTCAGTCCCAGCTAGATATAGGTGCTGTGGGAACAAGGTCCAAACCCAACCATATCCTAGGTTGAGTCTGCATTTTGTGCTGAACTGAAGCACATCTCCAAGGGCAAAAATAGCCCCTCATGAAAACATATATGGCAAAGAAACCTGTAACAGCAACTCACTAAACTCAGCTCAAAGAAGGTTTTTGTAGTATCTCCTGCTGTCTCTTTGGAGATCAAAGAGCACCTGTTATAAGTGTGCAAACAAAGCAAGAAAGGTCTGCAAGGCGTAAAGTGCAAGCACATTGTCATGTCAAATTTCAGGAAAACATAGCTGCTGTTGAGAAGTTAGTACTCAGGATATACCAAGGGAAGGAAAGAAGAGAGTGGTTCTTCCTCATGGGTCACCACTGAATAAATATCAAGTGGGTCAGTGCCTCCATTGTCACAAGTGTTATCATTAGAAGATTAGAACTGTCAGATTCAAAGGATCATCTGATCTTCTGTATTGAACTCAATGGCTTGAATACACTTCTGGAGGAAAACATAATCTGTGTCAGAGGACACGAGGAGGTGAAGAATCCATTACTTCCCCTGGTGATTCTTTCCCACAGTTAATCATACTTGCTAAAAATGTATGATTCTTTTAGATGAGGCAGACTTGAAATCATGCCAGCTTTTGATTACTCTCCCACCCCCCAGCAGATTTTTTTTTTTTTCTGAAGCTTGTGAGGTATTCAGAATCCTGGATATGCTCCAGAGTAAGGAAGTTCACTGTGCATCTTTTAAGTTCCCAGAAAATTTCAGTTCAACACGGTACTCTTTCCTTCCGATTCTGAATTACTGGGCTGACATCCAACAATCAATTTGTCCACCTTTATTCCCCACCAAACAGTCAGCAAAGTAACCTAAAATCAGTTACAGTAGCCAATAGAAAATCACAGTGGCCTATAACTAACATAGAGAAAATCAGTTACCATAATCAATATACTTTAAGCAGGTCAAAAGAAATGTTTCCATATGCCAAAATGGTTCTATATTCACAAAGTTTGCCATGAAAGAGAAAACATATTATTTCTATAAATACATCTGCCTTTTTCCTTGATTTTTTTAAAATATTTTTGTTTTGGTGCTATTTTAACTCCTTTCTGTAATTTTCTGTTTATTTTCCTATCTGTTTGATCCTTGGTTCATCTGAGTTAGTACTGTTTCTTGCCCTCCTCTAGCTCTAAATTCTTCTTCATGGGTGCCATTTCCTTCCTGTATTTCCAGTTCTCCCTAATTCTTGTTCCTTACAGTATTTTTTTTACATTAAATTTATTATTAAATATTGTACATAACATTTATTATTAAATATATTATGTCAAATTTTTTCAAAGTGTTTTTTTTCTTTCACTTCTTATTTTGTGCTCTGTGTGGACAGAGTGCTGCTAATATAATAGCAAACAAGCCACTGGCTTTACTAATGAAATACGAATTACATGATCTGATTAGAGATGAAAGAGACCTACATAGTTGAGCTCAATCAAAACAAGGTGATTTCTGACAAAGTTCTCTAATTTTCACCCTTAAATACTGCTTGACAATCAAATGTGACTCACTGATAAGAAGACCATTATAATAGTCCGATTCTTTCTTTTGTTTGCTTCCCATTAGTTTTAGTTAAAATTCAGGTGAGTTAGAAATACCATCTACTGGTCTTCTAACAGTACTGTTTTCCCCTACTATGGTTACTTACAATGAAATTTCTCTAGATACATTTTTCTGAATTAACAACTGGCTACTCTTGGTTACTCTGTCACAACATCTCCATCCTCACAGTTCTGTCCTGACAAATACTCTCACCATCCCTTCAGAACAATGCCACAAAGTACATATGCTCAGAACATAAAAATAATACATAGTGCATTGTCTCTAACATTGACTAATTGAGACAGTTTAAATCATATTATGAAATACAACCAGTCATAACAATTCTTATCAGCTAGGCTACAGGCTTGGGCATGCTGAGAAACCATCAGTCTCCCATTACCATTGCAGCACATAGTACCCCACAGAGAAAACTGAACTAGCCCAGATCCTACAAGGTGCAGTCACCTTATCTCATCAATATGAATTGGACTACACTAATCCCACACTAATACTGGTATATTACATACAGACAGTTTAAGTATCTCTACAGTACACTGCACAAAATTAAGCGTAACTACTTAAAAAAATGTGTATGTGTGTGAACAATTAATATGTACAATTAAACATCAATCTGCTGTAATTCTCTAAGAATTATTCTCAAGTGATCAGCTTTTTCTCTTTACAGCCCTATCAGTTGCTTTTTAGTCAGGCTAGATTTCAACCAGCCACTTGAGAGTCTGTCATCCATTTTCAATCTTCTGATCTAATCACACCCAGCTCCCCCACTTAATAAGTTAGCATGTTGACCTGACGAACATTCATTCTAATGTAGCTGAACAGACATTGCCCATGGGCTCACATTCTGCCTCTTACTTGTACAGCAAAATATCTGCTGCTTGAAGCACAGGGTAAGTCAACAAACCAACAGTTCCTTCGCTATTCTGGCTGGCACGCTTCATCTGTTTGAAAAAGAAAAACGGAGAGGAATCACACTTTTGCCTAATGGTATCAAAATCTGCGATTTATTAATTAGTTAATTAGAATTCTGACTTACTGAGTAACTTATTGCATAACTCTAGAGAAGAGAGTGTCATGTAAAATCCAATCCTTATGAATACATATATTCTATGTCCTGTATTTATGAATTTCCCTAGACTGTTTTGATATTCTAGTGAGAAGAAAACAGAGCCTTGTGTTTTCTGTTTGTAACCTTATTAATAAAAATGATTTCAAATTCAAAACGATCAGGTTGGGTTATTACAGTTAGTATCAATAAACCCTACTTTTAAAATAGCATTTTCAGAAATAAATTTTTGAAACACTTTACAATAGAGACACAAAGAGTATATAGTACCTGTGCTTCACAGAAAAGAAATTAAGACCTTGATCACACAGTCACAAGGACAGTCAGCAACAGCTAGGAGAACCCATAACTACAGAGGCGGAATCCAGCGTTCTCTCCATTAGTTCACGCTGCTCCCCACAATCCACCTAATGTCTTCAAGCCCTTTACTGCTCTACAATATGGATCATTTAAATCACAATAGTCAGGCTACAGATACTAATTATGTTCTAGCAATGGCACATCTACATTTGGCTTTTAGCAACAGTTAAATATACTAAACCCCTTGAAATCTTAATTATTTCATTAAGACCGTTCAAATATATTCAAATTTTTCTTACCATCTCCCACAGATCCTATATTCTGTCTACATCTCTAAGTGCCTAGGGTTCAGGGAACTTAATTTGCAAAGTCTAGCACCTGTAACATCTATCTGAAGATTTGGAAAGTCAATCCAGTCAAAGTTGGATTTAAGAGCTTAACTTGAGAACCTCAGGTTTGAAAAGGTTTGCTTTAATCTAGGACATGCATTAATGCTGGTTGCTGTATTTAAGGTTTACTGGTTTTATTTAATTAAGAAGAAAAACAGGAAAAAAGAAAACATCTGGAGGTATTTAAGGCTGCTCTGAACTCTACAAGCCAAACTGCTCTTAAGCTGCTGGTTTTTTTTTTTTTTTCCTTTTTCGGATACTTCTCTCTCCTTTTGCTTTTTCTGCTTACTAAATGCCAAAATAAAATACAAGGAAATTAAATGAAAGAACTGTTAATGCCGTCATGCTGATGCAGTACCAAGATTAAGATAATGAACGTTTGAAACTTGTAAAGGCAAACATTTAAGATAGATTATCACTCAGCACATTTTTTATATTTATAATTTCTATACTCCTCTTCCAACATATGACTCTTTTGAAGACTCTTCCATAAAATCTACAAAACAGCCGCTCTTTATAGTGGAAAAAGAAAAGCTGTTTATGGAATTCCTTAATTGTCAAGGCTCAAGGTTTCCATTGCAATATCTTGCAGTAGTTTTACATTATTAAATAGGCATTGAAATTATTGAAATAACATCAAATATTCTAGCAAAATCAGTTCAACAACACTAAACCAACCTCATATTTAGTACTGTTTCTGCAAGTCTCTGCCAATAATATTATTCTGTAGCTTCCAGCAGGAAAACGTTCATTGAGAGCAACAGACCTAGACAGACACTTTCCCCCCCCCCCTTCCACCACAGGACTACAGAACTACTTAAACTGAAAGCAGGGATAACCAAGATACAGTTGGGACTTCAGAGATAACAAGCTTCAAGGACAACAATTCTACTGAACTTCCACATATTTCCTTTCAATCTACAAAACTGTCCATACCTTCCACTGGGGTAAACGTAGCAGACGTGGCACATTAGTTAAGCACCCAAGAATCCAGGCAAGTTCTGCATGCTCAGGAACCTGAAAGTATGAAGCCAGAATCTATTTTAATCTCCTTTATTTATATGCACATTTTCTCAAAATCAATAAAGATAAAAAGGATCAGAAAACCATTTTTTAATATTATTTTTTCAGGAAAGTCAAGTGACAAGCTAATGGGAAGTTTTGGACACTGCCAGGATTGAATATCCTACACTCAGGTACCATTCTTGATCCTATCCACTCATATTCTAAATAAGAAAGAAAATGCTTTAGCAAGAGCAGAGTTGAACATACATGTAAACTAATCAACTGGCTGCCACTGTGCCACAGCCTCTCCACACTCTTAGGTAATACATTAATAGTGACAAACCTTCTTCACTTTTCTCATTTCCAGTGCCAATAAGTTACCCACTCTTCATTTCTTCTGCATCAGGGCCCCAAGTGCACTGGTTTCCCTTAATTGTCCTCACCAGCACCCTTCCACCATCCCCTCTGCTCATAGTTTCAGGAGCCCTATTTAAGCTCAAGCCAGACTGTCCCCAGTTCTTGCTTGAGCCATACTGCACTGCAGCATGTCTGGCGGTAAACTAACTGCAAGCCCTTCACAGAAGCCTGAGCTAACTACCAGGGAAAAAGAAGAGCTGGGCTGCTCCACAAAGCCATGTCTGCAAAGAGACAGGAGCAAGGCAGGAACAGTCATCTCCCTGACCAGGACAACACACTGATAGGGCAAGGGTGGTGGCAGTGACAGTCTGGTGATCAGCAGACACAGAAAGGTAATTAGCCACACCTGAGGACCCTAACCTGTCTGCAAAACAGGGATAACAGCAGAAGTCAAACTACAGGACAGCCTGAATTGAGGCTTAATTTGTCCCTCAGTTCTGCAATCCTATTAAAACTAATACTGATCTGCAAGTGAAAGAGGAGGATCAGGCCTCCACATACCCTTTGCTACAAGGGTAGTTTAAAAAAGATAAGAAAATATCCCACTTAAGCTCATGCAACAGATTCTTCATTTAACATTCAGGGGAAACTGTGGTGATAGTGAAATTTTAATAGTTTCAGAAACACATCAGACAGAGTGATTGCCCCCCTTCTGCTAAGAGAAGGATCTTCTACAGGCTGAGACAAGAAATGTGCTGTGTCAACAACCTCTGTTGGATGAATCCATGTTTAGCTTCTTTACACACACTCTTCAGCTTTTGCATTTCAAATATTCATTTCTGGATTAGTAAAAGAGGCAAGTATTGCTGATGCATATTCTTTAACTTCTTTCCTGTCATTCTGTCTGTTGTTAGTTAGCTATATCGACAATAACCATCAAAAGAAAAAAGTGACCTATGTTCTGCTCCTTTGCTTACATGTTTGATTCACTCTTTTCAATATTGGCAGGTTTGAATGTTTAAGAGCATGCTAACTGTCTCAGGGATGTCCAAAGCTTTGTGCTTGCAACGTGATATAACAACCCAGATGGAAGGCAGTAAAAAGTGTTTGTTAGCAAGTAAGAATTACTAGCATTATTAATTGTTGTTACATTTTAAATATAGTAATTTCCTAGCTAGCAGTCACTGGACTATTTTGGTCACCAACGTTGTGTAGAGGTATCTGACCTCAAGAAAACAGCTCAGTGGTTAGAGAAACATTTATGGTTGATTCTCTTTCCTTTCTTTCTGCCTTTCCTACAGTTTTATTTTTTGTAATTCCCTCAAGACAAAGTGCAGTAAGATGCACCAAATATATCCTCTGCAAGGTACAAAGAGTAAATTGAACTTTATAGAAAATACTAAGGTCAAGACTCCTACTTCATTTAGAAGGAATCACCATCTGGTTCAAAGCAGTTTCTCATTTCTTTCTTCTAGTCACGGATAGAGAGGAGATGGTGCTCTGTTACACTTGTGTTGACAAGGACTCTCTTCAAAAGCTATGCAGTCACTGATTCAGCTCTGTAAGACTTTGCTTCCACAGCCAAGACTGCACGTGAGTTTCAGTGGATCAGCAGATTTGACATTACATCAGTTACCAAAACACCAAGTGATCTAAACAGATTTGTTGAGTCGAATACACAGTTCTGGGTCCTACCAAGTTATACTAATTTCTAATCCTCAAACACACACAGTCTTTTCCTAAGTAAGACTAAAGCATTAATATTGTGAGGGAAAAGCCTGATAAAAGGGGGAGAAAATATATAAAAGTGCACTGAAGGGTAGTGATTTCAGTAGGAAAAAAATTCAGTACTGGAGCCTAATGAGTTAACATTCATCATCCAAATTGCAGTAAGTGACTGTATGTTGGTGTGTGAATCAGGAGGTACTAGGATTAAACCACAAATCATTTGTCAGACTAAATCACGGTTTAAGCTACTGTGTTTTACTTGGCAAGAGGGGCAGGTAATTGCTGCATTTGGTTGGTCACCGTGCATCAGCTCAAATGTTACTCATTTAGCTACAGTATTCTATCACTTGGAATAAATTGGATAAATCTGGATACAAAGAAACTGGAAGACATGAAGATGTACACGACACCAGTAAAATAAAGGCTCAATCTACTCTTCCTTTCACTGAGCAATACCAGTGGATCGCAATAGGAAGAAGCCATTCTCTCAGACAAACTTGATCAGCTTCTTGCCGCAAGTCCATTTAAAACTCTGAGCAAATGTCTTCATTAAACAACTAAAACATAAGAATGTAAGAAGTAAAACTGCACAACAAAGCGCAACAGAGGTAGCTGTAGCCCAGTGCTCTGTTTCCAGGAGAAGCAACAAGAGATGGTATTTAGTACGAACACATGAGCCTACTGCTTCCTACAGTATCTTCCCCTCATACTTCTCCAGCATCCGTAATTGTTGTACTAGGGAATATCCAAAGGTATTATCCCTGGCCCAGTCCTGTTAGTATTCAGGCTCCCCATGAACGCGTCTAATCCCCTTCTGAACTGGCTGATACTGCCCACTTCACAACCACATGTATCAATAACCTCCAGAGCCTTAAACCTGATGTGTAAAGAAACACCTTGATGCAGCTGCTAATTTATCTATCTTTGTTTACTACTTTTGAATGGCACCTGTTTCTTGTATTGCACAATTTAGGGAACAATTCCACATCCAGCTTATTCAGTGTTTTTCTGATTTTGTAAACCTTAATTACATATACACCTCAGCCTCCTTCTCTTCAAACTGAAGCATCCCTGACTTCTGAATTTTTCCTTTGAAGGCAGGTACTCTATTTCCTCTTGCGTTAATTCCTCTTCTTTGTATCATATCTAATTCACTAGTTCCTTCTGGAGATGTAGACAGCAAAGCTTTACCCAACATTCAAAAAATGGGCACACTAAGGTTTTCTACAGTTACAAAACATCATTTCTGTCTTATTCTCAAAACCCTTTCTGGTAATACGGTGATGATGACATACTGTTGGTATTTTTGAAAATAATTTGTGCTGAGACAATGATTTCAGATAACACCAAGGTTGTGCATTCAATCCCTGTATGGGCTATTCCCTTAAGAGTAAGACTTGTGGGTCTCTTCCAACTCAGAATATTCTATGTAATCCAGATCCATAAATTTATAGAAATGCCAATGATGACTCCAAGACCTTTTTTCCTGCGTTGTGATTCAGCTCAATAGTGTGTTTGACCTGTATGTCAAACTACTTACATTCTTTCCTTGTGGCCTGACAAGCCCAAGTCTGCATGGTCAGATTCCTCTTATTTTTTTAAAGCACAATTATTTAACAGAGGTGACTAGTTACAAACGATAATGAGCGGTTATCTAAAAGGCACAAACATTTCTGTTTCTTCACCTGGCTGAGTGCCCTCCTGCTCCCTCTTTGAAGATAAACAGTTTCTTAATTATTCACTTGTGTGGCCATTTGAAGTTATTAAACTCAGATCACAATTGGATCATCTCTTGGATCATCTCTGGAGCATTATATACTGAAGTACAATCTCAGGGCTTCTCCCTGCAGATATATTATTTTGTCCATGATCCTAGCTATTCCCTACCAAATTATTGTTGATATTCCCTGGCCACAGCCACAGCTGATGATATATATATGGAAAACCAATAGCTACTTTTAGTCCAAATACTTCTAGATGACTTCTCATGCTGAGACATACAGCTGAGGAGGACAGCAAGCAATGGGATTCAAGAACAAGAGCGGTAGAGGCATGGATACTCTAAGCAGATCTGAAAGCAGCTAAATCAGCAACACTGGACCTCAGCTTTGTGAGGTTACAATACAAAGCTGTGTGTTGGCAGCTGGAGTGGCTTCCTGCAAAAAGAGATGCAGTGTTTCATTGTCAAGATGAACTTCTTCAAGTTGCAACTTATCGCCCTTGTCTGCAAGGCACTGCAAATTTGCTGCACATCTATTATATGGAAGCAGCTTCCCCTTCGACACTGTAACCTCATTATGGGCTATATTTTAAATGGGCAGTAAATTTCAAAGATTTTACTTTGACAGTGTAGAGGACAAAGTGGTCTGGGGAGGTAATTTGGATAGCTGGGCACTAAAAGAAATTTGAACAGAGAAGAGGAAGTGCCCTAAATTTAAAAAGAAATTAAACCTTTTTTACGACTTTTGTCTCTTCTAGAAGTACCAATTAGCGCTTGCAAAAAATTCAAGAGACCTTTTTTTAAAAGCAGATGCTGCTCACTTTTTTTTTTTTGAATAAGAGGTAAGATTTTATTAATACCTCAGGTTGCAAGCAATATGTTCAAGATACAGACATACGTTACTAAGTACTATAACAGCTAGAGAGAATAAAAGCCATAAACAAGACAAAAATAGACTGCTCTTGAATCAAATGCACACAGCAACTGAACATGCAGTGAGGTACTCTTATGATAGAAAATTTGATGCAGTATCCTGAATTCCTGTTCAAAGAAATAATTCAAGAGTGGTTGGAATAAGTTCAAGGTCACAAAGGCAACATTTGATTTGAAGAACATGTTAAGTAATGTATTGAATTGGGGGTGGTTATCTAGTTATCTTTGGTAAATCTGTCAGTATTTACAGCTTTCACCTTTACCTTTGAACATTTTAGTCACTTGTTTATTTTTGGCTAAAACCTACAGAAGTAAGATCTGTCTCTCCTTTCTGAAGAGCCTGACCAAGAATACTCCTACTGGAATCAAGTTTTACTGGTTATAAACCCTGACAGAGCACAGTAATGTGGCTGGAGCACCCTCTCCCCTCCTTTATTCATTATGAAATTAACTTATTTTCAGAAACATTCTCCTAGTCTAACCTTCAATACTGCCTGACTAATTAGTTTGGTTTGTCCAGAAGTCTGGTGAAGAGAAGAACATATAACAGCTACATAATAGTATGAGATAAACCAGGTAAATTAAGGAAGAAAGAAAGAAAAAAACCCCAAATCCTAGTAAACCATGACTTTTTTTCCCACTGAGCTCTAGTTATGTTTAGTCCACTCCTAACAGGGAGAAAATAGAGGAATAAGAGAAGCAGAATAATTTGCTAAATTAAACAGTCACATACTTCCTCTTATGACAGGAAGTTTTCAATGGACCATGCTAAATTAATGTACTTTAATGAATTTATAAGCTATGATGCAATGGAAGCTTTTCAGCCCCTCTGAAAATTGGACAAGAAGTAGCGTGAATCCATTCAAACTTTACCCACAAAACAAAGCAGATGGATATTTCTGGAAAATAACAGCAGTGAAACAGTGCACACATTTATATTGTTGTTTCTTGGCTTTTGGAGTTAAGGCTAAGACAAATTGGCAAATTCCCACCTCCCAGAGTTACTGCTTCAATTTGCTTGCACACTGCAAGAACACTGCAGCTGATTATACTCAGAAAATAAATCACCCTATCCAGAAGGCTGAAAACTGCAATTTTCCGCCCAGAAACTGAATGTTACGTTGTCCAGAAACTCATAGGACTCCTCAGAGAAGAGTTCTTGCAGCATATCAACCATTGCCTGCTGAATCAACTCTGATGGAATTTTAGTTTCTCTTGGGACGTTTAGCATGTGTCTACTACAATAGGTAGATGGACAGGAAGAACAGTCTGAGACCACATAAAAGCAAAATCAAGTTTCTAAAATTGTTTTAACTGTGAAACAGATGAGATACAAGATGGTCATGGGTAAAAACTGAAATGTGTATTGTACCCACCAGGAATCAGAGAAAATGGCTTACACCATATAAGTTTACCATGTGTGTAGATTGCATCCTGTCTTTCTTATTTCCCCCTCCCCCACACCCTATAGTTCTTTTTGTTTTTAATAAAACATTCTAAGTTTTATGAAAGATGACTGCTACAGCTTTTATCATTTATGGCACAATTTAAGGAATATATTTTCCCTTTGTTCTAACATTCTCATGATACGTTGCATAAGTTATTATTCTGTTACTTCTTTTTTATGCCTAGTAGGCAAAGGCAGCCACTTAAAGCATATCTTGACATTATTTTCTCTAAGAGCAAAGAGGGTTTCATATATTTTGCAGATGTACTCCAAATAAAAATGTATAATTTTGAAATAGGCACTTATTTTTATTCTTACTGAATTGTCATTCTTCTATAACTTGCCTTTCTCCTTAAGAAAATATAATTAAACAATCTGTAATGAAAGAGCTTCTCTCACTGGGAGGCCATTCTACTGTCCAACATATTCCACAATTGTGTTTTCCTAGATACTCTAATTAAATGTGCTTGTTTATAACCCTTCACAGACAATGTGGTTCCAAACACTACTCTAATTATTCATCATCATCCTTCTTGCTTCTAAATATTTTCCAGTTATCATCACTTATTCTTTGTATCCACTACTTCCCTAAGCTCGGGCTCAAGTTTGTTTATGACAATTAGAGTATGGGAGGTATTTGGGGAACTGCAATTTAGGGAGACAAATATACAGCCAGCCATTAACTTACTGTTTATACACGCTATAGAAAAATATAATCTACAAATGGTAAATTCTGAAGCATATAAAAATAATTTTCATGAAACTTGCACTTTCCATTTAGTTAATTTGGCTGTGATTTACCCAATACACAAGAACATAGGCCCTGTGCCCTCTAAACAATACAATAAAATCAGTTCATGCAAAATTTCTCTCACTTTTATTTCAGTTCAGTTGCAAGGCAAGGACATCACTCAAATCAGTTCTGGCACCCCAAGTCAACTTCACCTGTATCCTTACCATAGCAGCACCTTTTGGATCTAGTATAACATGAGAGGTATCTGTTTTCACCAGTTTCCCCCAGGAATCTGTGATTAATATTGTCCAGGCTTTTATCTCTTGCTTGTATTGGAAAGGACGGTAAAATGTGGGAAAACTCTGGAGTCAGGTATTTCAGATAGCTCTGGATTAGAGATTTAATCTGCATAAACTTTCCTGTAAACAAAAACCTACTGACAGTGAAACCCTTGCCAAATGCACATGCCTTTTGGGAAACAAAGTAGCAATATTTTTTTCACATATGGCAAACATATTCCAGAGAAGCAACATATGCAGCAAAGTACAGAAAGAGTATGCCAAGCAAACAAATAAACAACAACAAAGAAAACCCTTTTCAGCAACTCTAGACCACTCTTGCCCAGAGTAATCCAAAGAAAGTGAGAGGACAAGCAGCGTTAGTGTCACATTAGTGACTGCATGAGCAGTCTCTCACTGGGGCTTACCATTACTAGCATACTTTTGCAGTGCAGGAATTTCATTCTACCTTTACTGCTACAGAATCAGGGTACTAATAGTCATTAGTTGTAGTGGGTTTAGGTGATTAAAACTAAAAGTTCTTAGATAATAATAATTTTTTTGCATGATGTTTGTTTAAAAAAAAAGAATAGAAATGTTAATCAGAAGTAATTGCAGTAGCATTTCTGTGATCTACAGGTTTCGTAATTTTCTAGATAGAACTCAAAACAATAATTATAGCACATTAATCTACTGAGAATTCTCTCATTTATCAGTTTGATCTGGTATTCAATAAAACTACTTTGCCCATAATCAAATACCTAAACCAGCTCTGTATTTGCAGCTGCATTTTCACTGTTTTCCTGATGACCTCTGGAAATACAACCTATTTCAGTATACAATCAGTTTCCGTTACTTTGGTTTACACCTCAGCCAAATGTTTGTAAACAAAGTGTGGCTTTTTAGACCACCCCTGGAGACTGCTAGAGTGGCTAAAAAGGAGAGGCCAGCTCATTTTTTTGAAAACTGAGCAACTACCAATCAAAATCAAGCAATAAACTTTCTTGATGAGCAATAACTGCAATCCATCTTATACCTACATTTTTAGGAACAATCATCTCTATATTATGACATTCCATAACATACTAGTTCATTATCATACTAAAACAATAATCACATTAGCAAGGTTCCTGTCTCCTTTCCTCGCATCACGAGCTACATGCAGATATTCCTTTTAATTGCTTCCAGAGAAACATCTGGTCCTGCTGATGTAAATGAACAGACCATAGTGCATCTCTGGGTGTACCTGACCACTACATACAGCTTGAATAGACTTGGTTTTGGGAAGCTAACAAACCACTTCAGCCTGAACCAGTATTGAAACAGTCTGGATTCACAAACAACTACAGTATTTCTTCTGATTGCAGTGTGACAATGAGCTTTCAAAAATATGCTAGAATCAGTCAGTTTGGAAAGTTGTACTGATACATGTGTGATAAGTGTTGGTAAGAATATGGTTCAAGACATTAGACACGGCCCACACATTTAATCTAATGGTTTAGATTAAATAAGAACCACCATTAAAGCTGGACAGATAAAGCTACATGGAAAAATTAATATATAAAGGTAGTCTATTTAACAGAGGCCAACCTAACCACCATAAGATAAACCAGAATCATATTTGGTGGAAGATAAAGCTGAACAGGTTGAACTATGTAAGGTTTTCATTGGTTGTTGGATGTACTGGTAAAAGCATCACTGTACAGGAGATGCATCACACACAGTCCTGTCCTCTCATCATTTTCTGAGTCTGATACTTTCTCTTTGGGGACTCAAAGACTCAGTCTCTGCATTATGATATTATGAAAGATACAACATGCTTTCTGTGGCTGCCTGCAAGGTAAAGATCCTCACTGATAATGTATGGTCTTCAAGGGAAGTCTGTGTGTTGGCTTTAGCAAGACCTGGAATGGCACTAATTTAGCTCTTAAACTTGTAGGAATATACAAAAAACAGTACTGGAACTGATCAAATATCCACCTCTGACAGCAGTCAACAACAACAACAAAAAGAATCTAAGTACAGAAAAGCACGGATACTCTCCCATCTGTGATTTCAGCACTTCCTGCAGAGCTGGAATCTCAGAAATTAACAGTCCCCAAATGATTTTTTAGATTAATTTGTTGACTCTTTTTCTGAATTCATGCACATTTCAGCATGCAATGCATCCTGTGACAAGGGGTTCTGTAGACTGATCATGAGTTTCACAAAATGCAGCATTGTTTTGCTTGTGTTGAATCTATCAGGTGTTACCTTGTTTTGATACTTGTCAGTTCACATTCTTCAGTGGATAAAACAACTGTTCCCTATTTTCTCCATTTCACTTGCAGTTTTATAAATCTTGACTTTATTCCTCTCTAACCATAACCTGCAAATCATCTCTACTCTATGATGAGTACATCTAGTCAATGATCCTGTGTTGGAACTAATTTAATTGTTCAGTTGCTTGAAAGCAAGAAAAAACCCCAAACCTTCAGACTGATTTTTACTGAATCACTGGCTTGTAACTCACCTTGAGATTATTCCACTTAATGTCAGCCTCAATGACGAAGTTAAGTCAGAGAGCCAAATTGAAACCCAAGCTGGTAACTTATTTAAAATGCTAATTGGATTTGAAAAAAAAAAATTAATTTAAACATATCTTCACTAAAATTCTGAGATAACATATTTAGAATTTTTCTTTTAATACTGAGGAAAAGTGAAGCAGGAAGTATATCTGTCTTCATATTTTCATTATCTACCAGGGACATGGAGCTATGATTGCCATTTGCAGTTTGATAACCACAGGAAACTCTGCCTGTGAAGAACCATGTTCAAAGGAGGAATGTAATACCATTTCATCTTATACTGATAAATTTCATACACTGTGCACACCACCTTTGCAGTCCTGGACATCCATTTAAGGACATCTTCTCACGAGCAGAAGCTATGACACATCTGTCTCTGTGGGAAATTACAGAAGTTTGCCAGTTTAGAGTCAGTAACAGAAAGTTAATTGAGCAAAAAATTGTGTTCCAGGAAAATACAGCATGTGACAGACTAGGGTGACATATGCCAAGTAGGACGGTAAGCCCAGTACTCCTTGGTCAAGAGAACCAAATAATTTGCATATGAATTATCAGATCACATGGAAAAAGGTACATATGAAAAGCAGGTTATGGTCAAAGAAGGGGAAAAAAAAATCCCTAAGAGGTAACCCCCTGATAACCATGGTGGAACTGATACAAAACTTACCATATCAGTCACTTGTTGGAGATACTGTACAGCTGGCAGAATAAGTGACAAGAGCTGATACAAAACCATAGAAACATGTTTTACATGTTTTTATGGATACACGGACTACATTTATGCATTTATGAGTTAACCTTATGCGACTAAAGTGAGACTTATAGATAAATTAATGGTCTCCTAACAGGTCTTTTCAGTATTTTACTTATAACCTGCACAAACACCTAGCTCTGCTTCAGAAATTTGCAATGCGGACTTTTTAGTCATGATTCCAGCCACTTCAAAATCACAGCAAAGGATAAGTTTAAAATCCAACACTGCTGATTTTTCTAGGACCACCAACACAAAGATGCTCATTCATTAACAAGCGTGGAAAGCACTAACCAGCGACTGTCGGAACAGGAAACACTTCTTTGGGTCAATACCACAGGCAAGGATGGCAGCAGTGGTGTCCAGTATGTTCTGGCGCAGGACAGCTGGCTCCTTGGGCATGGTGAGAGAGTGCATGTCCATAATGCTATACAGCACTGAGCTGTACTCTTCCTGTAGATTCACCCAGTTCTGAATGGCTCCAAGGTAGTTACCCAGATGAGGTGTCCCAGTTGGCTGGATACCAGAGAAAATCCGATCCACGACCATATTCTGTGGCAAAGCATTGGTAAAATTAACACACACCTTTTTTTTTGGACAGATTCCTTTATATTTAAAACTCATTTAAAAAGCCTCATTTATGTCTGTGTCTTCTCTCCTCAGCATGTATAAATTACCTCAGGATTGATAATTGCAGTAAGTCATTTAAAATACTTTATCTTACTGCAGAGAGACTGACAACTACCATAATTTTAAGTTGTCAGACTGCATATGCAAAAAACTATAGATGTAGACAGGACTGGTGAAAAGCAGATTTCAAAAACCAAGTAGTAGATTCTTTCAGCCTCTTTTGTGTTGAAGTTGTATGTTTCTCTTTAGTTTCTATATCTGCTATAGTTTCTATACCTGCATTTCAGTTTCTATATCTATTCTGATATAGAAACTTAGGATCACAGTGTAGAGAAATTCAAACATTTTTGTTATAAACTCATGCAATGTTCAGTAGATTGCCATCTTAACTCCCATGAACGCTGAAATCTTATTTTTCTAGCTACAGAGAACATTTTGAGCGGTTCCTGAAAGAAATCTAGTCCTTGACCTACAGGTTAAAGAATAATGAAAGAGATCATCAGAGTTCTGAAACTACCTATCCTGGCAGCAGTAGAGTTTTTAAAAGGGCTCTACAAAGAAATACTGCTATAGCTCAAGATCACACCTGGAATACTGTCCATGCTTCAGGATCAGTAAAATGTCAGCATCTGAAGAGAGTTCACAGAGAAACGGAAAAAAACGACTAAGAAGCTGAGACTGTGAGCAAAGATTAAAAAGTTTGAAACATGTATAGCTTGGCTATGTGACAGTTACCATCTTAGAAAGTTTGTTTTCCTGCATCCCAGTCCTCCATCTGACCATTTTCTCAGAGTCCCAAGCTGTCAGCAAATGATCAATTACCTCCCCGACCTTTCCAAAGAATTCCACCATATTCAGAAGTAGCTCAGCAATGTTTTATGTGTAAATGCTTGTTACATGCCAAGTTGTAAGAGCATGCAAGACTGCTCGACTTACAAATGAGGGTCCCCCAAAACTTCAGCAAGGAGTCCAAGTCACAAAGCTGCACAATACAAACCTCAGAGTCTGTTGTGCGACAGGAACATCAACTTCATTATGCCTGTGGCTGCATGATTTTTTTCCTGCTAAATTTTATGAGCAACATCTATAACTTAGCAGGGAGAATTTACTTACTGATGTAGTCTGTTTTCTTTTCTGTGAATCTTCTACAAATGTGTGTGTGAGAAAAAAAAGTCATACAACTATTAAACCGCACAAAACGGCAGTAAAAGTCAAGGCCAAGTATCATTATTTTTAACTATTAAAAAAAGGACTTCAAACTGACTTAATTAATTTTGACTCAGACTCAAGAAAAATTAATGAGAAAGTGTTTCCAAGCAGAATAGGAACTTTTTTTTTAAACATGATCTATACGTCAGAAAAGCCTTGCCTATTTCCTTCAAAATTTGCTGAAAAATTTTCTGCTTTCAAAGTAAGCCTGTTTTTCAGATCATGACAATTTTGTTATCCAACGTTTTAAGTGTTTGTGCTGACAGGCAAGAGCAGGTTTGGGCTAGCTGCCATGCTAATTTCTCCTGCTCACATAAATGACTACACATTTAAGTCTTGGTGGTAACCCCTTCACCCCATCCCAAATATCTTCTTGACTTCTAGTATATTGTTGAGTCGGTTTCTAAGTGCTCTTGGAGAACCTCCAGCACAGGAGCTGCAAGGTAGTCACTGCAATGAAAAGCACACCATTTCCTCCAACAGCAATTCCAACTTCCAGTCCTTCTGCTCCAGACCTTGACCACATATGCCTCTTTTCTCCATCACACAAAAATGGAATTATGTTAATCAATCTCATTTGATTGTTTGTTTTCCTGGGAACCTACATCAGAGCATTTCTCACCACTCACAGAACCCACTCACCTCCCACTAAGCTACTATCTGGCCTAAGGACTGCAGACAGCTTCTTCTTAACACTGAGAAGGGCCAGGTGCTCACCTACAGAAGGAGGCATACAGCATTCCAACGTACATAAATAAGTGAAGTCTTGCAGAAACTTGGGTAACTTGGAATACACTTGGCTTCAGAGCTGTACTTCTATTACTATGGGCTTAGAGCAGTTGCTAGGCAATGCAACAGGTACTTTACAGGCATAACATTTGTCTTTTGCTTCCCATATTCCTGCTCTTCACCAAGAAAATAAGAAATCAAGAAGAAAATTAGGCTATAAATAGATGATCCCTAAGATGGTGTTCTGCCCCTAACGGGACCCCAGAACAGCCGGTTATTTATCAGAGCACATAACCTCATCTTCCTGTCTCCCCTTACTCAGTACAAATCCTGATACTCCTTCCCACAGTTGTTTCTCCCCATACTGCTGCTTCCTTTCCAGTGTCCATTTATATGCCTGTTTAACCACACTCTTTTCACAGGCTACACTTTTCACAGCCCTACTCTCTATCTCCTTATTGGACAGTTTCATCCCTCCTGTATCCTCTTCTTCCTCCACTTGTGCTTTCCACCCCTTGCTTCCCAAAAGAGTTCTTGCATGGTGTATCAAGACAGTAAGAAGGCACAGAGAATGCCATATGGTGAGGTTATTACTGTTATTACTATTATTACTAATGAAGCTATTAGTGCCTTGACTCCAGTGACTTTGTATAAAATGTTTCCTACCTGCCCAGTTAGAAAAGCTAAGAAACTTTATAATGTGCTAGAAATCCACTGTGGATGTGCATCAGGCAAAGTATGCTAGGATGACCAAGTTAAAGCATGGTGCAGAAACCTTCACATCTTTCAAGTGTAGCCTAGTCAAAGACAGCATCACCTGAAATGACTCTTGATGTTATTCCTTCTTTTCCCTGGGACCCTGAAGCTAGTGCTACTTCAGTGCAGAAGCAGCTCTACCCCTTGGGGTAACTGCCTGTTATACCAGAAAGCAGGAATTTATGTGCAGTCAGCAGAGATCAGCTCATGTGTCAATACCATGACCCAAAAAGAGCTGAACACCCTGACTCTGTGGAGAACAGTTCTGTCTAGAAACCTTGTCAGTCCCCAAGTCACACAGCAGCTACAGTTCCCTGCTTCATATGCTTCCCATAACATGTTATCTGCCTTTATCTGTCTTCTCTCTTCCCAGATCACCATCCAGTTTGTAGATTATGCCACTATGAACATATTGGATGTCCCCGAATTTAAGTATAATACACTCAATACATAAAAATGCAAAAGTGACATTTAAATAGGCAGTTTGAGAACATCTTTCACCAAGAAAATCCAAGATATCAGTCTCTTAACATAACCTGTACATTCAAATACTGCACTAACTCTGAATATTCAAAGGCTCACAATGAGCTAATGAAAAGTAGATTTGTTGTAATACTACATAAGTTAGCATCTGGTGATACACTCTATGTTGAAAAGAAAACACCCAAGTACAACATAAAATGGACATAGTTTCATATAAAGAGAGAAAAAAGTTCTCTGTCTATCCAGTAAAGAGAATACCTGTGAAGGCAAGCATGACATCTTTAATGGTGCTCTGTATGTTCGAATGGTAAACAACTACTTATAAAAGGGTTGTTCAGTATAAGGGCAATAAATAGAAAGTTAAACATGAGAAACAAACAGTAGCAGTATTATACTGAGTCTAAGCTCAGCAATTACTTAACCTAAAGTATGGAATTTGCAGAAACAAGTAAATCCAATAATGAAAACTGAGCTATGCTGAACCTGAGTAAAGCACTAACAAATACATTACAAAGGACTCACATTGGCTCCCAGCTGAGGGACCAGTTGACTAGAACTCTTTCATCTTTAACTCCTTTGATTCCATTTAACAACATAAAGCACGACAAGTTACAGCAAATAGGGTGGCATGAAATATTCCATTGTGTTAGCAGAAGTCTATATTAAAAAAAAGCCTACACAAAACACCCTCAAATGAATCTTGGATTTCTCACACTAAAAATATACAGAGAACATTGCTCCTTTGGAGAGAGTTTATGTTCCCTGTTTGTTCACTCCGTGAGAAGCAGCGGGCAGCATAGCAGCGTGGCAGGGGAGTTCTTCCTCGTACCATGAAATCATGGGGCTGGAATGCACTTCAATGAAGCTGTTAGGTCAGGGGATGGGAGCTGTGTGCTTGAAAGTACTGGAGTTGGAAAAGGATAAAAACAAAAGGAGTGAAGACTTCCCAATGGAGCAGAGTGAAAGCCACAAGACATGCAGCTCCAGCCCACAGGCACTCACTCATTCAGACATCTGTAGTAAGCACAGTGTGAGCCTGCTGTTCGTATGTTTAACTCTGTGTGGTGTGTGCACCTACACCAGCAGTGCTTCATGTTAATCTTCATTCCTATTAAGAGTGTAGTAACTGACAGATGATTTAACATCTACTATCTCTCAATTAGACTTTATCTCTCAATTAGACTTTTGCATGCCAGTTCCAAACACCACAGTGCATTTCTCAGCTGCATTACCAAACAAAGCTTGATCCAAAACCTATTAAGATTCAGGTGTTCTCTTACCTAACCTCCCTTTTTGCAATGAGATAAACAACTGCTCCTTACACCGAAAAGCTGTCAATATCCAGATGCTCTCAAACCATCAGGAATAATCATTACATTCTTGCCCCAGAGTAGGATGGCTAAAGTCTTATCCTGAAATCCTGCAGTGTGGCCATACCCATCTTCAATGCAAAAGAGTATACTGGAAAAGATGATAGCTTCCAAAATCCAGTGCTTTCCTCTTGGATCAAAGAAGAGCTTTTCTCAGTATGCCACACTGGTAGTAAGGAGAGCTACAATTGTCAAGGCCATTCAAAAGCACACTCACATTCCCTTTCATGAGATAAATGTACCAGAACTGGAAGATGCACCAAAGTTGCTACAAATAAGAAAATATCCACATAGATGAAAACATCCCACACCACAACCAATTCTTGGTATCTGGATTATAGATTTCATGTTTAGCACTATAAATTCTGTGACTGTTGAACACAAGTATTTACCTGTTGAATACACGTATTTGCCTGGCCCAGTTAGCAGAAAACTGCTCCTCAAGTATGTAGTAAAATCAGCGATTACAGAGTTCCTCTACTTCACAAGAGTTACTCAAATAAAATCAAATGAAAGCATTCACAAGACTCAAGTTTTCAGAACTCTCTTCTTTATAACTCCACATAAATATTGCCACACACTTGAAATGACAGAAGACAAGCTACAGTTATAAGGAAACTTTATGCCTAAGCTTTCATCTCTTTCTGGGTTTTAAAAACAGAAAAACCTAGCATCCATTCAAGGAAGTAGGAGAAAGCTGCCAATAGATAGACAATTCTCAGCATTGCTTTCTCCTTTTAATTGGGTATAGGAATGTTATACAATTACATAAAAGTATACATAAAAATTTGGCTGGTTACAGTCCAGTTAAGACCTATTATTTAACACAACAAACCATAAAATGACCACATTAATCCTGCCCTAGAGGTAAAAAGGCAGTGCATTCAGCTTCTCAATCTACCCAGTGATGGGGGAGACAGACATATTTTCAAGAGTTGCACTAGCCAAATATAGATATATAAAAATCAAATCCCAAAGAGTCTTTTGCTAATTATATCTTTTGAGTGACTGAAGGTAAGGACAAAGCTTTAAGGTAACTAATTTCTTTGGACTTCATTCATGATTCTATCCCAGCAAGCTAACTAATGGGAGATAGGCTTATGCCTCTATCTGCAATATATCTAATAAATATTTTCATCTCTAAATTAAAAAAGAAGTCCTGCTCACGAGCTCACCTTTGGGCTGAAACACAAGCAAGAGACTTCAGACCCAAACCCTACATTGCTGCAGAAAATTGTGACAGTATTACAATAGCAGCTGCAACAGAAATCACCCCACAACCCACAGTGGTGGTTAACATTCACATGCTATAGTATTTAGCTGCTCTGCTTTATTTTAACAGCTATTTAGTTGGGGCAGAACAGGTGAAGAGCCAAGTGAGATCCACAGCATCAGAGCTAATTCTAAACACAGGTGGTGGGCATGACAGAGAGAGCAGGAAGTCGACAGGAGAATCACTGCTGACATTTGTGACAGGAAAGATTGATGGCTTCCCTCTCTAGTTTTCCCCACTGTGTAGGCACACAGGGGGTGGGGGAAAGGGACGGAGAAGCTGCTGTGCTGGCGACATAACACACCACAAGCCTCCACAGCACCAGCGCTGATTAATGAGACTGGAACGACACAGGAAACAGCAAAGGATCATTCACAGACTTTGCTCTTCTCGTTATAATTTTATTTGTGGCGATTTGTTTTGCCCTAGCTGTCCCAAACTGAAGCAAGTTCAAATTTGCGAGAGGAAAAGAAAATGTCAAAGGGAAGAAAGAGCAGCATTAAGCAAACACAGACATAAGTAAAACACATACATTGGAAAATTTGAAATTTCAAACACGAAGATCCTCCCAACAGAGATCAAAAAGGGAAGAAAAATAAAACAAAACAACACAACCAAAAGCTTGCTCCAAACTCAGACACAAAAGAAATTCTCTGGCTGACAAAAGTCATCAACTGCTGCATCTTTGCATCTATCTACAATCCTTTTATTTCCCTCATTTATACTTTGCAACTTCAAAGCTCTCGTTGCTTAAATAATACGCTTGTCTGTTAATACTGGCTTAGCAAAACCTGTTTTCAGACAGTTATTGAGCAGCAAAATGAAGGGAAGCCAGACAAGTCAGATTTTACTAGCTAAAGCATAAATTTTAAAGCCTAATTGGGACAATCTAAGTGTTAATGTTATTAGAAAAAGAAAAAAAATCAGGAAAAGGGAAACTTAAGAGCAGTTTATGTACTACAGACTTTGCTTCAATTACTGTTTTTAAAGGAATTACTTCTATGCAAACTTGCTTAAGAAACTTTTAAACATGTTTATCATGATCTGATAATTCAATACGTCAAATTCATCTGGTACAAATGCTAGTTCAACATACCTAATTCTTAAAATGAGGGATTAAAGATCTAACATTAAATTAGAAAGAAACATATTTACAAGTTTTCAGATAAATAGCTCCTGAGAAAAGATTAAGTCATTGCCCAGAAATTGAGATTTAAACAGCACTGCCTAGTACTCCTTTCTTGAATGTCAAATGCACTCATATTTAAACTTCAGTAAGATTTTAATATTTATATTTAAAATGAGAAACACATTTAAAGGAGGAACATTTACAGCACATACTAACCCCATCCCATAAATTTAACTCTGCCCTCTAGGGCTAGCAAAAGAATTCAGTATAACTGTGTTTGGGTTAGGCTGCCCTCTCACGCTGCCTTGTTAAAGATGACTAAGCAAACGGATCCTTTAATGTGGTTCGCTGCATCCCGCAAATGTATTCCCTCTTTATGAGCTCCGCGTGCCACTCATCGTGCTAATGACAGCTGCACTGACAGACACGTTATCTACAGCAGGTGCCACAGTTTGTGCTGCCATGCACCAGAAGATACCTCTGGACCTGGGACAACTGTAGACCCTTCCCTCCCATGTCAAGTGAAACAGGTTATATGAATCCCAGCTAGGGGACTTGGAAGCAGCCAGCAATATGCTGGCTCAGAAGGGCTGGCTCGAGTACTCTGAAGAGGCCCTGGGACAAGAACTGGTGATAACATTTGACAGAGTAGGAAGGGTTTGTGCACAGCTGGTGAAAGAACCATGCACTGGGTCTGCCTGCAGCCAATGGCAGTCACCAATCTTACTCTTATTCTAAACCACAATCTCTTCCTGAGCAAGGACACAGCTTGACAGTTTTACTTTTTGTCCTGTGCTTCTTACAGTTCTCCACATCAACTTGAAGGCCAGTATGTTACAGCTCCCATTCAAAGCTGAGTCGTTCCTCAGCTACAGAGCAGGTCCAACACACACTGACAGAGGCACTACTTCTGCACCCCCCGGTTTTCAAAGGTGTACAAAGAACTGCAATTAATAGTCTCAGATGCTGCCTGATGCAGCCTTAACCCTGCATTAACTATTCTCAAACCATTTACTTCCCCTTTTTAAGCTGAGGCAACAAATCTTCTCCAATCAAACTACCTAACCACAGACATTACCTGCAGGCCTTATCAGTCCATTTCACCCAGACCCAGTGACAGGCTAAAGGAATTAATAACAACATGTTTTTACAACTACCACACAAGGAAGGTGCTAAGAGACAAACTAAATTAGTGCCTTGTTGACAGGAGGCTTCAGAGGAAGCTAAGTGTGGTGAACTATCAGCGGGAACATTCTGGCCAGACAGGCAAGGCATGAAGGTCAGGTCAGATCAGTACATGCTGCTTCCAAATCCATTAAATGATGCACTCAATGCTCACAGCTGAAAACTTGACAGATATGGTCCTGCAGGTATTGTTTGGAAGAGGCAGCACAAGGGAAAAGGTGAGAGAGCAGAGTGACAGCCTTGTCACACTGTAGAGAACAATCCTAAGACGCAAATCCATATAAAAACTAGTTTACTGTTCATTGAACAGTGTATCTGAACCAGCAACAACCAAGGTTTTCAGGCACAGGTGCCTCCTGGAAACAGCTCTCGAAAGCACCCAGCCTTCTGCTGCCTTCCTCCTGATCCCGTTGCAGCCAGTGGCACAAAGCACACTGGCATGGAAGCACTGGGCCCAGAAGCACACAGATAACCTCAGGCTCCACTCTGTGACCTCGCCTAAGTGGACTTACTCTGTATCAGTCAGCTCAACTTCAATTCACGGAAAAATACAGGAACAAATAATGAACTTTGAAGAAACTACAGAAATAATGGCAAACAGCAGTATTTCTCAAGAACTACTGATGTCAGATCACTCTGATAACCTTCTATAGCACAAGAGATGCTAGAATGGAGAAACCAGTACTAAAGGTTATATCCTGATTATAATTTAGTTCCAATATTACCTCAGTTTCCAACAAGCTAGAGAAATGGCACCTAGAATATAATATTATATGCTGGAGGTGGAACTGGACAGAAAAAAAAACCCCCAAAAACGAAAAGAGCACTTCTTGATGGCTTACGGTGGTTGTCAAAAGATATATCAAATATAGTTTTGCAGGGTTTTGTCCTAGGTCCAGTATTATTTGGTATTTTAGTATCTCTAATAGTAATCTGGATGTTGAAATAGAGTATTTGTTAAACCTGCCGACAAAAACAAAGTTGGAAGGATGGTAAGAGCTCAAAATGATCTTGACAAAGCAAAGAAATGATCTGAAAAACAGAATGCTATTTACCAGGCAAAAATACATGGATCTATACAGAAAATCTGACTACTCAACCACACAAACACAGGAAGAACAGCTGTCCAGGCAACAACTGCAGAACAGGATCTGGGGTTTGTAATATTTTAGAAGGTGAGTATGAATCAGTATCATGCTGCTGTAAAGCCACAATATTTATAAATTACACCAAAAATTGCACAGGAATTTATGAATATGATTAAAATCCAGAAGAGAGAAAACAATTTGCTCATCTTACTCAGGATGAGGATGGCCTCAAGCTGGAGCATTTGGACAGTTTTAGGTCCTGTATTTCAAAACGGTGGTAGAAAGAGGCCATAGAAGTTCAATCAAGTCCAGTAAATGTCTTAACAAATAAGACTACAGAGGAAAACCTGAGGCTTTTTTAGTCCAGTGAAAGGAAGACTGTGACAGTAAAAGGTCTTAAATGCGTCTTAAATGCATATGACTTTGGAACCATGGTTAATAGGGTAAGAAACAATGAGCTTAAGTTGCAGTAAGGATTCAGATCAGATGTAAAGAAAACTTTCCAACAGTAAGAAAAAGAAACTATTTCAGAAGAGAGCTTAGAGAGGTTCTTTATTTATATATAAATGTATATATGCGATGTGTTGATAAAGATGTAGGGGCAGTTAATTTTTAGTTTGGCCATGGGAAGCACCAGCTCCAGCTGGGTTTGTTGCAGTCCTCTGAGCTTATTAATTAATCATCTCATTAAGATGATTAAGATCAAAGTGAGATGACCAAAGAGGATAGAAAATAAATCAGAATTCTATTTAGATAGGCTAGATCTCCCAGCATTTCAAGATTCAAGTCCTTCTACCTGCATTCAACGAAATTTAAGAATTGAGGCCTTTTCACAGATAGCAGCTGAACATTGATATGTTTTGCAAAACCATTTCATGCTCTTAAAAGATGTGAAATGCAACTTAACATTTAACACTTGTAAACTGGTACTTATCCACATTTAGAAACATACACTGCTTCAAGAGAACAAATCTGATAGCAACAAGTGAAGAATTAGCACACAAGATACACGTGTTACTGTCAAAATGTAATGAAAAGTGTATTATATTTCTAAATTATAAATCTAGATTACTTGATTTATGAAAGGTTGGTACAATTTTAATATATTAAACCATTTTAAGTACCAAACCCTTCACAATCTTAAAGCAAAACAAAACAAAAAGCTAAAGAATGCCCCATAACTAAATACTTCCCTCCCAGAGAAATTAGAGAAGTTTTATGTTTTTGATCACAGTAGTATCCAAATCTCTTAAAAACATCTGATTGCTCTTGCTCCTTCTCTGACCTTTAGCTGAAAGAGAGTTTATTATATTTTTATATATATTTTCTTCAAGTGAGGAGTCTGCTTGCTACTAACATTGCCCTATGAGATATAAACAAAGAATATCGACTTACATCTATGGAGCTGTTTTTTAAAAAATATTTTTTGTTTGGAATTACTATATTTCTTCAAAATACTGTTCTAGAAACTCAAAGAGTAGTTAATTTCCTCTCCATTATTTTATTTGGCAATTTCCTGTAGCAAGGAAAAGTTGGCTTCATTTCACATGGGGCCAAAATTAACACAGCTGTTCAAAAACTTTCACCTTGTGGTCACTGCATGAAATTCATCTCAGGTGAACAGCAAAGTTTTAAAACCACCTGACGGATGTTGAGAGGCCTTGGGATGCAGAAATCTCAGTGAATTCCCTAATGGTGCACACATGCACAAAGAAACTGCTACAGCTGGTCCTCCTTGTCTATGCTGGAGAGACTTCTATGAATTAAAGTATTTTAGACATAATAATCATACTTGTCTCAGGGACTTCTACAGAATTTAAAAAACTTTTTCTGAAGATAGACAATACAGACTACATTTAAACTGGTGTTATCAGTGCAGGCTGGTCCTGAAACCACCAGCCTGGGCTGTTTCCATAGAAAGGACAAACAACAGATGAGCAATGGATGAGGGGGGCAGAGACACAAGTGTTTATTTGTGCTCAGGTCAAGAGGATGTAGCCAAGTGAGACTAGAATGGCAACAGCACACGCCAGCCAAGTCACAGCAAACTGTGACTTGCTTATTACACACCTTGAGCCCAGAAATATCACATGAGAAGTTCCCTAGTTTGTGTGTGATGCTCACTGCTTTGTTAAAAAGATGAGATGTTCCTTGCTAACTTACCTGTACTATTCCAACTGGTCCATGGGAAGCCAGGCAAACTAACAAATCTCAACTTGGATGTACCCTTTGGAGTATATCAGTATAAAACAAGCCAAGTGTTTTTACTGTAGGTATCCTAGAGATGTGTAATACTCCAATTTTTTGAGTACTGGCAAGTATTCTGTATACTAGAGACTTAGAATCAACATTGCATGATTGTACAAGTTTCGAGCTGGCTTCTCGCCAAGTCCCCGAAACCCGACAACAAGGACCTGCTTTCCCAGAGAGCGAAGGAAAAAAAAACAACCTAAGCAGCCAAAGCTATAGCAAAAAAAAAAAAATAAAAATATATATATATTTTATATGAGACAGATATATACAGTGAGAATGCTATACACCACAATAGAAATCCTAAATAGCTCCCCAAAAGGGGAGACGGGAAGGGAGAAGGGAAAAGGACAAAAAGGGACTAAGACCAAACAAGTCTACACAATCTAAGCAACCAGACAACTGAAGGTAAATTAGCAAAATCTCACCACTTCCCTCTGAACAAGCAGGATGGCTGGACACAGCCCAGCACTCTCCCCTCACGCGTGGCAGATAACAGCAGTCGCTGTAGGCCTCAGCTCCAGATAAGCCAGACCGAGACAGGGACCCACCGTTCTCAAACCTCACCGGAAAGGAAGAGAGCAAGGTCCCTCCTGCTGGCTTTATTTATACCCCCAGTTACGTAAAGGAATAGCATGGAATACTTCCGTGACCACCTTCCTAGTTCCTTCCTGGTTACAAGCTGGTCTCCAGGAAGGCCTAGAGTGAAACCATCACAATGATCAACTCTAAATATGTCCCTTTGAAGGGAGTGACAGCACTTTGGCCGTTGTGACCTGGCTTAATGGTTGATGAACATTGCAGAGTGCAGACATTGCTTTAACTCTGCAAAGATCTAAATTGTAGATATCTTAAAAAAACCCCACAACAAAACAACAAAACACCCAGTAGAAGTGCACGAAGAGCAGAACGTGAACTCGTTCTTGGTCGCAGAAAATACATGGGCTGATTTGTTGCCAGCAGAGATGCAAGACAAGATTTGGTCAGGAATTCAGAGGGCTGGACCCCTCATTCCCTTTACATAAGCAACAAAGAGGCTTTGAAATGTTTGAAACTGTTTTGTTCTTCCATGCAAACGGAAAGCACCCTATGGATGCCTATTAAGCAAAGTCTTTCCACATCTTGACAAGTATGTGATTTCAAGAAAAATATTTGCAAATGGATAACCCAATTCAAGTAGAAGTCAAGGACCACCTTTGAAAGAAACTTTGATTTAGCTATAAAACGATTGTATTTAGGAATGACAGCATAACGTGGTTCTGCCATCAAAAGTTGTATATTTGTGTGAGTATACATATTTGTATATATATATACAAATATCTGTCTATTTCCTTTCCCAGGCAGCAAGAACTTCAGTGCACTCTCAAGGTAAGAATCTCTGGGGGCAAAAATATATTTACTATATTTATTTACATATAAATATATTTAATCCTGTCCAGTGCATATATAGATGTGCCTGATACAGCAGAAAATTATAAAATCTGCTACAGGATTTGTCTGAGTTTGGGACTCCAAGAATGGTATTATTACAGTCAAGGGCTCAAACAACAAAAAGGAAAACAATTTCAGTTCACTGCTTACAAACTCTGGAGAGCTCAAAAAATATATGATCTAAGGTGGCTTAACTGACTTAATTTTTGGAGGTTTTCTTCACTTCAACTTCTGATCTGTAATTTGAGTCAACTCCACAAAATGTTTGTTCATCCAACCCGAGTCGCAGCATAAACCACAACTTGTGTCATGGAAAAAGTAATTGCTGAATGTCTAGAACAGCACTTGCTGTATTAGTAAATGGAAATTCTATCTGCCAATGAAACAGCATTAAAACAAGACCCCCAGTCTGCGGTCTAGAGACAGAGGCAATCTACTACAGACTGTACAATATGTTTGTCCAGCATATGCACTGGAGAAATTTACATAAAACTTCAACATCCAGCATAGGCAGAGTAGCATCTTTCATTAAACTCACTGTACAAAAACAAGTTAATAAAACCAGGAATCTCTCAAGAGAAAAAACAGGCTCAGTCAAGACACTGAAAGCAAGGGCCAGAGGGGGAAAGAATGGTGGGACTCTACCCAAGCCCTGCCAAGATGCCAAAATAAAGGGCTGTTTCTTGCTAAAACAATCTGTGTTTGCCAGACTTTATTGTTAGAACTCCATTATGGAAATGAATAGGACCCATTCACGCCTCAAAGATCCCTCATTTCTGTCTACAATGGGGGCTCTCTCCTGTGCAGCTACAACAGTGGTCAAAATCCATCAGAGACAAGGCATTAAGCAAGGATTATGAGAAGTCTCTTCACAATTGGAAGGTCTAATAAATCTGTGCGGAAATCCGAGCTCCCTCAAACCCAGTGAAAACCCAAGAAATGTATGTTCTCACTGTATACTAACTTGCCTTCAGCTCTGAAAATGATACAAAAGCTAATGATTTCATTCTGGCATAAAGAACTATTCCATTGCTTTATCTGAAAGGTGAGTTGCTTTCCTTAGAGGATCAAACATAAATTATTTAGTGATTAGAGTATAAACAAATGACTGATTAGGAAAGACTTCCATTCCAACCTGAATAGGAGACACTAGAGGTTTAATCCAAAGACTAGAACATGTTGATTTCAGAAGAAACCAGGTAACTAAATAACTTTCAGTATCTAGGCTCAATAACAATAGTTCGAAATGTTAAAATTCAGAAAAATAGGAAATTAAAAAAAAAAGGCCAGAATTTCTACATACATGAATTCAGATAGAGGATATCTGTACTCAGAAAGCATTTCTCAAATCACTTGGATCTTTCCTAAAGGTCCTGTAGATTCCAATATGCTGAAGTACCCCATACCGGACACCAGGAAACATAATGGGTCTTTGCTGTCTAACAGGTTACAAAAGCATTTCCAGCTTTTTTAACTCAGTCAAAAGCAGTTTGCTACTTCCAACCTTCATGCTCTCTGGAAGAAAGAGATGTAACACAGGGGATTGTCACAATCATAAATTCAGGGCAAGCACTTAAAAATTTGCCTGTTCATCCATCAATTTCAGTACACAAGTGTCTGGACAGACATTCTGAAGTTGACCTGCTGCAGTAACCTGTGTATGTGTGCAGCTTGTTACATGCACCTGGGGACTCATTTCATTAATGGTTAACAAAGTGACCCCTATGTGACAGCAACAAATTCAAGATGGGAACACGGATACTTTTAAATTGTTTGCATTTCATTCATAACACATCTGAATGATACTAAAAACTGAGCTCTCTCTCCCACTGTAGTTTAAACTACAACCCTTGAAATCCTTAAGGATTAGGGTCTGGTAATTTCAGTTACTTCCGTTCTCTGGAGCCCATATGGTAACTATAGCTAAAAATTTTGAAGATTTAATTTGCAATCTGGGAAAAAGCATTTTAATGGTCTTCTCCAAAACAACCCTTCAATTTTTATCTGCCTTTTTCACAGCCATCTTTGTTAAAAAATATGAAACATGACCAGTCATTAACATGACTAGCACAGTAACAATGGGGTGATCAGGTGGCCTGAATACCGCCAGAACAATACTTCTTCAAAAAAAGTAAATCAAATTTCATCAGACCCAAACAATCTGAAGATCTCTTCTTAAAGTACTGACAATACTGGCCAGAATCACAGAGGTTCACAGAGGCCAAGTAAAGTATCAGAAGACCAAAAAAGGAAAAATGTCACTCCTGTCTTCAAAAATACAGGAAAAGAGGAGCAGTCTGGGAGGTAGTCTGCTTAGCGTCAATACTCAGTGAATAAAACCCATCTTTTGCAATTCACTAGAAGATAACTAAAAGAAAACAACAGCAAATGTGGATTTGTTAGGAGCAAAGCACACCACATTAGTCTAACTTTGGCCTTGAGACCCATTAGGCTGCCACAGTAGGGTAAGATACCCTAAAGGCCTCTTGATTTTAGCACCACCTTTGGTCATGAATTGTAAAGCAAGCTAGAGAAACTACATACAGGGAACCACACTGTGATATTGTTTTAATGATATTAACTCAGGCAAAGAAACAGGTACATTCCTAAATGAACTGCTAAGATTACCAACATGTTGGCTAAGATTCATTGGATTTCAAGGTTGTCTACTTGCAGTGGTATCCGACTAAATGTTCACCAGAGATGTTTTCTGTGCAAAACTCATCAAAAGGTAGAAAAAACATTCTTGGAACCGTGAGACTCAAACCAATTTTCTCTTTGTATGACCCAAAGAGTGCCTACTAGAGTCAGTGTGATAAGTTTCATTAGGGCAAATCCAACTTCCAGTCAGAAAAAACCCCCACTAAATTCTAGCACCAAAACAGAAAAGATTTCATATAAAAAAATACCAACCCTTGTGGCTGGAAGATGCAATTCTGTACCACTTGAAGCTAAAAGAGAATCCACTTTCTGATGCATCATTCCTGTGAAAGTTGACAAGAGATGAAGTTTGTAGAACATCAAAATGTACAGCTTAGCAATAACAATACAGCCACTGTAACAGATCATGTGTGAAAGCCAGGGAAGGCTTACCTATCAAAGAGGAAAGACCAGGGTAGGAGAAAAGGTAGCAAAATGAGAATTCTGGTTTTCTTTAAAAGATACTCTCAGGAAGAAAAGCAATACAGGTACTGGAATATTCTTGCAGTAACTGTAATAGTGATAACTACTTTGATACTAGAAAAGAAAAATTATGCCAAAGACTCCTGAATTCTTGAAGGCAAATAAAGTAGGCCTCCAGCTGGGAGTCTGAAAAGCCATCTACTGATGCATGAGACTCTATAACCAAAAGCAAGACCTTGTCATTCTTCTACTTCATGTTTGCTGACAGGACTAAACCTAATCCATGTTCTGTCAGGATATACAACAACAACTGACTGACTCACTCTAGAGTAAATTTTCCTATTGACAGGTTATGCCTTCGCTGGATTTCTCATAATTTTATCAGTAATTCTCTGGACTACCTGTTAGTTGCCACTTTTAAGAGTGTCTTATCAAAGAAACAGACTTGATGAAATTACTTTCTATAACCTTGGCTTAGAGACCAGTGAAGAACAGTAAATCGGGGAATTTCAAAATAAGCTCTTGAAAGTCAAGATACCCCAAATGTAATTAATCTCTCCAACAAAATGTTACTTTCTTCTTAACCACATATATTATGCCTACAAAGTCTAGCTGTGTTCTAGAAATACGTACAACAAAAATTACAGAGCAGCTTTTCCATAGCATGATAAATCCAGCACAATAATGCACTGTGCACTACAGTAAAACAAAGCTGAAACCACATAAATGATACGTCCTAGCAACTGTGACTGCATTATCAAATGCTTAAACATCAAAACTATCAGTTTGCCAGTACTTGGCCAGCACTTGCCTACTGTGCAAGCTTGAAGGCAAACACTTTTCCAGCTTGAAATTTGAATGTTCCTCATTAGCACACAGCAAATACATGATCTATTCCAAGCTGTCTGCCATAATAGTTGAACTACTCTGGAGTCCAGTCTGGAAACAGGAGCAGCGTAAATAAGGAAGCCAGTTTTTTTCCTTCAATTCTTTTGAAGATGCACTGAAGTACTATTTCAATTCCAGTGCAATTCTTTCCTTATAGATGTAAGAGGGTGCTTAAAGTGAGAGAGTAAATTGACAGAATCCCACAACATAATGGACTTGCAAATTTAAAATTGGAGGAGCAACTTAAATTACTACTGTTACTTGAGGGTGGGTGATATGAAGCTACATAACCAAGACTAACTTGGGGCTTCTTGTTTTTAAATGAAAACATTTAAAGAACAACAGGAAGGAAGCACATTCTCAGACCTATCATATCTAAAGGACATTGTGGAACAGTAATCAGATGATAAAGCACCCACACCTTGACCTGACAGGTAACTCAGAGGTGACAAAGCAGCGCACGTCAGAGTGAATATTAAGATATAACAGAGCCATATTTGCTCAGAGCAGAGTTCTCTATTATGCAAGATAAACCAGAATCCTTTGCTAGAGGGATGAAAACAGAGGAGGCCATCTGCTAGGATACTGAATGGATCAGAAAGAGCCACCATGAGCATCTGGAAAGATAAGCATATACAAGTCCTTTCAGTATTTTTCAAGGAACTTTGAGTTCTAAAAATAATGAGTGGTTTGAGGCATCTTTGCAAGAACTATTCAAATGGTAAGTGTTAGAAACCTAGGAAGATTTAGGTACGTGCAAGCGAAATGAAATCAAAACACCTCCAGAAATGGAAACACCCTTATTGCCTTGATTATTTAAACTTCATTTTAAAAATCCTAATTCAGAAATAGTCTCACAACTCATAGTTTACCCACTATACGCCACTATATACACCAACTTTTTGTGTATTAGTGTGTATTGATGTGCTCAGAATATCAACTCAACAGCTGAGGATAACAGAATCCAGTTGCTGCAAGGTCACAGACAGCGTGGATAACACCAAGAAACTGAAAGATGTCTTTGATCTTCTACTTATCCTATTTCTTTTCACAAGCAACATGAGACACATCTACCCTGACAACCATTCAAGATAAAATGTTCCATTATAGAAACACAGCATACCATTCAGGATTTACACGATATAAGAACATTAGCAAGATTTTCATGAAAAAACCAATTGTCCAGCTAAGGGAAACAAACATTCACTAAAATTATGCAACATTATTGTTATCAAATTGTTTTAATTAATCACTCTTCCACCTATTTTAAAAATAAGACTGTAAGCTACATAAAAAAATTAGATTTGTAAGGCAAACCATTCACAGACATAATTCATGAAGGAGGGTGCCTACAAACACATAGTCACTGAATATATACCTGACTTGGCTGATTACTGAGGGTTATCTTTCCAAACACAATCAATGCAATCAGTTGCTCCTTTATTTCAATTTTGTAATAGAATGGGAGGGAGGGAGGGAGGAAGTGAAGGCTTCTTATGGTTACAATGAAAATTCCAAATATGTTAAGGAAATGTAACCACTACTAGAACATATCGAAGCTGTGTAAGTACCAAGGCGAGGAGTTGACATACATCAATTCAGACATCTATGCGGTTTGGTTTTTTTTTTTCTTGCTGGAGAAGAAAAGAGTTCCTAGCCTGCAGGTGCATTTAAAATCGGAAGGTGATACTCTAGAGAAGAAGCAAAGACCAACGCCGAAATCTCGCACAACGCCCAGCGGCACCTCAGCCCTTGAACGACAACCAGGACACAGGTACTTGCCGGCTCAGCCCTCCCTCTCTCCCGCACCCCGAGTGCCCCGAGGAGTAAAAGCCCCTGGAGGTGAGAGGACCCAGGGAAAGGAGCTGGAACACGGGAACGACGGGAAGAACGGGGCCAGCTACGCGCGGCCCGGCCCCGCCCCGCGCATGCGCGAAGCCGCTCGCAGCACGGGGGCGGGCTGTCGGCTGGGCCGGCCGTGCCTGGAGCACGGGGCTCATCCCACACCGGGGAGACCGGGAAGGGACGGGGGACGTGCCCCAGGCCGGTTACCTGGCCGAGGGTCCCGCGGTGCAGGGCCCGGATCAGGCCACTCGGTGTCGCCATGGCAAAGGCGGGAGGAAGGGGCGGGGGGGAAGGGAAGCAAGGCAGGGGCACGGCGGGATCAGCGCATGTCCCGCAGCGCGGAGGGCGCAGGCGCGGTCCCTGAGCGGCGGCCGGGGCGCGGTCAGCGGGAAGGGGCGGTGCTGGCACCGCTCGGCCTGCCTGGGACGGCCGGGATGGGCTGGTTGGTCCGGGTGACGCCGTGTGGGTCTGCCCGTCGTGCCAGGGCGGGGCACCGCTTCCCGCTTTTCGCGGGTCCTGCCTCGGCTGCAGGCTGCTCTGCAAAAGGCCGCTCTCAGTAGTGTATCCCATCCAAGGCCTCCCTGCTCCCCTCTGCTCTCCTGGCCGTGCCCACTGCAGCTTTTCCACGGAGAGATCCGCAGCCTGCCCGTCTTACTCGTTAAACTAGCTAAAGTCAACCCCCACAGAACACCCCCAAAAGATGCTCTCTTCCCTCAATCCACCCTGCTCTGTCCCAAAAGCCAAGGCAGGAGCAGCTCTCTTCATCCAGCATCCCCTACACGGCACGTCCCCAAATCCAGTCTTTGTGCCCATGTCGCTTCTAATGTACCAGCTCACAGAACCAAATAACACCGCAGTTGTTAACGAGATTTGACATGCTCTTGAAGAAGTTGTTCGTCATCCCTTTGCGTCAGCTCTTCCGGAAAGGGTGCCAGGTTTTCGCCAGTTAATTTCTACCCAGTTCCAATTCCCAGGCTGGGAAGACACAAAATGCCTGTTTAGCAGTGGTCAGGTGATGCGAACTGCAGCTCATCTGCAGGTCTGGAAACATCTGGGACAGTGTCTGTGGGAATCTGCTACTGCAGGGTCTGGGGAAACAAGCCAGGAAAGAAGGATCAGCGAAGAAGGTGCACCTGTAGGTTTGTTAGCAGTGGCACTGTGTGTCGTGCTGGTGATTATTTCCAGTAGCCCACTCAAACACCGTTACCGAGGATATTATCATGGAATGTTCCTAACTCTAAAATCTGGAAGTAATTTTAGTAGCTAAACCCACTGTAAATTTACATAACTGTTTATTTATTTTCACTTTGATGCATTGCCTAGTAACAATTTTTATATTTTAAAACCATGTATGTGCAGTGCTTAGTACATAGGAGTACATTTATTCCCCCAGATTCTACTATAATACGAATTGCAAAAAATCTACTTTGCACAGTCCATAAGAACTTTAACTCAAACCTAGAAATTGTACATATAATTTTTTCATCATTTGCATCATCGGTATAGATATTGTTTATAATTTGATCTAAAGACTTCTTTGTGTGATGTTCATCTTTGTCTGACATTTTTATTCAGTGTTCCAGCAAAAATATGTCAGCCATTTTTTGAGAATGTAACTAAGCAAAAATCACATGAAGCTGCTTGAATTGTAGGAAACATCAGGGGAGAAACTGAAAAATGGAAAAGCCCAGTTGATATTTTTTGAGATTTTCCAGTCCTAAGACCAGAAAATTATTGGACAAGAGCCTATAGCTACTTCACTAAAATGAGACTGAAGATGTGGTCAGAGTGGAGCATCAGGCAACAACCCTGATGGTGGCGGGGATGACAAATCCTAGCCTCTGTCTCACAACTAGAACTGTTCTCTTTTGGAGACTACTTGGACCAGGTAGATTGTCTTAAACTAATGCCGTGAAGGGGGAAATGCTGGAGGTAAATGGAATATAAACCTATCTTCAAAAAGTTACTCAAAGAAAATTGAAGTAATCTGATAAGGAAATGTTAAAACGATTTTTCAGTTGCAAATAATTTAAAACAAAAGTCTTTTCCAGTATGTTTGCCAAGGAGAAAACTTTCAGCATCTAAAAATATAAATATTATAATGCTGTTATAAGTCAATAAGTTGGATGTTGGTTTGAGACAAAATGATGAAGAAAAAAGCTATGTGGAATTCAGACTAAAGAGTGAAGATATAGTTAACACTGCTTAAGAAGTATTAGTAGTCATTTTCAAAGCTATTAGAATTTGAGTTAGTAAATGGAACACTAAAAGGTGATACTTTAAATTTAGACTTGTGGAATACCTTGATTTAGTACCACAGAGCATTCTAATTAAACATACAGGAGAAGCACACGTTAAATGACTCAGGGCTCCTTAGATGACAGGTCTTCAAAAGTACCTGTTATAGTAGAGTTCTATGGTGACTTATGCTTTGCTCTACTCAGTATTGTTGCCAATTATCTGGAAATAAATACTGAATAATTTATGTTGAAATGTGCCCTTGACACAAATATTGACAGACTTAAATAATGCTAAAAACATCATGATCACACAGATGAGTGTATTAAAACGAAGTGTGTTTTAAAATAAAGTTGAAACTGAAGTAAAAACTTGAATTAAAATTGAATTTTTTTCTTTGACTGGAACTGAGCCTGAATTATCACTTTTAAGTCTTTGTTAAACCCAAGCTGATGCTGAACAACAACAAAAAAAATCAATAAAATATTCACAATACCTCTACCACAGGAAGAGCCCACTGCTATGACAGAAATCCAGCAGGGGCAGAAGAATAAGCATGGGATATTCTTGATGTAGGCAGAGAAGGAGAGTGGTGTGAATGTGCAAGGTGGATGAGAAGAGTTTGGCTTGAGAATCCCAGAGAAGATGAGGCAGCTTGCATCCTGAGAGATGGCAAAATTACGGAAGGAGGAAGATTCACTGCTAATATTTATTGTCCTCTGAAATCTCTTGCTGCGGCCAAAATACTTCCGACCTTTCTCATGTATGATTCCTAGACACTTTCCCACTACCCATATTACCCCATTGCACATTCCTAACCCACTCAAGACTATTTAGATGTGAGGAATTTGCTACACAGCTCAAATTAGGAAAATGCCAGTTAATGGGTGAATATGAACCAGGATTCCAGTCAAAATATCACTAGTACAATTCTCTGTTATTAGTACTGCCAAACTGTTGACTTAGAAACAGGAGTTCTAGACCATATATTTCAGATCAATGTGTGTCCCCTGGGACATGGTGATTCTGCAAAAGATCTGGAGTTTGTGTGGGACAAGCAGCTCTATTTGCTGGTGCAGTCCTGTAGCTGAAACGGTCAATTAAACAATTTTTTTGTACTGGGATACTGGTCAGAAAATACTAAGTCCACTGTGGGTTTCTGTGCATAAAAAGGAATATTGAAAAATCAAGCAAAAATACTACAGACAATAGCTGTAAAATGATTTAAAAAAGGACTTAGGCATATGCTCAATTAAGTGATTAGTGAAGATGCAGGAAGTGCTAGAAGCAGAACAGAAAGTCTGAATTTCTTTTTCTCCAGGTAGGAATATCTCTGTAGCTGGGCTAGAGCCCACAAAACTTTTATTTTCATGAAGCCTTGAAACAGCCTAAAATGTTAGAACCTATGTCTGTTAATTTAACATGTAAGATTTATGTTTTATGCTTAATCTATTTGTGTTTTATCTCCCATCTTTGAAATAGAGTAACAATTATTCAAGTCAGCATTGTCCAAACAATTTCACTAATACTCTTGAATCATTCACATTACCTGATAAAAGTAACAAAGAAAAATCTAGAAGGAAACCAGTAATTTTCCATTCAATAATGGGATTATGACAGAAAATCCTATGGTAAGAAAGAATTGGACACCATTTAAAAAAAGTCAACAATACTCAAAGGAACAAGACCTTTGCAGAAAAAATAATATGCTATGATATAACCAGAGTCAGTATCATAATATTTATACAGAAGAGAGGGAAATTAGTTAAATCACATAACAGAGTTGATGCTCTCATTTCTCAGTTTCTGAGTTTTTGATCATGTTTTTTTAATGTAGCTTGCAGGAGGGGTAATTTTAACTACAATTTTTTTTGTTGTTTGCTCAGATACTGTCTAAAATAGAATGCCTTTGTGCTGTGCATTGCTCAAGCATGCACCAGGTGACAACCCCTGCTCCAAATAGCTCATAGTCTAAAAGACAAAGTGGACACAGACTGAAGAGTGTATGACACACAGCATGATAAATGAATTTGCAGAATTCAACATGTAAGTATTGTGAGTCCTGTTGTTTTTTAAAGGAAGGATGTTATTAGCAAGGTACTACCTGAATGAAAGAGCAAGGAAAAGGGATTTAGGTAATCTGGAGGAGTCAGAGAAGGAAGACTAAGTAGGTTGTGTTCTGAAGAACAGAGTAGCAGGAGAAGTTTGAACAGACAACCAAAAAGCACATGAGAGAGTGAAGTCAAAGCCTTCACACTCTCATATGTAAAAAACTTTACTTGAGATGTGTAGATTGCCATATTTTAAAAAGCACATCTTTGAAATTCTTGAGAGCCTAGAGGTTAGCAGCAAGACTGGCTGAAGAGGGTGAATCAGTCACTCTTACCTGTTTCATTTTACATTTCATGCATGCTATGAAAGAATATTTGACCATTTTTATACATCTGTTTGTTCAGTGAAGCTTTAGAGGGGTAGTCACTTGGAAGCACTGAAGATCTGGCAGAGAACTTGAAGAAGTGTTGTATTGTCTTTTGTATGCTGAAACTTGATAGTATCATAGCATTGCAGAGAGCTATATCCTGTGAAGTTCATGGAAAAACGCTGTATTGGTAGCCACTGAGAAATAAAATCACCTAGAATCTTCTGAAATCTGTAAACCTTTTCTCCTTATAATATGTTGGGAAAAAGAAATCTTTCCTACATGTTCTTTTGTATTATCATCAGTTACGGTGACTGTGTTCTTTACATTCATTTTGAATCTGTGTTTCCTGTCATGAGCAGATTAAAAACAGAAGAGAGTGGAGTGAAAGTTTTCTATTGCAAACATCTGTGTCTGAAAAAGGATTGTATTTCCATGTCCTGGAACATCAAGGGGAAAAGCTTGCCCTCCCCAGACGCACACCTTTGGTTTGCAGCAATAAGGAGTTTATAGACAAGGTTGCTTTACTACAGTAAGTAGAAAACCCAATTCTGCTATTATTTCCGGTGGATAATCCAGCCTGGATGTCTAAGGAGACTTTCGATCATTGTTCCCAGTAGAGAGTTATCTTATTCTATATCTCTAAAATGCTTAACATATTTTTGTGTGTAACCTAAGCAATGCTTTTAAGAATTTCTGTCTTTTGTATCTGAAACTGCATTTTAAGTGCAAATACTGCTGTTCAGATAAGTGTTCTGTGGGACTGTCATTAGAAATGGTGAATGAGCACACTTACCGTATATAAGTCAAATTAAATCCACAGACAGAAAAAAATGATGTCAACAGACTTCACAAAGAAAAAAATTAGTGTTCATGTATCATCCATATCTGTCTACTTTTAAAGAACACAAGAGTGGAAAAGGAGAGAAAAACTGTTGTAAGAAGCACTGGGAACCAGATCTACAGCACTTTCTCATACTTTCTCTTATTCTTACAGGAATTTTGCCCTGCAAAGAAGGAAATTTATCTCCTACATGAATGCCCTCCTTTTGAAGCTTCAATATACTTATATGCATCAATGAAAATATCACCCAAAATATATTTCACTAGATTCGTGTACTCCTTCACCCCACTGAACCACAGATCTGTTGTTTGCAAAACTAGAACAGATTTGGGAAAGTTTGATACAATCATCTGGGCTGGTTCTTCAGTCATAATCATCTTGGGCACCAAGGATGCTTTTGCTGGTATGCAGCAGTGATTATTCCTTTCTGAAGTGGAAGCACATCTCCAAATAATAGTTTTATTTTGGGCAAAATTATTAGTGAGGATTATCTTCTTTCTCCTAATAATTTCCCTCATCTGCCAAAGCTCCTTCATGTATACCCAACTGATGGTGATATTTCTATACCTCTGAACATATTAAAAACTCTCAAGGCTGCAAATATTATGACTAGAATTAATAGAAAATTGAAGAAAACATAAAACTTTAGTTTTAAGACAAGCTTGGCAAATTTAAGAAATTGCTTGTTAGGAAAAATCTCATAAGCAAACAGATTTGGATTGTTTAGGAATATGTAGGAATTCACACAGTCTGAACCTGTGCTTTGTAACTCTGGTTGTTCAGTTTAGTAAGAGAACCTCACAGTTGCCTGTTTACAAGGTCAATTAGCATAACATCTCTCTCACTTTCTCTAGAGGACGTGTTACAGTGTGAACATTTGTCTGTGACTTACCTGTTTGTCCAAGATACTCAGAAGAGACTCTACAAAAAATAATTCAGTGAATCTTTCATCCTGCTTATTGTAATAAGAATGCTTAAGATGTGAGAGTAGGGTACAGAAAGATCTGCTTGCCTAATTCACATTTAAATCAGGAGTCATTAGGCACCAGACACTTATGAAAAGTCATTGATGTAAACCCTTTGATTTATTTTTATAAATTTTTCTAGTTTCTATAAAATATGCCCTATTTCTGATCTAAATTGACCTGATTTTACTTTCCACTTTTAGGTTGTGTAACCTCATTGCCTTTTAAGCTAAAACACATTTTACTTTAAGAAATCTTCTCTCCTTATAATCAAAGAATGGGTTTTTTTGTTGGTAGTTTTTTGTTTGGGTTTTTTCCCCTAAGAAATGGCATGGACTGATTTCCCCCTCCCCCCCAAAGTGTCGTAAAATAGGCTTTGCACATCCTAAATTACAAGTTTAACTCCTTAATCTTTTCAGTTTCTCAAGCTGTTCTGTTCAGGGTAAGCACCAAAATGTGCTACATTACTATTGCTATTCTCATTATCATTCATCTGCTTCTACTCAACCATTTTCTAAAAATAAAATAGAAGAGTTACTGAGAAAGTTTTCAGATGATGCACAGATTGATAGAATAATAAATAGCATTTATATATTTGAGAATAGTGTTAGCTGCTGCACTGCACCGACAGCTCACATTCTTTCTATTTGGTCTCTATCAATTTCAGTGTCAGTGGTTTCCACAGTCCCCTGACTTGTAAGGGTGACAGGTTTTTTTGTTTCCAGGTGTGTGACCTTCCCCATTAATGTGTGTTCAGAGTCATGGCTTGAATGAGTTCCCCGTTCCTACCAAACAGCCCAGCTGTGTATAACTGAATGTTTTTCAATAATCTTTATCATTCCACCAAGCTGTGAATCATCTGCAGACTTTACTAGCAGTGCTTTCCTATTCTCTTCCTTGTGGTTAATAAAAATGCTAATTGTTAAAATTAGTGGCTTAAGACCTGTTGAACTGGTAATGATTTAATATCTTAATGTACAGTTCAATATACACTCCCCTGGCTATTCTATGTTCATTTAAAAATAAGACTGTCATGAAGTATCAAAATAAACTCTTTACAAAAATGTAGTTATGGCACAGCCAAGTGTATTTCTAGATACCAGAAATAATTAAGTACATAAAATGCAGAGTTGCTATAATTATCTCTCAAACAGTCACTCACATGTGTTAGTATGGTACGGATTTTCAAAGCTAATTTTTTTTGGTTTGCATTTTCTGTGCACTTCCATGACTACACTCTGACTATTGTGTTCCCATCTGGGGAACATGGAGCACCTATGGTTTATGGGATAGTTTGGCTAGGTTTGCAGTTTTGTTTCACCAGAGCAACGAAAAGCTGCTGAAACAGGTTCTAGCACCCTTTGCTAGATTTGTCACCTCTCACCATTAATTGTTCTGCATACATGACACTTAACTTGGCTTTATCCTCTGAATATGAGGAATTCCCCAAGCTCATACAATTCTTCTCCCCTTGTATGCCAAATTGGCCCTTAATTCCAGCAGAGTAGCCGGCAGCCCAGAGCACCAGGTTGATTGCGGGTGACAGCAAAACCTCTTTGCTCTGCCAGCTGCTTATCTTGTGGCCCACAGTCAGAGAGCCAGGGCAACTGCTACTGCTGAGGGAGCAAAGGAATTGCACAGGCACCAGCTTTGGCTGGGCAGGAGCATGGCATTGCCAAGTAACATTGGTCATGTCTCTGGCTCTTCCAGCCTCTTGGTGGTGGCAGTGCCTGATCAGCTCTTCACAGATTTTCCCTGAGCCCCCTGTCTCACCTCCTTGCCTTTCCTCCACCTCATGGCAGAAGTGACCCTGCCCCTTCTCCTTTGGGTGGTAAAATATGATTTTCCCCTCCATGCTTGTAAACCTGGAGCTAGCCATGTACACGTGTCCTCTTTCCTATCCACCACTCCTCCAGGAAGAGTGCTCCTGGATCCTCCTTTGGTGCAGTAGACAAGCATGCTACCTCCCACCTTCCTCTCAGCTTGCCTATAAAGAGGATTTGGCACAATAGGTGCTTTCCTCACAGAGGCTTCATATGAATGACCATACTTGCTGTTGTTTTTTGTAACTAAAAGTTGTTTTGTTGTTGTTGTTGTTTTTCTCCCCATGCAGAATTGTTCCTTTTTGAACTGGCCACCATCATCCATTGTTCTCCATGAAACAGAAACTGCCATTGCCCCCAGGGGAGATAGTGGCTGCCTATACTGTGAGGCGTAGTAAAACGCAGACCCCATTGGGAACAATGGGGAAAAGCCTTCTCAACGGGCCACCAGCTGAGGCCCATCCAGAGCACCGGGGAGCAGCAGCCATGTTGAGGGGAGGTTGAGGTCCACTGAGGACCCCTCAGCCCTGCCTGAGGGGAAAAGAAGATTACATGCAACAGGAAAAATACCAAACCAAAACTGGCTTAATTGGAAGAAGCAAGTGAAATAAAGTCTTCATGCAAGGTTCCACTTTAAGTGTGAGCTAGCAGAACTCTTAGCTTTTGAAGGGGAAGTCGAAGTCCTTTTTGATGCTCTCTTTCATTGATGCCTTGACTGGCTCTTAAATACTAAGTGAACAAAATACTTTTTTGACAGTTTTAATAGGAAACAATTTTTGTCATAGAATAATGAGCATTTTGTCTATGAAAATGTGATATTTTTCTACTCTCCCTCCTTTCTTACTGGGCAGACTCCTTCCTCATGTATTCTTGGCTTTCTGGAGTATGTATTATTTTTAATAAGACTGGAAACAAAGAGAGGACTAATAATGGGTGGTTCATTTTTAATCTCTAAGTAAAATGATATATTCAAGTACATCTTTGAAGTTACTGGAAAATTTGTAGTCAAACCATATGCATTATACTGTTAAGGAAAGTACACTGCATTTTTTCATGGAGAGTAAAGAATCATAACAGAGCATACCTGAGTTTGAAAATTCTACCCTAACTCTAGAGTATTTTATTGCCTTTGAAATAAGCATTTAGTGATATAAAATATTTTAAAAGATGACAAAATTTGAAGGCAAATATAATCAATAATTTTGCATAAGCCATATTGTAGGAATGTTCTGATTATTTTTGAAAACAAGCATTCTTAGTCCAGGTCATAAATGGGCAAGATCTCTATTAATGGGAATTCAAATCATTCAGGTAATTAAAATCACAATTAGCATACTCACATCAAGTCAATCTCTTAAAATCCCACGTACATAAACTTCCAGATCTCCATACTTTTACATTTACAGTCCTATAGGACACATAGTCAATTGCTGCCATTATTCTTCATAGCAAAAATTTCCTGTTGAGCAGGTCTTAACCCTGCCACCCTGCCAGACACTAAACCCCTTTATAATTATGCCTATGGCCATTTCAGCAGCTTTGTACTTAAATTGATGAAATTGATCTGTAAAGATTTAGTATATGCTCTCTGCTCTTCAGAGTAAGGACAGTAATTGTTTTGAAAGTAGCAACTGATCTAGAATGAAGAAGCTGCATTCTCAACAGAGACACTCGCTTACTGGTATTATGCACTTAATAATGTGAGTTTGGGAGCTGAAAGTCTTTTTAGTTTTGAATAACCATAAATCCCAGTCAGGATGCTAGGTGTGTTTGTTACCTTCCACACTGTCTAAAAGAGGGAACACTGTATTTAGGAACAACTTAAACACTGGAGGCCACTTCCCAAGGTAAATACTGAATGTGGGGTCAGAGGATTGATTAGAGTGAATGACAGTGGAAAGCAGGAGGTAGCAAGCAGGGAGCAAATCCAAAAATCATGGTACAAGAAATGAAGTGAATACACAATGGTCTTGAAAGAAAGCCAAGGAAAGGAGGTTTTTGAGCAGACCCCTGACTGCAGATCTCAGATAATGAGCAAAGCTACAGATTCTTGTTCAAACTTACTGTATTTCAAGAAGCGGGCCTTTTTTTTTGTAGTAAAACAGGATTACTTCAAAGAAATACCTGGCTCTTGTAATCACTTTCTATTGTAATGGAAACAGCCTGCGATACTGTATGTATACAGGCTAACTTCTCAGGCCATGGTGGAGTTAGACCCTTCAACCAGAGAGAACAGTGAGGAAACACAGGGAAGGAGACAGAGAGAGATTTGAGAAAACGACATGGCAAAATGGAGAAAAATGAAAACTTGTGAGAAATTAATCTAAACCACAGAGACATAAAAGAACGTAGTCAGGAAATAATCTTCAGTGTGATAGTCAACTAGAGATGCTAGTGTTTCTGGGAAAGAGTAGTCCCTAAAGTGTACCCATGTTTAAATTTCTGATAAAAAAAGAAGAGCCTGTCTCTCCCATCCCATTGCCATTTCAGAAAAGCAGCCCGCTCTGACAGGCAGCCAGGCATCACGATGGAGGGTTAAAACTCATGAAGCTGCTGCCCATTTGGAATGCAGTCCGTCTCCTTTCACATCTGCAGAGCATTTAGCTGCTTGCATCTGGTTGTGTTTGCGCAAATATAATTCCATATTCACTAATAATTCCCGAGGCTAAAGGCCCCTCTCCTGTAACCTTGTTAATATTCTCACAAGGCCTGGTGTGAACGCCTCACAGCATTTGGATTAGAATTCAGTCTGGTGGGTTCCCCCCGCCCCATCTCTTACTCTTTCTCTCTCTCGTACTTTTCTGGCCTCCAGTTTCCTGGCCACCCACATGACGAGACACTCTCCCTCCCGCTCTCTCCCCATTCTCAGTTTCAAGGAATTTCCTTTTGTCAAAGGCGAAGTGTGATTGACATATTTTCCCCCTCTTAAGTGCAGTCTTCTTAATACTTGATTTAACTATGTCCTTATGGGGCTCGTATAATCATTACCTAGGTGAGAAAGAGACCCCCTGCTCCCTCTCTACCATCCGATCTTGGGCTTCAAGCGCCAGGCAACTGGCTACTTAGCGCTTTTTGCATGCTTTTAATTCACTTTTTAAAGATATTGTTATTAATTTGGTGGTGATGATGTGTTCCAGATTGACAGCATTGGAAATTAAAGTAATTTGTTTGTCCACAAAATAGGTACCACTGAAGCAGCAGAACCAGCGGCTCCCCTATCAAGGTTCCTTGGGGTCCTCTTTCAAAGCACCTCACCAAGGCCAGAAAAATTGCCTTCTCTGGCCCTTGTGGGAAGAAGGCAGTTCAATTTTCTAATCAGTCCTCAATCCTGATGCTAAGACTGATAAAAACTGAGCTGAGGCTCTCCCTGACTGTGGTGTCTCAGGAGTCAGGGACATAAGCATTTTGCTGGTTAACTTCTAGTCTCTGCTTTCTTTAGCAGAAGAAATCATGGTTTCCTGTTGTTCTCAGCCTACTTTCCATGTGACCTGCATAGCATGGGCCCTGGCCAACTGCCCAGAATTTCCAGGTAGAGCTCAGGATGTGTCATGGTGGTGGGGGCAAGGGGTTGAAGAAGAGCAACCATGGGCTTTGGGAAGTGAAGTGGGCTGCTGGCAGTAGAAGAGAAAGGTGAGTCCCCAGGCTGATAGCTTGGAGTCTTTAATGATTCCTTGGTTAAACTGTGTTGAGCACCCTGCTGTACTGCTCTGGTTTTATCCGTGTCTTGTATACTGGGACAGAAAAGTAAAATTCTGTATTATGATGACAGTGGGTTGGCTGTGGGAATTGAATTGAATAGGTTGCTCAGACTGAGCTGAACATTTTCAATACAACGTAGGAGGGATTATTAGCATGTTTTTTAACAAAGATTTGCAAGATCTTAGCATGCCTTTTAATCCACATGAAAGCCAAACAGAACTTTGTATTTAATTTAACAGAAATACTCCTGGAAACTGGTTGTTATAGCCAACATAAAAGAAATGTTTAAAATTAGGTACACTGAAAATTTATGCCACATCATTGTAATACCTTGTTTTCAGTAGTGTATGAACTGTGCTACGTTTGAAATAACTAAGGTGAAATTTCCCATGTCAGGGATAAATCTCTGTACCTTGCACCCTTCTTTCCCCCTTTCTGTGAAAAATGGAGGAAAAATAATTAATTGAGTTTTTAGAAAAAGCTTTGGAAGACTTTATTCTTACTTATATGCTAAAAAACCCTGAAAGGGATACCAGTAAAAATTAATAGTCCCTACCTAATTTGATGAAAGACTTGTCTTTTGTCAGCAGATGGGGTGGAGGATCCCTCTGATGTCAGGAATGTATACTTGTCTATTTCCGCAAAAAGTTTCCCACATTTACTCAAGTTATGAGCCTCAGAAAGTCCCACTTCACACAAAGACATTAGAAATACATGTTCTCTGAAGGATTTCTGCCCATTCTCAAATCCAGGAGTGGATGGCAACCTTCTCTCCCACCAGAGCAGTGAAGTACATGGTGTGGCCACATTCTCAAGGCATGGGAGGTGAACAGTGTTGCTCCCTCTGCTGTGATCTGACTGACAGACCATGGAAGAGGATAAGGAACCTTTCTGACAAGACTGCAAAAGGTAGGGACCTGGGACTGAAGTACTGGGAATGAAGATATTGGGACAAAAAGCTGCTGAGCTCAATATCTTGATGTTCCGAGAAAGGCTTGGATCTTCCAGGTAGGACTGGAAAAATGATGAGGGAGAGACATGAACCTCAGATACTTGTCTCGAGAAACAGAGCAGGAATTTCCACATATTGGAAATTCATAAATTAAATATAACAGAAAAAAAAATTAGGTAATGATTCAGTCTTCAAAGCAGAGCCTGGATGATCCACATGAAGCACATAATGAGTATAAAAGAAGACCTTGAATACACAGAATTTTCAACAGAGATCCAGTGGAAAATTGCTATGTGATTATGTAATCGAGCATGGTAAGGTAGATAGAGTAATAAGATCAGGCTTATTACTGATGATCTTTACATTTGAGTGTTTGACTTTGAAACATTAATAGTTTCTCAACATACTATTATTTATATAGTACATAGACCTGGTATAGCCTGTAGGCCAGGAACTACCTTGCTGCAAAGTGAGTTAGGTACTTTATCTCATTAGTGTCTTAAATTAATTAACAACTATTTACCTTAGCTCTGGTTCTAAACCATAAAGATTCAAAAGAACGCATCCTTCAAAAAGGCAGATTATGTGTATTCTGCAATGAGACGGGACCAAATGGTAATGATATAAAAAAAAAAATCCTTTCATTCTTGTCTTCCTTTCTTCGTACAAACATGTGCAGCTGTGGCCCATATCTGCTGAAAATAGTCATCACCACAATATGGCAATGAATATTTTCAACCATTCTTTTAAGAAAGCTTTTATCTTTTCTTGGCCTCACAACATCTCCAGGCAATCTATCTCCATTGTCAGGGCCTTGTTTTGTGAAGTATTATTTCAAGAAGCATAGTCCAGGACTTTTTTTTTTTTTCTGGTGTCTGCCTGGGAAGGAGTTAACTTGTAGATGGCCTCAGTAGTGTATCAGATCACAGTTCTCAGCCTTGATGCTACCATGTGCCAACCCCTTCCCTTGCTGCAAAGAGCCTATGCCCTGTTTTGCCCTGGTTTTGCATGCATTTGATTTGCAAGCTGGCCAGAAGCTGAAGTTGGGTACCTGACTACAGATACTGGTAAAATACTGTGCTTACGTGTTATGGGAATGTGCCAGATTCCATTGCTGTGGAATAAATGAGTTAATGCTTCAAGAAGTTGATACAAGAACTGTTTTTTCCAGCTCTAAGGCATCTCTACATTGCTGCAATGGTTTACCCCGGTTTAGGTTCTTACAGTTAGTTCCATAACTAGTTTCAGAAGCTTTTTAAAGTACAAACTGATTTCTAGGATGTGATTTACAGTGAATTTTCCATGGGCTGCAGAGCTGTGGGAAGCAGAGACTCTGACTGTGCAGCAGAGCAGAATGTGCCCCCCAGACCAGCTCACGCCACTCATGGTTGGTGTTCTGCCTTTTCCTCTGAGAAGTTTCTGTTGAGCACCTTATGCCACACACTGTTGTGCCTGTCCCCTGTCAGATCAATTTTCTACGCTCATGTCCTGTTGGGCCACTCTTCTATCTGATGTTAGGTGAAGCATGGCTCACCTTCATACTTGCTCAGCCTCAGGACTGTGATGTGATGTTTGGATGAATTCTCAGGCTTAGAGGATTGCATTTTTAACAACAGTGCTCTAGGTGAAAAAGCAGAAAGTAACTTCTGCAAACTGTGAACCAACCTTGGCTTTCAGAATGACCCCGATAGCTTGGGAGACAAATGACTTGAAACCTACTGGAATACTTATATACTCAGTTTTTGTTGAAGAAAATCCCCTCTATTCTGCATTGTCAAAAATGGGCAGTAATAATATATTTTTTTAATTCAAAGAAGGAAATTATCCTGTATCTTCCCTGCCAGATTGAAATATCTTTAGATCTTTTTAGCTTTTGACTGTTTGGAATTAATTGCTGATGGGCCATCTTAGTGTATCAGGTGTTTTCCAGGCATTGTGTCCCCTTGCCTTAGTGGACTTACAGTGTCAAAGAACAGGATACAAAAAATCTGGAACTGGAAATTTGATGTGGGATGAGGCTAGTAGCAAGCAGCATCGTGGTCCTGGAGAAAAGGATAGAGGGACCTATCAGCACAAGGATCCAGTTTGGAGAATGGGGAACACAATCCAGAAAGCTTTTGAGTCACTCCACTGTCATCAAGTACCTGTGAAGCCCACAGGCAAAGCATGCCTCACCCCTTTAATGACCAGGCCAAATATGAAATAGCAATCTGCTGCTGCTAGGAAATTGAGAAACAAAGATGTTTCTGTCCCTTCATTCCCCCTCAAACAAATAGTAAGCATAAGGGATGCTGGGCTTTTTGTTTTTAAATCAGTAGTTTGACAACTACACTATTGAATGTTGACTAATAGCAAGGACAAATGGCTCTATTAAGATGTGGAATAAGACAGCAAGAGAATCCCAAACCAAAACACTTTTCCCTAGGAACAGGGAAAACTAGGATATGACAACTGGTGTTTCTGTTCAGACATGAGTGAACAGGAGCTCTCTTCTGCATCTGATTTTGAGCTGCTTGCAGATGTGTAAGGTGCTGCTGCGGGCTGAGGTATAAGATAGGGAGCCTCCTTTAGGCTTTCCAGAGGCAGCTCCTGTTCCTGTGGGTGCTTTGGACAGTGAATGGCATTGTTCTGGGGGCTGCAGCTTGCACTGAGAGGATTTATACACAATGTCAAATCCCTCCTGTCCTGACCCCTCCTGACTCCCAGACATCTGTAAGGAACACCCTTGAGAGGGTATCTGTAAAGAACCGTTTATTTTGCAGTGAAGGGGTAATCTCATAACAACTAGGGAGTTCCTCCAAGTTCCTGGGAGTACCAAATGAACCTTGCCCAGTGTTGCTGGCTGAAATGTTTCAAACACAAATACAGTGGAGGTTCTGAAGAAGACAGAGGAGCTCAGCACCCACAGCCCATGTTTATTTTCTCCAGAGATGAAGGAGGGATTGTAGGTCAGCGGGAATTGTGCATTCTGACTGGTATTTATTGACACAGAAGTCCTTGTTGACAGACAGACAGACAGTCAGGCAGGGAAGGGTTCCATTACAGTGACGTAGTTTCTTTCCCTCTCTCCCCCGAGGCTCTCACTGCTGACACTCTTTACACATTACTGTGGCTTCTCCAGCTGGTGCTGGGGCCAATGGTAGCTGCCTTTCACCTCGCTGGTGCTGGAAGCCTGGGTGCCCCTAGGGAATATGACTGTCAGGCTTTCAGCGACACACTGCAGCACATCCATCAGAGATGTAGCAACAAAACAGAGCTTCATGTTCAGCCTTTCCTCTGAGACCTGGGTTAAGACTGGAGGTCTGGGTCAGATGCTGAAGGTGAACCCTGGGCAGCTATGGGGGTCAGTGTTTGAAAAAGAAATATATCTCTGAGCTGTGCTCAGCCTCATTTCCACCTTCCATTCCCTGATGCAGTCACTGCTATTTAGGTCTTCAATTGCCCTGCTCCAATATTGTGCTTTAGGAGAGATTTGAGTCCCTTCTGTAAATGATAGTAAGGAGATTTACTGTCAGCTATATGCAGGGATGCTATGACAGTTGGAGCAGCCTCTGTTCATGCCAGGGGTCATGACTTTAATACTTTTATTACCTAGTATGGATCCTCGAGGTGTCCCTTTGGATTTAAGACCTTTCTGGAGACTTATATCAATTGCAATCTCTACAGTCACCTTTGCTTTTAGCCACAGAAAGCAACTTTTTTTAATGAGCCCTCACTGGCAATGCAAGATACTAGATCCTTCATCCTTTGTCAGAATGGAGAAGCAAAATGTACATGTTTAAATAGCATGAATTCCTTTTCTTGTCCCTACACTCTCCACTGTTTTTTTGAGATGAATGATCTCATTTTTAGTCCAGTAAACCAAATGTGGCTGTTTCTAAAGGATGCAGCAGGCTGGGGTACAGGATATCATAGAATCATAAAATAATGGAATGGTTTGTGTTGGAAGGGACCTTAAAGATCATCTAATTCCAACACTCCTTCCATTAGACCAGATTGCTCAGAGCTCCATCCAACCTGGCTTTGAACAATTCCAGGAATGAGGAGTCCACAACTCCTTTGGGCAACCTCTTCAAGTGTCTCACCACCCTCACAGTACAGAATTTATTCCCAACATCTAATCTAAACCAACTGTCTTGCAGTTTGAAGCCATTCCCCCTTGTAAAAAGTCCCTCTCCAGCACTCTTGTACTGGTAGGTTCTACAAGGTCTCCCTGGATCTTTCTTTTTTCCAGGTTGAACAATCCCAACTCTCTCTATCTGGAATGTTTGCAGCAAAGCAGTGCCTAATAGATGCGATCATAGGTTCTTTACTCACTTCAAAAACTTCTTAGCAACATGGACAAGTGAATCACACTGATTTCTTGCTTAGTGAAATTTACATTAGGAATGCTAAGAAGTTGCAATATAAATGTGCCCTTTCAGATTTAATCTCTGTGAATATGCTGTCTCTGCAAATACAAATGCACATAAATGATAACCCAAGCATCGGATAATTTAGTCCACTCCTTGATTGTCAATGGAAGATTATGTGCAATAGTACATGCTTTGTTTTAACAGTCTTAAATGATGAGGTATCTTCTGCATTTGGATTCTGGCTGTTTTTCTAGTAGTTCAATTCTTGCAGTGAGGCATGATTGCAACACTTTCTGTTCTGTGACAGAATGCTTCTTACATCACCTAACATATATGGAATTCTTTTCAGGCTCTACTTCATTAAAAAATGATGCTCAGATCTCTTGCCTCTCCAATGAACAGGGGCAGATCTAGGCATATTTTCACTTTGAAAAGATTTCCTCTCCTTTTCATTAATGACAGCTGTACGGCTGTCTAAAGACTGTTAAGATTTCCCTCTACACTGCTGGATTTTTGCTGTCTTTGTAATCTGTTTTGGAGAGCCACATGCTTTTGTTACCCCAGTAAAGCTCCTTTAAGCAGAACATATTTTCTCTAATGTGGCCTTCCCAGTAAATAGGAATAAAGAGGGTGAGAGGTTCAATATGTGTGTGGTGGAAACCAATGATGGGATGGTACTGCAAGGAAAGGCTGTGTTAGCTGCTGAGAATGTCTCATGTCAGTGGGCTGCAAGAGGGCATCTCTGTGTGACAGTGCATATAGAGCACCTTCAGGGTGCTTTTAGGTGCACATCAGCTTACAGTTCTAAGTATAAGAAGGCCAAAGAAGTCCCTTAGCATTTTATCCAGTCTTGCTGAGCTTTAGGTGTAGTAGGCAAATACTTGGCAGTTATCTGCACTCTAATGGGCCTCTGTGCCTCAAGAGGGAGTAGCTTGACCATTGAGTTTCACCTGAGGGCTGACTTACATAACTGAGATGTCCCAAGCTAATTCCTGTTTGAATAAGAGCACATACATAGGAACAAAGCAAACCTTGATTTAAAAACAAGCTTGATGATTACTAGTCTGTTGCATGACTGTCCCACTGCAACTTTATTTTCTCTGTCTTTAATTCCCTGCTTTTCTCATCTTTCCCCATGAGGCACAGTGTCCTTAGGTCAGTGGCTTTCAGTTTGTGACCACAGATTTGTGGAAGCTGGGGGACCACTTCTAAAGGGTCTGTGAAATAAAAGCAATTTACATGGGTTGTGCTGTAATCTATGTACATGGAATTTCTACAGTAGATAGATGTCTGTGCACCCATTGGAATGGTCAGGAAAGTAAGATGCAAGGTTTTTCTCATGGGAAGAAGCAGGGTATTTAAGTCCTAAGTTAATGGTGGTTTTGTAATCTTTAGATTTCTTTAGTTCTTCTTTGTTTCAGAAGAGTCATGCATGTATGGTACTTTGTGGATTGATGGAACCTCTCAGGAGTGTATGTACATGCAGAAAGAAAGGATTCACAGCACAAGGAGTGTTCACATTTGATTGGAATATGTTCCATGCTACAGAAGGATACTGTACCTGGCTCAAATTCCTGTATGAGGAAATCTTGGACATGACATCCATGCATAGGGAGGATGCTGACATCAGAGAGTTTAAGTTACCTCCTTAGCAAGAGCAGGCACAGATGCAAACCTGTCCTGGCTTTGGAGGTGAAAATTATTTCATCCTGTGCAAATGACTGTAGATCACTTATGTTTGATCTCTAATTTTAATCCCTTTCAAGGACACTCCACAGTGTTTTCTTTCTTCTACCCTATCTCTTGCCCAAAGTGTTACCATGGGCCATTCGGCCACCATGTTAACTTTTGATCCTGGTTTTGCTCACCACCTCTAAGACCCTTTTCTTCAGAGCCTGTGGTTGCATCTGTTTGTGGCAGCTCTATTCTAGAAACAGCTTCTTTTGCTGTTTATGCATTCACTCCAAAACAAGGGACAGCCAGGCACAATGGATGTAACAAAAGCTTACATGCATTGTTACTTGTAGCTAGATCTCAACTTTTCTTTGCAAACCTCAGTAAACTCCACTTAGTTTAGTTATCTCCATCACTGCAGAAGGGGAAACAGGCTTTGCTGTTATGCCTTCTACCAATGAATCCTCAGCAATGAAGGGTACTTATCCCATAGATAACCTACCCATGTAGTGCAGGTCTACAGTCTTATTGTCATTGATCCATGGCTTAGGCCTAGGAAAAATTGATTTTAGCAATATGATTAGAGGCAGGTTAAAGCATTTTTTTTTAAATATAGCAAATCTCTGGGTTCTTTGACAGATCTCATTTTGGTTTTCTTTCTTTCCCAAAATATCTTGTGAGTTTCTGCAGACAAATAGAGTATAATGAGATATATATACATAATTTATACATATCATCTGTACAATGCAATGCACATAATTGATTCTCCACAGAAATAGATACAATTTTGTAGATTTATAAGTTCAGATACCTTAACTGATGATGGATATCCACAGATACTAGTTGTTATGTATGTACAGAATGAAACCAAAGTATAGTTATCTACTGGAGGCTAATGAAAAATATCCCTGATGGGATCGAGTTTGTCTTTCAGTTATGCTGGAGCACACTAGCTTATTAACACACATTAGTTATGAACATTAGTTGAGTTTAGATCAACAAATTGAAATGGAATCAGACAATAGCTGGTTTCTTTCTTCTTGCACATACTTGTTATACACTTAGGTCTTACTCTGGACAAGAAAAGCTCAGTGCAGTAACATATTTTGTTTTACTAGCAAACATGCAATTACTTTCTTGCCACGCTTTTCTGAAGGCCCTCAAGGCATATCTATGGAGAGCAGGTTATAGGCTTTCTGGATTGTTCTCATGGATGATACTACTAGCTGATCCCTGTAGCTCTCGTTTCCAAAGATTCCAGGGCATAATGCACTCCAGCCATATCTTGTGCCTTCTCCAGCACATTGTTCATGTCCTTGTGTAAAAGTCTTCAGGCAAGGAGGATGGCCCAGATGGGCAGAGCCATGGAAACTCCTCTAGGTCCTGGGGATTTTCAAATCATTAGTTCTGCCACTCCTCCACTGCTGGTACAGAGTCACGGTGAAACACAGCCTTTGTTTTTGCGCATGAATCCCCCCACTTTAAGTTAGGCTAGTTCAGCTCAATCAGGAAGAGATCAGGAGGAGTGAAAAGATACTTTTCTGATTAAGGGAAAACAAAATAAATACTCAAGAGATGAATCTGAGTTGAAGATTGAGATACAAATATGAATGCAGAGGTAACACTGCAACTTGGTTATTTTGTTGAACATTAGTGCATTTTGACATATGTGAGGATAGAGACAAAAATGCTAATTAAAGTATGTTGTCTAAAATAAGCAAGGCTGCACTTACCTAATCCTGGGTAGAGATGAAATTTTTGTCACTGTCTCTTGAGCATACGTATTTAAATTGGAAAACCTTAGCTGTTGGGTTCTGCAACACAGATCAGTTGGATTATGAACTGGGGCTTTGAAATTGGAAGTGGCAAATGGTATTGTTGATGCTTTTCTTTAAAGGCTTGACTGCTTCCCCTGTAGTGGAGTTTTCCTTCTGTGTGTATCCTGTGTCCCCTTACTTCACTTTCATGTCTTAACTGCACCTACCGTGCCTGTTATGAAATGTACTGTTAATACTGCAGACTTAATTTTCAGAAGGGCAGCACGAAAACAAAAGCAGCTGCCTTTGGCTTCAACTGGCATTCAGCACCTCTGAAAATCAGGCACTCATGTTTTTCAGTTGGAAGAACAGATTCCCTTCTATAAAATAATGCTTTGAGTTTACAATTTAAAGAACTTCCAGTCTATGTAGATTTTAAAACACTGTGTACACACTACGTTCATGCAGGAATCTGGCAGCCATTTCTAGAGAGCATTAAGCAACAAGATCTTGTAGCGAACAGCAGAATTATTTTTTATTTAGAGATTACATAACTCTGACAAAATGGAAACCAGCCCCCGTGCTTCACTGTAGACCAGAACTTTCTCTTCCCAGATGGAGAGTGACCTTTAATTGTGTCAGTTCCACCCCACATCCTCAGAAAACAAGGACAGCTGCTTCACACATGAAGGGAAGCAGAGACAAGTAACCGTGTTGATCAAGGATAGATCAAGACTGAGGTAACCTTACAATAGCTGCAGGGATCCAACTCCATCCATCAGTCAGGTCTACAGGAGTGTCCAGGTAAAAATAATTGGTTGTAAAGGTCACAAATTGAATTCCCAGCCCCCCATCCCCCTCACCCCCATCCCTTTAGCAGCCACTGCTCTAGCTGTACTGATACATCCAGCCAAGCTGCCTGTCACAGTTAATCCCTGGGGGACGGATCAAGCAGCGTTTGATGCTAGCAGTACAAAAGCACAAAGAGTGACACTGCGCCGGAGCTCCTCACTCGGCAGTGCCTGTGTGGGAGGATGTTCGGATGGGGAGCTGATGGTGCCCTCAGGCTCAGTCTGCTGGTGGAGGAGTTGCCATGTGGACTTCATGTAACTGGGACTCATAGCAAAAAGAGAGAAACTAGAAACACCCCAAATGTTCTATCCCAAATTAATTAATCAATCAGCACTCCCATATATGCCTTACCAATAATTGTCCTAAAAAATTCACCACCACCTACGCTCCCCCATTTTCACTGCTTTTGTTCCAGACGCTCTCCTAAACATTTAGGGTTTTGATTCTCTTTCTCTGCTCCTTTATTGTCTTAGTGGTAAGGAGGGAGTGGGTAGGCAGAAGGTGCTGGGACCCCTTCTGTAGAGCAGCTGTGATTGCTTCCCAAGGATGTGTGAGAGTTGGGAAAGATTGCAAGGCATTATTTTTTACTGTACGCTGAAAGGCTTTCTCCATCACCCTGAGGAAGGACCTGAGAAATGGTGAAAAGGTATAGAGTTGTCAACCCCAAAACAAAAGCATTCCCACAGTTGGGAAGTAACTGGGCAGTGTCTGTGTCCTCTGATGAGCTGAGATGATTCCATTACACACAACTTGCCATAAATCAGCGAGTCCTACTCATTCAGTGTTTGCTCTGGTGTTCCCTAAAGTTCGGAGCTCTTGGTCAGGGAAATGACTTCAGTGCAGTGGTGGCGTGGAGTCATAGCAGTAAAGACTTTATCATTCCTTTTCACAAAGTTGTCACTGACGTTGTGCTAAAATGCAGTTTTAAAATAGGAATTCACTTTGTTTGTGTTAACTTTCTGTGAAGAGTCAAGCAATTTACTTTTATTGACAAGAAAATCTGTAAAAAGTCAGTGTCAGAGATACATATGTGTGCATTTAAGTAAACTAGTTTTAAGTTCTCATGCATAAGCATTCAGTTTTGAAGTGCTTACACATTCCCTGAGCCAAAGGAATGGAAACAATACAATGTGATTTATCTGACCAATCAAACCTAACCCAGACAGCTGTGGTGCAGGCTCTCCTGCTGGCTGCTATTTTCATGCCAGCAGAAGAAGAGGGTAGATGCCTGAGATGATTGTGTTTTTGTTGTGAGCTGGGCAGTTGGCTCTTCTTGCCAATGACTCAGAAGCTAGAAAAAGCACAACCTGCCTCAAAGAGTTGAAGGCATAGGAGCCCAGTAAACCTGGCCCTCACTGGACAACTGCCTATCTAAGGTATTCACTATTCTCAACCTTTCATTTCTGTACTTAAATATGAATATGTTGATAGGGAGAAGTTTGCATGCTGTGCTGGATATGAAATCTCACCCCTCCTTACTGATACAAAATCGTTAAAGGAACTGTGGATGAATTCTATACACCAAGTAGCATATTTGGACAAAACAGTTAAAAATATGCTGACGTTTGGTGTCGCAGTGTCGTTCTCATGTGACCTGGGGATTACATGACATCATCACTGAAGTAACAGCTTCAAGCTGTATCTGGTATCACTCCTGTGTGTATGTCCCTAAGAACAATTCAGAAGTAAAACACAAAGGCCTCATTAAAAAGAGAAAAAATCCCAACACCACCAAGAACCAACATCTAGATTGCTCAAGGACATGCCAAAACACCAGCAAAGATGCTGCCAAACATGAAGATGTCTAAATTCCTTACAGGGCTATTCCTTTGCCAGCAAACCTCCTTGTACTCTTGAAGGTCTGCTGCTGAGCAGTTAAACCTTGATTGCATTAGGTAGCACAGCATGTAACCTGCAAGATCTTGAGAAGAAAACCAGAAAGGTGTGAGCAGGATTCCCTTGTGCACGTGCCCCTCAGGTTTTTGTGATACCACAGAAATCCATGCCTGGGATTCATGAAGGTTATGTGCATGCTTGTGATATGCTGGTGATCTAACCTGGCAGCACAGATTATTTCCTAGCTCCCTGTCCAAGCTAGTTCTTACCATCTCTCTTACTTGTCTTTCCTCCATCTTAATCCAGTATAGGGAGTCTTTGGAAAGAACTTGGGAGAAAAGGTAATCTGAGGACAGGTCTGTATTTTCAAGGGGCACATTTTGATTGGGGAGTGGACTTGGAACAACACAACACTCAGAATGCAGTGCTCCTCAAGTCATATACTTAATTAGCTCCATTAGCATGACCTGCTTGCTATCTGAAGAGTATTTTCAAACAAAAAATTCCCTACAAAAACAAATTATTTTGAAATCAGAAAAATTGGGTGGTTTTCCCTTTTTAAACCAGAAATCAAAGACAGATGGATATATAAATGTGTGAATACTGCCATTTTTGGTTTTTTGCCAACCCCCTCCATGCTTTCAGGCAAAACTCCCTTTGCCTATGGCTGGGAAGGGACCATTTCCCAAGGTGTGGGAAGGCTCCCGGGGGGAGCTTCTGGTGGCCCCCTCAAGGGCAGGAGCAGTTGGACATCTGCTGCACACATTTTATGTAGTTCTTGTTTGCAGCCATGCAAGCAGCACAGTGCATCTCACACATTTTCTCAATCTGTATCCCAACCAGGTAGGATTGACAGCTGGAGAAAACCATATATTCTGGGTGCTAAATAGGTTATCCACCATCCATAAGAAAGAAAAGCAGTGAGCTTTACAGCCGTGCCTCCCAGCCGTGCCCTTGGTTGTGACTTTGCCACTGGCAAGGCTGAGTGCCTGACCCCTGCTAACGTGCGGTGCCTTTAATAAGGAGAGGGAGGGAAGTAATTTTATACTCAGTATGTGAGTGATTCATGTTCTCAAAGGGGATAAAAATGTTATTAGAAAATTCTCCTGCCAAATGTGTGGCAAATGAAACCAATTTATTAATGCTGTGAAGCCAATGTGTGAAATTGGGATAAAAGGTGAGGAGCGGTCTCACCCCTGTGCTTACTGTGGCAGAATGTGCTGCAAGACAAAGGGCTCTTGTCCTCAGAAAGGGGATGCTTCTGTTGTGACCATACACACTAGCAGCAAACAAACACAGTGAATTTTCTTCAGCGCAGATGCACTTCAAAGTGTTGGGGTGAGAGATGCCGAGTCTGAAAGAGCAGACCTTGATCATGAGCGATCAAGCTGCTGCTTGAAACCTGCAAAACATTGTCAGGGCACCTTTGAAAATGCTTTTATTCATTCCATAGTTCAGGGCTTCCCGTTCATTTAGAGTTATTATTTATTTTATTATGTGTAAGCAGTCTCAGTGTGCTCTGTGTCAAACAAAACATGAAACAAAAACAGTCTCGGACCCCAGAATACTTCTGACCTAAAACAAAGTCCACACAAGTGGGTTTGGAGCCAAGAAGTCCAAATATGGCCCATGCTTTCATAGTAATGTATTTTACATGAGACAATAACAAAGGTTACCATATGTTCATGACATACCTATAAAGCAGGTACTGTACTATTGATGAAAGCAAGGTGAAAGAAATTTATAGTGAAGTGACTTCTGAGAGGTCAAGAGTCTTCTGTTTGGTGTCCCTAAGCTGAAAAATCTGTGACTTTTTCTGCATCCCCCTAGTTTTTGCTCTTTCTGCCAACACCATGCTCGATGCAACTGAAGAAGACCGAAACCGTATGGATGGAGCTATAAGCAGGATGAGCAAGTCTCAGCTCTACTTCCTTTTACCTTATATGCAAATAGCATCATCTCCCTGTTTTAAGCACCTGGAAAATATCAGGATCTGGACAAAGAACAGTCAGCCAGAGCCTGTCAGGACAGAGGAAATCTATGGAGGAATTTCTGCCTTGAAAAGCTCATCTTCTCCAGAACAGTATCTGACTTCAAATTACCACATAAGTAGGCATATACAGTTCTTCTGGATTCCTTTCTTTTCCTGAACAGTCCCCAAAACATAGACTCTAATAACTCGTACTTTGTATCATCAGCTAACAGCACTCAGCTTTCTTGCCATTACCCATGAGTCCTTAGAAGAGTGAGGTAACCACAGCTGTCAGAACACAGTATTCTGAAGTACGATCCAAGATCTCTAACACATCAAAAAACATAAATAAATAAAACCTACCACTAACTGGCATAAAAAAATATTAAAGCTCCATATATGCTTCAGAGTTCCCATCTTCATGGGAGGGTCTAGTGTCATACTCCTAACCCAAACCCCACAGTGTTTTTACCTTCACAAGCTGCTCATTGTTGTTGCAAGCTCCTGGTTCCTGTGTCTCTCGACTTTGCAAGTGAGCTTCTACATACTGTACATTTAAAGAACAGCTTTGAGACTCAAAGCTTAATTCCAGCATTTGTCCACTCTCTTTATGGAAGCAACCTCAGAAATACCTGGCTGTAGGCTTACTAAGTTGTTACAGCCAAGGAAAATCTTAGGCGTTTATTACACTTTGAAATACGTTCAAGTATACTCTTGCCTAGAGTGTGGACATACTTAGTATTTTCTGTCTGATCAGCTGTTTCCATATATTTTTTTGGGCCCTGCAACAACATGAAGAACCAAGTGCATTCAACCCATGGGCTTTCCTACAAAGGCCTTCAGAGCAGGTGGAATCTGTAGACAATCTAGGAAATGCCTACATTAAGGCAAGATGAGCACCTGAAACTGCATCTCAGAAGATGAAGTCTGAGATGAATAGGCTGTCCAAACTGTTTTCCAACAATCTTTTAGCCATATTCCCACTATTTTTTTTTCTGTCTCACTATTATGAAACTATTAACATAATCCACTCAGCCATCAAGAAAGCCAGGAAATGGTCCCTGTTGGAAGAAGAAGATAAGTCTTCTCCAAGGGGTCCCTGGAGAGAATTGTGCTGCATTTCATGACATCTAAGAGTCTACTCCTAATTCTGTAAATGCATTCCTTAAATAAAGACTGATATTTTCTCAGTTCTAGTTTGCAGACCTATTATCTGAATTGGCTAATCCCCTGTTAAAGCTTTTCACGGGTAAGTGATTACAGAGGAAAACAGTCTGAATATCAGTAAGCACAGAATAAGACAAATAACTCCATGAATTCTGGAACTAAGGGAATGGGGATGGCATCTTGTGATATCCACCAAAACTTTGGTGTCTAATAATGACATCAAAGAGCTGGAGCTCTTTCTCTAATTGTCTTCAAGAGTGGCTTCCTGAAAGGATTCTCTGGGATCAGTGAAGAGCTAAACTTGCCTTGCCATCTCCTGTCAGTGGGAAAGCGTTGGTGAGGGCTTTCCTTAACAACTAGTGACTGTCATGTTGACTATCTGGAGTTAATATCTCTGAAATATTATAAAGTTGTGTCAGATATACTTAAAACTGGATAACCTGTTCAAGCAACATTGTGAAAAGAGAGAGAAAAGAAAGGAAATTCTAAGCCAATTAACATCACAATCTTCCATCTTCCCCTTTGACAGCCGGCATGTCCTTATAAAAGACCTTGCTTCCTCAGGAAGCATTTTATTGTATTCTCTGAGCAGCAAAAGCACCCAACATACTTTTTTGCCACAGCTTGATAATTTTGTATGTTACATGGAAACTTAACAGTCAAAGTGGTGGAAAGGACAATTAGCTGGTTTTTGATGTCACCTCTGCTGGCGTGTCAATCCTTTGAAGCTCTGTTGAAGTCACTGGAATGACTGTATTTTCACTGGTGTAAATAGATCAAAACATGGCCTCATTTGTGCTGTAACTAACTTTTTCAGGGAAGCATAGGAATTTCAATTTTGTATTACAATTGGTTGGGAATTGTTTGTTTGTATACCATTATTGTCATACGGCCTAAGTGTTAATGGGTAGAGTCATCTGTCAATGTAATTTTGTATTTCCTGAAATCCCAGAGCCTTGGACACCTCAGACACAGTGCTTTAGGCAGTAGCAGAGCAGATGTGACTGAGCTGTAAGAAACTTTGGTATTGCTTTACCATATAAACTGTGATTTATAGCTGTGTAGTTTCATTTGCATTTGTTGTTGTTAGCAGCTTTATGACAGCAGTGCTCCTCACAGTGTGCCAGAACTGTATTCCATTTTGGATGTTAATATTTTTACAAAAGGACTGTGTGATTTTGGCTAGTTAGCATTCACATGTATGTGCATATGTATATGCATTCATATACATATCCTCTTGTGTCTGCTCCACTGTTCTGGGAATCCATTTTATGCTGATTTAGAATCATAGAATAGTTTGGGTTGGAAGGGACCTTTAAAGGTCACCTAGTTCCAACCTCTCTGCAAAGTACAGAGACTTGCTCAGAGCCCTGTCCAACTTGACCTTGAGTGTTTCCAGGGATGTGCCATCCATGACCACTCTGGGCAACCCGTTCCGGTGTTTCACCACCCTAATGGTAAATATTTTCTTCCTCATAGCTAGTCTAAATTGACTCTCTTTTAATTTAAAACCATTACCCCTTATCCTAATCCAACAGGCCCTACTAAAAAGTTAATCACCATCTTTCCTATAAGTTCCCTTTAAGTACTGGAAGGCTGCTATAAGGTCACCCAAAGCTTTATCTTCTCCAGTCTGAACAACCCCAACTCCCTCAGCCTTTCTCCATAGGAGCTTTCTGATCATTGTCAGAATGATTGTTCCAGCTGATTGTTCCAGCTTTCTGATCATTGTCATGGCCCTTGTTTGGACCTGCTACAGGAGGTCCAAGTCTTTCCTGTGCTGGGCTCCAGAGCTGGATGTAGTAATCCTGGTGAGGTCTCACCAGAGCAGAGAGGCAAAATCACCTCCCTTGACCTCCTGCCCACACTGCTTTTGATGCAGCACAGGACACAGTTGGCTCCCTGGGCTGCAAGCGCACATTGTCAGCTCTAGTCAAGCTTTTCATCCAGCAGCTTGCCCCAGCCCTTCAACACAGGATTGCTCTCAATCCCTTCCTCTCTGAGCCCATATTGATACTAGGGGTTGTACTTGGCCTTGTTGAACCTCATGGTATTCACATGTGCCCACTTCTTGAACTTGTTAAAAAAACCAAACAAAGCATGTGGGCTGTGGTACTGCGAGGGTGAGGCCATGACTTGGATCTTGTGCAGATAGCACAATTACTCTGCTTAGGGAGTTCCTCAGAAGGAATTTGTGGGCCATAAACTGGCACTTTCTGTTGAAGTAAGTCTGCTACCTACACAGCACTCAGTGCTTCAGCTGTCAGGAGGATGCATTACAGGGGCTTCTTTCTGTATGGAGCAGTAACTCTGCATGGAGCAGTAACTCTGCATGGAGCAGTAACTGCACTCCTTTGCATGTAATTTTCTGTTAACTCAAAGGAAGACTCATTCATCACAGTTTACTCTGATCATAATGCTTATCTGTAGGAAACCTAGTATTTGGATTTCACCAGCTAGATATTTCAAAGTATTTAGAACTTTTTTGTATACTCTCTCTGCAAGAGTGGTTTGCCCTGCAAGGAAAGATGAGGTGGAAGCTGAGGGTAACAGCAAGTCAGACATGGACTGGGACCTCACTGGCAAACAACACAGTCCCACAGAACCCAAACAGGGTGAGCAGGGCAGGTCCAGTGAAGGTAACAGGGCTAAGTCAAGAATCCAGTAATTGCCATGCATGTCCATAGTGACAGGGCAGGTGCAAGGTCAAGCCAGGAGGTTGTCAGTGACTAAGGCTCAGAATTAATGTGGTACAAAGCCAGGCACAGGCTGGAGTCAAAGGTGAAGCCTTAAGTCTCAATGCAGTTCCTGAGCAAAGGTGAGAGGCCTCCAACAAGGCATCTTACACTTTTTTCCACAGCATCTGGTCCAAGTTACATAGCTGTGATATTCTAGAACTGGTCTTGATCCAGGTGGCCAAGCCCCTCAGATGGGGAGGGAAGTGGCTGCAGAGCACATTGGTGCACTCAGGGCAGACTCTGGTACATGTTGGGACACTTTAATACGCGCATTTATTTAGCAACCATGGATACCTCATGGATTCCTATTCTTATCTAGTCTCTCTGAACCTGAGAGACAATAGACCAAGTTCTCTCCTCCTTCTCTTTCATTTACTTCAGGAAGCTTTTTCTTCATTATCCTATTTCAGAAAGCTTCAAAATAACCAGTGGTGCTTTTTTGTCTCATGGTCTCATATGAGACCTGTATGATGTCCCCATTTAAAGGGGAAGATTTATCGTTATCACAGTCAGCTTTCTAAAAAATAGTAAAATTCAGAAGTTACTGTCATGGGGTTCTATCTGCAACAGTTTTTCTGCACCAAATAGCTGTTCGGGTTGTACATATTGACACAATTTGGTTTTTACATTCAGCTTTTTGGTGCATTTTTCTCTGTGGTCAGGGCCTTGCAGGGGCCACCACAGTTCTGGTGCTTTCGCTATTTGAAGAAATATCACTTTGATCGATACAATGTCTACATAAAATAAGCATATAGATTTTTTTTTCTGTATCCAGTATCATATGAGACATGACGAGTTTTAGCACATCCACTGCTTGTAGACCAGATCCTTCTGCCTTTGTAAGACTTTCCACCATTACAGAATATATTTGCTTATGAACTCAAAACGTTATAGCTTTGCCTGCTCTGGGCTTATCATGTGTATGGAAAACATTCACCAGACTTTCTGCTAGTTCCAGGCTGCTGGAACCAACAAGACCATCTCAGACAGTGAGGACTAGGCAGCATTGAAAGTAGTTGTCTGGAACAGAAGACAGGAAAATGGCATAGATTTCATAAGCATTCTTAGTCTTACCTTTCATTTAAATTGTAGAAATGCATTGACTGAAACACAAGGCAGCTTTGGATGGCAGACAATCAGTATTGTCTGTGTGTGTGACTTTTGGAAAGGGGATGTTTAAGTTTGCACACCAGACAAAAAACTTTGTTTCCCTATATTCAGATTACAAACTAGATAAGAATTGTCCAGTCTTCCAGCACAGCAAGCCTGCTACTTTGAACTGCTTCTGTCTCTGTGAGGTGCTGGGAAGCATGACTCCTTGGGAAGCTGGCTGTAAGCAGGGGTCGTGCCTGCCCTTTGCTGTCGGGGCGGGGAGTCTATAAGCACTCAATATAGAACAGTACACTAATGAGTAGGATCTTAGAATGTATTTTCTGAAACTCTTTCTTCCCCATCCCACAAAATATCTTATGTTTAAATGAGTCTGGAAGGGTTTTTTATTTTTTTATCAAAGTTTTGAAGAAGACCTTTAAAAGTACAAAGTGAATTTAAGATACATCTTCCTGATTCTGTAGACCATCTGTAATAATAAGATGCAGTATTCGTATTGGTGAGAGGTACAAGACTCTAGTGTTAATATTTAAGTATTACAGTGTTTATCACCACAAAGAAAGAATTTCCTGACAAAGAGCTATTCTGGCATTTCTCATAGCCTAGACTATAAGACTGTGACTGGGAGATGAAGGTCAAGGTGGGACATGTAGTAAATATATGCCATTACAATGAAGGATGTTTCAACAGTCTCTGTAGCCACAGTTGGATTAATTTACTTAAAAATTGGAAAACACATTCTTAAATGAATGTGTTTTCTTAAAGACTGTGAATGCTTAAAGAATTCTCTTCTTAGTAGGTAAGTATTGTCAGGGATTGGTGAAGGTGTGTTGGTTTTGTCTGGGATAGAGTTGATTTTCTTCGCAGGGGTTGGTAAGGGGCTATGTTTTGGATTTGTGCTGATCAAAGGGTTAATAATATAGAGATATTTTTGTTATTGTTGAGGAATGCTTACATAGAATCGAGGCCTTTTCTGCTTTTTGTACTTCCATGGTGGCAAGGAAATTGGTGGTGCATGGGAAGTTGGGAGGGGACACACAGGTCAAGTGACCCCAACTTACCAAAGGGATATCCCATACCATATGACATCATGCTCAGTATATAAAGTGAGGAGAAAAAGGAGGAAGGGGGGGACATTTGGGGTGATGGTGTTTATCTTCCCAAGAAACTGTTATGTGTGATGGGGCCCTGCTCCCCTGGAGATGGATGAACACTTGCCTACCCATGGGAAGCAGTGAATTAACTCCCTGTTTTGCTTTGCTTGTGTGTATGGCTTTTGCTTTCCTTATTAAACTTTGTTTATCTTAATTTTGTTGAGATATATTGAGAATTTGTCTCAACTCATGAGTTTTCTGGCTTTTACCCTTCTGATTCTCTCCCCTGATCCTGCTGGTGGGGGAGTGAGCAAGTGGCTGTGTGGTGATTGGTTGCTGGCTGGAATTAAATCACAACAGAGGTCCAGCTGCTCCCTGGAAGCCAACATCAGTAACATGCCTGGCAAGGCAACAGGTTTACTAGGCAAGGTTTAGTTTCACCATACTCAAATTATATGAGCAAAGCAGACCAGGGTCAGGTGCAATCAAGAGTCCAGACCATCAGGCAAGCTTGTGATAAAGAAGCAAGTGTAAGGTCATGATAGGAAGTCAACCTACTGGAGAGAGTCCAGTGATTGTGGAGAAGGTCTGTAGTGATCAGACAGGTCCATGGCTAATGTCCAAAACATGGGGTCCAAGATTAGGCACAGGCAAGGCTGTGGCTTCTCTGGAAACCAATAACCCTACAACAAAGCTCAAGCAAGGGCTGTAGTTAGCTCAGGGCTGAACTTACAGTGAGTTCCTGGACCCATGGAGAGAGTGTATAGGAGAATTCCATGTGTAAGGTTCACCAGGACAATTAAGGCCAGTTAGTGGAGTCAGGGCTTTAAACTGAAAATACTGTAGGAATAGTTAGAAATTTAGCTCCCTCTTTAGATGAAATTTTCCTCTGTACAAAATGCTCTGTAAATATCCTTCCTATGTGCTTGAATTCTGCTCGAACTAGCACTAACATTTTCTCTCAGGAAACAGATTTTTCTCTCTAAATTGATTATGGTCTAGAGCTAATGTGAGCTCTAGAGTTTGCAGGAGCTCACAGAAGAGCTTTATCAACAAGATTCAATCCATTTCCAGGGAACATGGCTAGTGTGTCTTTGAGTTTTTTCTTAGTCTATTAGTCTCATTTTGTGTGAAAAGGAGTCAAGGGCATGATCTTTTCTCTTCTCTTGATGGAAAACAGATGCTATGCTTTCAGTTTGGGGCATTATTAGATTATGTTAACAAAAACACTCAGCTGAGAACAGGTCTCCAAAAGACTTGTTCTGCAAATGAGAGAATTGTATCCTCGACTTCTCCAGAAGACCTGTAGGCTAAGTGATTTAGCTGCGTTATGGGAATCTGCCTAAAGTCCTCACAATGCCCCATCCACTCTTGCAGTCCTTATCTCATGTATTCTTAGTGAAAACAGTCCAAAGTTCTGTTGGATCTTTTCTGGAAATGCAGCAGTTCATGTGGCAAATGCCACTTTCTATGATTGAGTATTAATTGGAGAAGTGTCTTGGAATCTTGTTTTCACCTGCACTGGACAAGTGTCATACCTGCTAAATCTGCAGAACTAGTCACTTGGAGTCAATCGGAGTAATTTTTACTCCCATTCTGGCCCACCAAATATCTGGTTGTTTATTTGAAGTGGAATCCTGTCAATAGGAAAAAGGGAAAAAGCTCATCTCAAGCAATTGGACTTTGCATAGGTAAAACTGAAATCCACAATTCTGGTCAGGGAAATTTGTCCGTCGCAAAGAATCCTTTGCACCATTAAATTAATCTAGTTACAACTCTTAGTAGTTGCAGTCTCTCCTAGCACCAGACTATAGGGTGTTGGAATCGATATTCCACAACTGAGTGGAAGGAAAGAATGCGATATAATAGGAATAACATGTTTCTGTCTTGATAGGATGCTGAGCATTGTAAATCAGTGTGGACTTCAGCCAGAAAGAGGCTTCAGCTCCTGCTGAGGGTGTCAGCAGCAGAGTTCCCCAAGTTTCTTTCCCTTTGCACAAAATTTGTGCAAATTTGAGCCCTTCCTCTCTGGTCCAATAAATTCTGAAATAGATCTTGATCATCCATTCCTGAAACTACTGATTTTAACCTCAAGGGATTTGGCTTTTCTGTATATTTTCACCTTAGAATGTCTGGTTGAAAGAAATAAAATTGTTTTTCTACAGTGTATTGGCAGAAATAATAGAACATCAGTCATAGAATCCCGATATATTTCAGCCCGTGCCTAAAAGCTGAGAAAAGACAATCAAACTCGATGCTGGCCTTAAGATCATCTAGTAACACATTGTCTTCACATGAATTGCATCACCTTACACTAAGGTTAAATAGCGTATTTGAAGGGCAGTTTCTTTATGCTTTTGCTCTTGTTTTGACAGACCATACCCTTTGTGGTGAGCTCTTTGAGTGAAATTCCAGAGTCCACAGCTGGAATGTAAATACAAGTGGAAATTCTTAGGTGATGAAAAGGTTGTATCTCTAGTTGGCTAAAAGTCAAGTGAATAAATACAATTTCCATGACAAACACATCCCATAGTAAATGAATAGTGTGGCTGAGTTGTATGTGATCAATTTGTTTTTCTCTGCATTTAGCTGAACTCTCAAGTAAGATTCTGTATCTAGAAATGGCTCATACTGGGATCTCTCCTAGACTCCTCATACCTGGTAGGTTTCTTTCTTTTAGGTTCATGTCCAATTTCCTACCCTCTCAGGATGTAAATGGTGCATCCTGAAGAATTCTTACTGAGCTATCACTTAAAGGATATTCCTTACATAGCAGGAAATGCAACTTTAAATGTACGGTTTGAAAAGGAACTGGTTGGATATGTTAAATCCCACAGTTACTGCTGTGCTCTAAGAGTGAGTTGTCTTCTTGTGAAGTTCTGCATGAGGCTGACACAGAGTGCTCCTCCCCTAGTGGAAGAAAGTAATTTTTTTTCACCTTTTTGAAATTAATGCAATGCTATACACTAGTTGGGCAAAGGAAGTAGGTAGTCCTGGTGTGATGAAGCCTATCAGTTGGGAAGCAGTAACCCTAAAAGTCCAGCTTGTGGCAAATAACTGAATATGACCTTCTGGTGCAGTGTTATGGCTGAGTGAACTCGGTGAGTGATGGCTGGGCAATCACTGCATATATAAACAGACAACACTGAATAAAGGGATCATATTTCCTCTGCAAACAGCACTGGTGATATGTATCTGGCACTAGATGTGTGCCTGGTTCTGCTGTCTACACTTCAAAAAGGTGATGAAAAAATGACAAGTTTAGAAACAATTACAAATATAACCACAAAGAGAGTCTTCATAATGAGAAAGCAACTCACGTGGAAGTTAGATGATGGTCTGTACGTAACTACACAGACAGAAGATTTTGATCAAACGGCTCAGGCAAAGGCAGAAATTACCAAGAGTCTGTAAGTTTACACGTTGCGAAATAGACAAAATCAAACTGAAAATCAAGTTTGGACACATGGTGAGGCCAAAGAGTTGCTAGAAAAAGCTCATCAGTAAATGCAGTGTATTCCCCTTTCCTTGAAGTAACTGAATAAATTTACATTATGTCTGGCAGTTTGCCTGTGAGATGTCCTCCAGCTCAGAGAAGTTTTAGAGTTTATAGGATTTCTGCACCTTGTATTGCACTGGAAGTCAAGATAACCTCCAGTTTTCTCTTTAGCCATAAAATCTATGCGCCTACCTTCTCATCTGCTTTTTCAGCCTGTGAGATTGCTTATTCTCCTTTATGGTGGGCTTTGAGCACAATCCCGAAAGCTGAGGGAGTTTATATTCCTAATCTACTTGAAGGGTGAATTAAATTCACTGGGATAATTTGTCAAAATCTCATCATAAACAAAGAAGCTTGCCTATGTTTTTTTCAGTTGTGTTATTGTATGAAAATGTCACGTTTGGCAAATAACTGGGATCTTGCTTCTGCTGCTGCTTTTGTCTTCACCTCACTCCTCAACTTCTTCGGGCCAACTGCAGCTGTTGTATTGGTGCTGAGTGGCTAGGAAAATAATGATCTGGAACTTGGCAGCATACTGTGTGCAAGCTATGAATTTATTGCCAAGAGTATGTATAAAATAAATTACTGCCACAATCCGTTCAGAAATCCTCACTTTCCTTAGCCCTGTGGCATCTCCTTGGACAGCTTGGCCATTGCTGGCAGTCTGGAGCTCTGGCAGGGGCTGTGTGTACCTGGACAGGAGGTTGAGATCTGGCATGTCACATGGGAGAGGGAATCAGAAGGGACTGGCTGAAAGGCTCAGGCTAGATTTTACTTTGTTGTGCTGTGGGGCCAAGGTAATTTTTCTGAGACAGGCAGCTGGATGAGGAGAACAGGACCAAGGTGAGGAGGGAGACGTAGTAGGATGGGTTAAAAGGACCAAATTAAAAGGAAAAAGAAGGATCATAATTGCTTTTCAGGCTCTGGATTGAAAAATGAGAATCATTGTTTCCTTTTCTATTCACTTACCTGGGAACAATACTGTGAGAGGACTTCATCTCTATATGTAAGATTAAAGAGGTTGACAATCTAATATTTCTCTCAGATATTTGATAATACAACATAGATCTGTGCTGATTGAAAAAATCCCTTATCCTATTGTGAGCCATATGTATGCCATTAGTGTGCTATATTTTTGTGGTTGTAATTTTTCAGGAAGCTTTTATAGAAAATGTGTCACACGGTTGTGTAATTATTGGTAGCACCATAGTGTGCATCTACAGGAGAGCCTAATTAAGTTAGGCAGCATAAAAAAACAAGCACGTTGGTTTATTTTTGATTTGAGATTATCTGTCGTTACAATGGCTACCAATGTTTTATTAATTTTGTTTGTTGAATAGTAAGGTTCAGCCCGGCAGGTAACCTTAGTCTCTAATTTAGTAGGTAGTGAACCGCTTTTTGCAAGACTCGTGCCTGTGCATGCTGGTGTTAAAACTCTGCCTTCATTTTCTTGTACTCTTATCACTCCATTTCTATGGATTCCCTGAGTCCCAGCTGTCCAAACCAATACAAGCCAAATTCTGCTGCCCATCTGTTCAAGTACACAGAGAAGCGTGACCACATCCCCACAGCCTCAACCAATTTCATTCACTTCCTGCTCTCTTTGGATTCCAGATAGAACTTGTTTAAAAAGAAACCTTCCCTTAATCTGTCCATTTACTGACGTTAATGTGTATGCTTTCATTTAGAAGGAAGCTTTATCATAATGCCTATATTGCTTTCTGAAAAATGTCTGTGTAAATAGGTTTGTGAGTTGAGACCATGGGAAGGGCAGGCATTTCTTGGTGTCTGCTCCAATAAGGCATTCAGTCCTGGGTGTCTCCATATTTCTGCTGTCATCTGGTTTCACTAGGAAGTTTTTGTATCAAGATTTTGTGTTTAGTCATTGCTGTGTTAGCAGTAGTGTCAAAAGCCCCAGTCACCAGTATGGCCCTGTATTGCTTGGTGTTATATGAACACATGAAAATACAGCCTCTTCACCAAATTGTTTGCAATGTGCTGGCACCATGCTACTCATACCTCTGCAGCAAACACTTCCAATTTTATTCTCTGGCATGGATGCCTGCAAAATGAACATCATCTGGAAGCAATGGATCATTTTACCTAGGCCACCAAACATGTGTTTGTTGCTAATAACTTTGGTTCACTGTTCAAGCATGTCCAAGCAAAATGAATGGTCTGGATTTGTAACAAGCCTTTGTAACCCAGCTCCACTTTTCCCCACACATTATTCTATAACATAAGTCCCTGGTCTATGGACATTTGTTTTATAGCCTTATGTAAAGTACCATGTGTTTTACAGAACAATAGTGACAGCCACATTTTCAGTCAATGTGGTTCAGGGTTTGGATGTCCTTCCTCTCTCTCTCTCTCTCCCCCCCCTCTTTAGGTCACTGTACTGTTTTCAGAACTGGCATATCTGAACAATTAGTAAGTTATATATGATTGGGCTGTGCTTTACCTGGGAGCTTCTTACGTCCTGTGCCATGAGTTTGTCACAAATTGAAGACACAAAGTTTTTAGAAAAGATAGTCCCAGCGAAGTGGTAAAATTTATCTTCTTTTTTGCAGCCATGACATCGAAGCAATGAGTAAGCCCACCAGAATACCTGTCTGGCAGTGTACACAACTGTTGTGCTGGTCTGTAAGCCAAAGCACTTCAAGTGATGACCAGTGAAAGCAGGACACCATTGCCTGGGAAACCAAATAAATAGAAGCACACAGCCATCCATCACTGCCATCTGGAAAAGATTGGGCTGAACGTCTTCCTGTCAGGATCTGCTACAGTATTTATTTGTGTAGCTGAGCTTTGACTTTAGGGATTTCAGCAAAATATTCCTTTCAGCGATGATTCAAAGAGAAGATTTGGGTCTGGTTGTCAAGCTAGTGTTAATTCCTCTGTTCAATTTTGCAAAATTGCAACTGGTACCAATAGTTGTGTTTCTTTTTTTTCGCATGTAGGAACTTCACATGTATGGAAACAACATGTAAGAGATGATCTCATTTTGACATTGTATACGTGTGTTACCAAAGCAGCATGAAGGATCATGAGTTGGTGACACGTACAGGTGTAAATGATTCATGGTGGATGAGCTTGTTCCTCCAGTGTGTGTCTAAACCTGATAAGAAGTTTTTGCTTAACACAGATAGTCTTGTGGGTTCTCCTAACAACAGAAGATAAACAAAAGCTGAAAGATGATGTTATTTTAAATACTAAAAATAGGAACATCTGAATTTACCTAGTGTACAAGGAGCTTGTGGGTCAGATAGTAATTCTGAGGATTAGGCTATACTAATGGATGTATACTGCAATGCAGTAAAACAAACCTTGAAATGTACTAAAGCCATACTTAGCACTGGAAGGTCTGCATGAGGCCTACAAGCTATACAGAACAGAAGAGGGTAAAGAGGAAGTTGTTCTGACTCCTTTTTTTAAGTAAGGACACAAGAAAAAGAAAGAAAAAAATGTAAACATGCATTTGTTTCTAATCACCAGGGCAGGAGGAGAATACTAACACAGTCTTCTCAAACCAGCAAATCATGGAATAATAGAATCATAAAATCATTATGGCAGGAAAAGACCTCCAGAATCATCGAGTCCAACCTTTGACCAATCACCACCTTGTTAACTAAACCATAGCACTAAGTGACACATCCACTTGTTTCTGGAACACTTCAGGGATGGTCCTTTTCTGCTCAGCAGCTTTCCTACCATTTTTCCCAAGCTATGTTGTGACCCAAGTGCAGGGCCTGGCACTTCACCTTATTGAACCCTGTACTGTTGGGCTTGGCCTATTGATCCAGCCTGTCCAGATCCTGCTGTAGAGCCTTCCTGCCCTCCAGCAGATAAACACTCCCACCCAATGTGGTGCCATCTTGCAAACTGACCAAGGGCACCCTCGATACCTTCATCCAGATTATTGATAAAGACATTAAACAGGACTGGCTCCAACACTGATCCTTGGGGAACCCCACTAGTGACCAGCCACCAGCTGGATGTAACTCCATTCACCACCACTCTCCGGGCTCAGCCATCCAGCCAATTTTTAACCAAGCAAAGAGTGCACCTGTCCAAGCCATGGGCCACCAGCTTCTCCAGGATAATGCTGTAAGAGACAGTATCAAAGGCTTTACTGAAGCCTAGGTAGACAACATCCACAGCCTTTCCCTCTTCCACTATGAGGGTCACCTGGTCATAAAAGGAGGTCAGGTTGGTCAAGCAGAATACCACAAAATGTCAAGATTAGGAAGGAGGGTAAACTTTATGTATGCTGATAACTCAGGAATTCTCTTTAGTCAAAGAAGGACAAAATAGTTTCCTAGACTGAATAGGAAAAATAACATTATTTTTCAGAAGAGAGGGAGTCTCTCTTGTCAGTGAAGACACTGTCTGATATCTGCCTCCTTTGGCACCAGGACCCAGGAGGTTCTGCCGACAGAGGACATGGACTGAGCTACTGAATTCACAAATGTACTGAGAAGTAAAGGAAAGAAAATTAAAAAGTTAATAAAAAATAGAGAGGATAAAAGAGACTAGAAAATCTAGAACCAAACCCTCAAACTAATATTCATTGTTTACTTACTTTTTGCTTGAGCTGGCTCCATTTGACTTCCATGGGAATTTATAGGAATAAAACCACAGTAAAGTAAAATTGGGGCATTGAAATTTTGATTCTAGGAGATGAGAGAAGAAGCACTAAAAATCTGGCATCCTTGGTGGAAGACGAAGGGCAGCCATGTGCATTCATATCCTTTTCTAAACGGACAGAGGGAGGCTGATGAAAAGGTAGTTCTTTCCATCAGTGTCTTCCCTTTTACTCCCTCCCCTAGTGTTAAATGTGTGGTAGCAGGGAAAACCAGAGCTTTTTCACAGATGGCCTTGCCTTCAGAATATCCTTAAGGTTTCATGTGCTCTGGGAGAGGAACAATTTTCCTTCCTGGTAGAGCTGTGTCCTTCCCATAGCCCTACTAATAAGTCACCACGAAGTCATCCTCACAGAGTTTGCCTTTCCCCAGAGCCTTCTCTTGCAGGCTCATTGTGATTACAGCACAAGGAGCTAGCATTCCTTTATGAAAAAAAAAACCCAAAACATTTTCAGGGTACAAGAAAAAGACATCATATGTACTGAGAAGCTATTCTTAGAAGGAGAGTTTAAATGCAACTGATCCATAAATGAAAATGTTGGGATAGAGAGCATCAAACCAAGATTTACCTGAGACTTGAAGCGAAAGAAGAACAGCAAAGAAAGAAGAATGAGTTAACGCTTAACCTAGGTTCTTTAAAATCTGTTTTTCAAAGGGAAAGGAAGGAAGAAGGGAAAACCATGCAGGGAACATGTACTGTTGAACTAAATCTCAGAAAGTCTAGCCCTTGGAAGGATGACTGATCAGGAGTATAGATGCTTTCAAATAATGGGTAAATTTTTATGGTTATTTATTTTTTATTTCTTGCCTTATCAATGTTATTTTCTAGACAGGAAAATTGAATCACAGTGTGCTTATTCTGTGGGAGAACAAGTGGAGGTTTAATTGACACATTCAGGGAAAGATCACTAATAGTTCTGATAGTCAAGAACAGAATTCAGGAGTCAAACACTCTTTATTCTGCAAAGCTGAATTGAACATATCTGACAGTAAGAGCTACTGTTAAGGAAAAGAATATTCTGCAGAAGACCTTGGTCTGGCCAAAACCAAGTTCTGCTGATTTGCAGGAAATTTATTTATAATAGCTTTGGTCCAGAGAAAACCGAACTTCAGAGCATGTGCAGACAAGGATCTTCCTTGTCTTTCAGCTCTTTGCTAAAACTGTTGTTCTTTCCAGTTGAGTGGCAGTATGTGCTGCCAAATCGTTTGCAAAAGCAGTAATACATAGATGAAGAAATAAGTGCTAAACAAAGGTGAAATTACATGCTTTCAGGGATCAAATAATATGGTATGTAGTTTCTGTGCTATTTTACAAGAAGTCTTATGAAACTGTCAGACTTGAAAGAAAGGGCATGATAGCAGATGAAATTTTCTCAGAGTCTGGCTTCCTTTCAAGTGAAGATGGGACTTTGGCATTCTGTGAATAAAATGTATAAACTCCTGTCTTCAGTGAAGCTTACAACAACAAGTGAAGGCAAATAGGAGAATGGAAAACGAGGAGAAGAAACAAGATCAAAAATTCCCTCAGCTACTGGACTGTGTCTTTATGTTGTTGGGACAATAACTCTGGGACTTTCATATACCATGGTGGTGTACGTACTACCAGGGCTTAGCTATTTAGATGGACAGATGTTGCAGAGATGCTACAATAATCACACCTGCTTTCTATATCCAGCGCCTTGCTTACTGGGAGGACTCACTCTAGAGATGTCAACAAGCATTGCTTCTGTGTTCCTGGCATATGCTCCCTCAGAGAAGACAGCAGTTTTATTTTCTGCTTAGCTCTCTAGGGAAATCATGACGCGCAGTTATAACTTTGCAGTTGTATTGTTAGCTTATCCCTAATGACTTCAGCTCGCCCCTCTTCCTGCACAATGATGCCTTCTTTGGCTGTGTAACTGGCATGTAGTAGCTGGCTCACAGTGTCCTGCCAACATGGAATGTATGATCAAGTATTCTCAGAGCAGATGTCTTTTTATTTTTGTTACCTTATGTACTGTAACAGAATTCAGAAAAGGGGAGCATTAGTGTTTTTCTAAAAATAGAATGAACTTCTACTGTGCTTGTTCGCTCCATTTCATGCTGCTAATTCGTATTATTTACCTGTGTGTCTTGTGACAGGTAATATTTTGGTTTATTTCTTTATGAAGGGATTGTGTATCTCATCCTTTGTCCATAAAAGTAGTATATTTGTATACTAAGAGGGCCAAATGTAAAGGTTGAAAATATAGAAAGAATTAAAACCATTACATTTATTATTTTTAAGTGCATTTCATGGCTTTTAAGTGAGCCTAACAATTTTCTTGCATTTGAGTCATGGTTTCTGAACTCTATGATGGGCAATGCTTTAGTTTGCAGCTAAAGAGGAATTTTTTTCTGTTAGTTTCCAGAGGTGCAAAACTACACCGCAGTGTAGGGCTCAGATCAGTTGACCTAACCTCTGCTAATAAACTCCATTTTATTTTGGTTTTATAAGCTTCCTCCAAATATGTTGTATGCACTGGTCTGATGAGGGAGGGATTTATGTCATTTTAGTAAAGACATGCAGGAAGTCTCAGGTGGAAAGAAAGAAGGAAGGAAGGAAGAAAGGAAAGAGGGAGGGTGGAGAGAGGGAGGAAGCAAAGAAAGAAAAGAAGAAAGAGAAAGAAAGAAAGAAAGAAAGAGAGAGAGAAAGAAAGAAAGAAAGAGAGAGAGAGAAAGAAAGAAAAAAGAAAGAGAGAAAGAAAGAAAGAAAGAAAGAAGGAAAAGAAAGAAAGAAAAGAAAGAAAGAAAGAAAAAGAAAGAAAGAAAGGAAATTGTCTCCTTAAACAGAGGCTAGATTTTGCTTTGATGAAGCCACAAAGAATTTGAGCACATATGAAGAATGTCTTATGACAGTTTTTAGAATCCAAATAAGATATACTTCACCCCCTAAAGCATTAACATAGAGCAAGTCCTCATGTCCCATTTAGTACACTAGCCACAGCACATCGACCTACGCAGTTTTTATTCTAGCTCACCTTTAAGTGTAGGAAGTTGAAGAAGGCAGAAGAAGGACAAAAAACACTGCAGCTTATATCATGCTACTGACAATTATTTTAAAGTGATAGAAAATGAAGAAGGAAGCAGGAGGCTGAGTGAAAGCAAATGTAGAGCCCGTCATCAAAAAAAGAGCAAGATTGATGCTAGTGAATGCTGTGGCTGTCTCAGATGGCATGCAGGCTATCAGCTGGACTGCTAGCTATGATATATATACTTTGTTGGGTTTTTTAAAAATATTCATGGTAACTTTTTGAAAACATTTTTCTCATTTCTGGAGTCATACTCTATGAACTGTAAAGTCACATTAATTTGCTCCTAGGCCAGGAATTGTTTAGAGTCAAGAGTAGAGCTGGTAGATATTTTTCACTTGAAAACAATTTTTTGATGAAAAATGGCCTCTTTTGTGAAACCCTCTGTATTTAATGAAAAACAGAAAGCAAATATGTTCTTTGACTCTATGTTAAGAGTAAATATCATCCCAAGGCAGTGTGAGCTCCACATGAAGAGGAAAATCAAAGAGTGGGAAAGCACACACACTCCCCAGAGCTTCTTTCACTCAGAACCTGTCATTTCCTCCATAGGGGTGCTTAATTTAAACTAGTGCAGGATACGAATCTTGAACAGAGAGGAAAACTGCAGTTACAGGAGGAAGACTACAGCTGTTGTGTGCCTTATCAGAGAACAGCAGCTAAGAGCTGAGCATAGCTGTCTTAAAATCTGGAGTATATGGTCTACCTGTTTGAAATACTTGCCTGTGCAATGATACCATCCAGGTACATTTCATCTCCATATTATTAATAATCTTCCTGATTCTGGAATATTTATGGTCTGATGTGGGTTCACAAACAAAGTGAGCTGTGGCTGAGGCATTTTTTAGTCTAAACATAATTACCTTCAAGTTGTCATCGTTCCTGATGTGCTTAGTCTCTGTTTAGACCTAGTAATAGTCTGGACTCATCTCCATCATTTAAGTATTTAAGCAGTGAATAGTTTTGGAGTTATATGTCATTGAACATCTCTGTGCTTATACGTATGTGAACTCTCAAGGACTAAATTCAATCCCCAGCACCTTGCTTTGTAGGGAATGTCAGCCTTGCATTGTACAAGGGAGCTTGTTTATTGATGAACTTGGTGCTTCATTCCTTAAGCATGTAGCATAAGAGAGACTAATGCTGTGACTGATTGCATTCCACTGATGTACTTTTATAAGCTGGTGTCTTAATTACATTTCTTGTCGAGGTGAAGGGTTACAGACCATCCCCAGAGGCCAATATATTGAACTGGACCTCTGTGACTTGGAGTTTTCTTAGGGGAAGCTTATTCCAGATAAAGGTACCTCTTTAAATGAGCGATGAACGGAGGCCATAGATCACCTAGGAATTTAGCTGGCAGCTCTGACAGCTGTGAAATTGTCCTATCAGCAGTGTCATTGAAAGGAGCACCACACAGATCTCAAAACAGAGCTAAACGGCTAGGTATCACCTCTTGAACTTAACTTTCTCCTAGTGCATCATATTGAAATAAACTTCATACTTTTCTCTTAAATCTGCTCTGATTAGGCAGTGCTGAGAACCCTTCACATGAAGAGGAAGTGAACATACGGAGTGTGTGTTCCCTTAGAGGCCATCCTGCACCCACTGCAGGTGTACAAGTCCTCCCTGTCCTCCAGGACTGTCCTCCACTGAGACAAACACGCTGTATTTGGAAAAGGAAGTCTTCCTTGGCATGCAGTGTTCACAGCTCATTGGCAAGCAATAGCAATCCTAGAAAAGAGTTAGTAACTTGCCATTATATCAGTTTTTTTCTTGATTCCTTGCCTTTCAATGTCCAAGGTTGTTTCTTCTGCCCCAAGGTGAGTGTTAGACAGCCAGTGGAATCATAGGACCTTATAATGGATGTGCTAATACACATCTCTGCTCGTGCTCCCTGATGATTTTAATTCAACATGGCTTGAGAGTCATGGGGTTTTTTTTTAATTCCTTTTTTTTATGCTGACATTTTGAAAAAAATGGATGCTGTTGATTTCTGAAGAAGGAACAGTTGCAACTAAACGACAAAGTTTATCCGTATCAGTTGAGTGGGGATGATTGCTAAAGCTGAACCTGCAGAGTTTTTTTTAGTTCAAAGACTCACTTTGATTTGCCCATTGCCATCTGAAATTTTTACCTATGGGGCTCACATTTTCAATTCTGACCACTTGTCAGATTTCTTAGAAGGTGTGACAAAAAGAGATTTAGCAATTCCTACATATGAAGAAAAGTACAAACCTCGTGCTTTCTGACTCTATAAAGAGGGATGGAAATGCTCTAGTGATAATATAGCTGCAGACAAAAACTTCAAAATAGGCAGGAAAAGCATCTTCACAAAAGTTTGTGAATGTCCTGGTGAAAATTGATTTGCTTTTGTCTGAATAACAAGCACTCAGGGATCACACTCAGTCTAGGCTCAGTTAATTTTAAAGTGCTCTTGTGGTGCTCTTAATAACAAACACCCACTGGAGCCTTTACTGTGTTCATTGTGTTTCCTGTATATAAATTATTTTCATGAACTGTTTGTCTGGCATATGCAGTAGTGGAGGGCACTGTACATATGTATGTGAAGTAGGGAAAATGGTATGGCAGAAGTAGTCAGATTTTATTGGTGCCGTAGCATTATGATCACTGTTTTAATAATTGCCTTGGCATTCTGAAGGATCAAAATGCTACAGAAATACAAGTTATAATGTAGTTATATAAAATTAGAGCGGCAGTAAAAATGAGAGTGGGCGAGTGACAGGAGAGGATACATGAGAAAAGAGTTCCTCAACTGAAACGTGGATTAAAGGTTCATTTAAGCAGGTTGCTATGTAACTCTGGACTGACCACAAGCATATTAAGGCAGCATTCAGCTCCTCTGTAAAACATTTGCTGGTCCACAGGAAGAGTTTGTTGCATTAAGTAATTTATGGGGTGCTAAGAAGTTCCTTAAGCTATTATTAAAAACATACAAAATCTTCCCTGGTTAGGACTCTAGTAACTCAGACTTCTAACTAAGCAGAACTGATAGGGCAGGCCTTTTGATGTTTAATGAGTTCTGAAGCAGATGTGAGATGTGATAGACAGGGGAGCTGGGGTGATTTAGTGCTCATGGAACAAAATGATGAGATCTCCTCTTGAAAAAGAAAATGTAGCTAAAAAGGACAGGTTTTTGGTTTTTTTTTTCCCCTTCTTCTTCCCCCTCTTCTTCCTTCTTGGTGCATGTGTTTTTGATTTCCTCACCCCGTGCCTCTCAGTGCTGGCTCGTTTCCATTCAAACACACACAGAACACTGAAAACTAATTAGCCCTGGATGCAGCCACAGGAAGTTAGCCTGCCAAGTCCCCTTTCCCCCACAATTCCTCAACTTTCTCAGCTTGCCTCAGGCCAAGGGCCTTGCACTGGGCCTCTCTGTGTAGGTTGCCAGGTCTAATTTTACAATTTCCCTTCACCTTATCAAGTGTGCCCCAGGCCCAACAAGGGGGAAAGGATCAGAGCCAATGTTGTGTTGTGGGCCTTTCTGCCCCACACCCAGTCCCCACCCACCTCTTTTCTTTTCTGCATCATTTTTGGGAGTCTTGGTCGTATCTAGTTTCAGTGTTGACTTGTTAATCTGACCTTTGTTAATGCTTTTTAAAGGAACTAAAGAGAACTTCACCATCTTGTAAAACTTGAAAGTCCCTCCTCTCCAAGAACTTTTCTTGAAGGTTAACAGATTTTCCCGAGAGCCAGAGGAGTACAGGTGTCAACCATTTCTAGGCATCTCATTTCAAAGCAGAGCCCACCACAATCCCAAAGCGAGAAACCAGAGTCTGATTAGAAGAAAGCAGCAGGCTGGATGCCAACCTACAGTGGGCAGAGTCATGACGTGCAACTCAACTAGAAAATACCAGCATGGCTGCAAAGTTATGATTGTCTGGAAGCATATTGGAGTTTTCTTCTTGATTCTTATGCTTGGTTGCAGTGAGACACTTTGCAAAAGTCACTTCAGCTCTGCTGACATCCCTTTCTAAGCTGGTGATAACAGGACATAACCTCTACAGAGAGTACTTTGAGCTCTGTGGATGACAGGCACTAAAATACATGACAGCTATTATCAAATCTCAGTGGAGAGAGGTGGAGAAGGAAAAAGATCTAGTGACTGAAGTCCCCTCTTCCTTCTTCTGTGGCATAGACAAGTGGGAACTGATAGTCTTGTTAGATTGTTGCCCATCCAGTCCAGTGTCCAGAACCCACAGGATCTAGAACAAAGATTTCAGAGGAAGACTTCAGGATCTTGTGTTACAATAGACAAGAAAAGACAAGACACTAGTTTGGCCTTGTTTCCCAGTGCCATTCAGGTCTCCAAGAGTTAGGAAGTGGCAGAAACCCTCAAGTACAAAATGTTCTCTATTGTTGTCTGTGGCAACTGTGGATGTTCTTGAGAGCCACATAAATATCTGGTCCTTCTTTGTTGTTGGTAGGGTTTGAGCTGTGCCACTTTCCTGGAGCAATGAGTTCCACATGTAATTGCATGTTGTGTGAACATCCTTTTTCCATCGATGTGCTCTGTGAATATGTGGAGGAACTCGTGCTACATCTGCTGGTGCTGCACCTGCCCTGTAGATAGAGAACTCCAGCAGGCATGGCTGAGAGAGGTGTCATCTGGGAACCAGCTCTAAATGAACGTAGAGTTTGAAAATAACCTGAAGGAAAATATTAAGTACACTGCTAGGAAGGGCTGCTGTAGGAAAGGAATAATATCCTATTCTTGATTCACTCTGCCTTGATGCAAGACCTGAGAAGAGTTTTGTAGTGAAGTTACATTTTAAACACACTTAGCATCTTGCCTTTGATTTCCATGAATGTTCTTCCTGTAGAGCAGGTGGTGGAACCTGATGTGGAACCATGTGTGGAACCATGCTTGCTGCCAGCCTCTTTTCACAGCCTGCAAATTGCCTGTAGTGCTGTTTTATTTAACATTCCATACATTTTGTATGTGTAAGTCAGAGACAACCTGATTACAGAGAAGTGACTTCACTGTGCAGGCACACTGCTCTAGAGTGGAGATCAAACAGGAGCACAGAATGTGATGTTCTAGACCCCAGTTTTGAGCATTCTTAAATGTTCGGTGTGTTGCATGTGAGTAGTCCCTTAAAAATGAAAGGGACTACTCCAGTGAGTGCTGTAATGCTATGTTCAAATAACTTACTGAGTTCAGGCAACCTAGATAATCTTTAGGGGAAAAAAGCAGTTGTCTTCTCTGGGTACAGGCAATCCTGTTCATCTGATGTCAGAGATGTCACTGTGGCATAAGCTCTCTTTGGCAGAGCCTGTTTTTTTTCCTCTGCATCAGGACCTGGCACAAGTGACCCCCAGTCTGTTTGGCCTGTCCCTATTACAACAAAAGCAAATGTAAATTTGGCAGGGTGGCTGAACTAGCAGCTCACTAGGTTGACCTGTATGAGCTCCCTCTGGCTCCAAGTTTTAGCTCTTCTCAGAGCACTTGCAAGAAAACAGCCTTTTAGTTTCTTGATCTTTGCCTGAGCGTCAGGACTCTTGTCCAAGATTATCACATCGCTATTGATTGCTCTGAAGAAATCTGTAAATCCCAGTGAGAACTAAACAGCAGGACACATGGGTTTTAAAAGAACAAAGCAAAGACCAAAGCAGCTTCTATGCAAACATCAGTATTTCTTTTAGCAGGAGCAGAGCAGTGCAGAAAATGGAGCATTTAATAAAAATTATTTCTGATTCTTGTTTTGAAGTTTTATGAGAAGTATTGCCAGATATAATGACCTACAATTCTGGAACCACAGCATACCTGTGTTGTGTCTATTTTCCAAAATAATATGTTTCTAGTTCAGCTCATTTTTCAGAATTCTTCACTTGTCCTGAAGGGCAAAAGGAAGAAAGCAAAAGTCTAGCATAAGAAATATTTGTCCTTTCATACCTGCAAAGTCAAATAAGAGCTTATATTCTACTAGAGTCCTAGCAAAATGAGCCCATGTGGCTGGTCCTAGAGCTATGACGTGTACCTCATTGCAAGTAGAGCAAGCTAAAAGATTTCCATCGAAACTTTATTTTGAAAAAAATGGAAAAAAAAAAAGAAGGGAGTTTTTTACTAAAAATGGAAGTTGCCTTAACATAATCTTCTTTTTGTTGTTCATTTATTCTTCTTAAAACCTAAACCAAAATTTTAGAGTGCCAATTGTGGCCAGGATTTATAAGATTTTGTCAGTTGTTTAAAAATGTGTTAACCCTTCCCTTCCCTTCCCTTCCCTTCCCTTCCCTTCCCTTCCCTTCC